>NW_027590276.1:0-300000 GCF_964213995.1 Mustelus asterias | reverse complement strand
CCGGGGTCCATATCCCTCTATTCCCATCCTATTCATGTATTTGTCAAGACGCCCCTTAAAAGTCAGTATCGTATCTGCTTCCACTACCTCCCCGGCAGCAAGTTTCAGGCACCCACCATCCTCTGTATAAAACATTTGCCTCGTACATCTCCTTTAAACCTTGCCCCTCGCACCTTAAACCTATGCCCTCGAGTAATTGACTCTTCCACCCTGGGAAAAAGCTTCTGACTATCCACTCTGTCCATACCCCTCATAATCTTGTAGACTTCTATCAGGTCGCCCCTCAACCTCCGTCGTTCCAGCGTGAACAAACCAAGTTCTCCAATCTCTCCTCATAGCTAATGCCCTCCATACCAGGCAACATCCTGGTAAATCTTTTCTGTACCCTCTCCAAAGCCTCCACATCCTTCTGGTAGTGTGGCGACCAGAATTGAATGCTATATTCCAAATGCAGCTTAACTAAGGTTCCATGAAGCTGCAACATGACTTGCCAATTTTTAAACTCAATGCCCCGGCCAATGAAGGCAAGCATGCCGTATGCCTTCTTGACTTCCTTCTCTACCTGCGTTGCCACTTTGTGACCTGTGTACTTATACACCCAGATCCCTCTGCCTTTCAATACTCTTAAGGGTTCTGCCATTTACTGTAAATTTCCTATCTGCATTAGACCATCTAAAATGCATTACCTCACATTTGTCCGGATTAAACTCCAGCTGCCATCTCTCTTCCCAAGTCTCCAAACGATCTATATCCTGCTGTATCCTCTGATGGTCTTCATCCCTATCCGCAAATCCACCAACCTTTGTGTCGTCCGCAAACTTACTAATCAGACCAGTTACATTTTCCTCCAAATCATTTATATACATTACAAACAGCAAAGGTCCCAGCACTGATCCCTCAAGAATGCCACTTGTCACAGCCCTCTATTCAGAAACACATCCTTCCACTGCTACTCTATGACCAAGCCAGTTCTGTATCCACCTTGTCAGCTCACCTCTGATCCCATGCGACTTCAACTTCTGCACCAGTCTGCCATGAGGGACCTTGTCAAAGGCCTTACTGAAGTCCATATAGACAACATCCACTGCTCTACCCTCATCAATCATCTTTGTCACTTCCTCGAAAAACTCAATCAAGTTAGTGAGACACGACCTCCCCTACACAAAACCATGTTGCCTCTCGCTAATACGTCCACTTATTTCCAAGTGGGAATAAATCCTGTCTTGAAGTATCCTCTCCAATAATTTCCCTATCACTGACGTAAGGCTCACCGGCCTGTAATTACCTGGATTATTCTTGCTACCCTTCTTAAACAAAGGAAAACCATTGGCTATTCTCCAATCCTCTGAGACCTCCCCTGTACAGTAAGTAGTCTCACAACACCAGGTTAAAGTCCAACAGATTTATTTGGTAGCACAAGCTTTCGGAATGTCACTCCTTCTTCACCCCCACCTGAAGAAGGAGTGACACTCCGAAAGCGGGTGCTACCAAATAAACCTGATGGACTTTAACCTGGTGTTGTGGGACTACTTACTGTGCTTACCCCAGTCCAACGCTGGCATCGCCACATCATGATCTCCCCTGTAGCCAGTGAGGATACAACGATTTCTCTCAAGGCCACAGTAATTTCCTCCCTTGCCTCTCAGTATTCTGGGATATATCCCGTCTACCTTAATGTTTCTCAAAAACCCCAGTACCTCCTCCTTTTTGATCTCAACATGACTCAAACTATCTACACACCTTTCCCAGACTCATCATCCACCAGGTCCTTCTCTTTGGTGAATACTGATGCAAAGTACTCATTTAATACCTCGCCCATTTCCTCTGGCTCCATGCATAGATTTCCTCCACTGTCCTTGAGTGGGCCAACCCTCTCCCTGGCTACCCTCTTGCTCTTTATATATGTATAAAAAGCCTTGGGATTTTCCTTAATCCTGCTGGTCAATGACTTTTCGTGACCCCTTTTAGCACTCCTTGCTTAAGTTTCTTTCTCCTTTCCTTGTATTCCACACTTGCTTCGTGTGTGCCGAGCCTTGACAAATGCTTCCCTTTTCTCTTTGACTAGGCACATAACATCTCTCATTATCCAAGTTCCCAAAACTTGTCACACTTATTTTTCATCCTTACCGGAATGTGCTGGGCCTGATTCCCTATCAACTTAAACTTGAAAGCCTCCCACATGCCAGATGTTGGTTTGGCCTCAAACATCTGTCCCCAATCTACATTGTTCATTTCCTGCCTAATATTGTTGTAATTAGCCTTCCCCCAGTTTAGCACCTTAACTTGAGGACTACTCTTATCCTTTTCCATCAGGACCTTAAAGCTTACTGAATTGTGGTCACTGTTCCCGAACTGCTCCCCTACTGAAACGTCGGCCACCTGGCCGGGCTCATTCCCCAATACCAGGTCCAGTACGGCCTCTTCCCTAGTTGGACTATCTACATACTGCTTCAAGAAGCCATCCTAGATGCTCCTTACAAATTATGCCCCATCAACGCCCTAGCACTAAGTGAGTCCCAGTCAATATAAGGGAAGTTAAAATCTCCCATGACAACAACCCTGTTACTTTTACACCTTGCCAAAATCTGCTTCCATATCTGTTCCTTTATCTCCTGCTGGCTGTTGGGTAGCCTATAGTATACCCCCAACATTGTGACTATACTCTTCCTATTCCTGAGCTCTACCCATTTGCCTCGCTGTATGCACCCTCCGAGGTGTCCCCTTGCAGTACAGCTGTGATATTCTCCTTAACCATTAGTGCAACTCCCCCACCCCTTTTACATCCCCCTCTATCCCACCTGAAACATCTGTATCCTGAAACGTTAAGCTGCCAATCCTGTCCTTCCCTTAACCAAGTCATTCTAATAGCAACAACAACATAGTTGCAAGTATTAATCCGAGCTCTAAGTTCATCTGCCTTACCTGTTACACTTCTCGCATTGAAACAAATGCACTTCAGTCCACCACACCCTCTTTGATTAGCAACCACCCCTGCCTGTTCTTTCTCTGAGTCTTACTGGCCCTACTCTCTGGTTCCCCTTCAGCTAATTCACCTTTGCTTTGGTTCCCACCCCCCTGCCAAACTAGTTTAAATCCTCCCGTGTGACACAAGCAAACCTCCCGGCCAGAATATTTATGCCTTTCCAGTTTAGGTGCAACCCGTCCTTCTTGTACAGGTCCCACCTGCCCCGGAAGAGATCCCAATGATTCAGATATCTGAAACCCTCCCTCCTACACCAGCTGTTTAGCCACGTGTTGAGCTGTACTATCTTCCTACTTCTAGCCTCACTGGCACGTGGCACAAGGAGCAATCCTGAGATTACAACCCTAGAGGTCCTGGTTTTTAATTTTCTACCTAACTCCCTAAACTGCTGCTGCAGGACCTCATCATTCTTCTTACCTATGTCGTTAGTACCAGTATGTACCACGATCTCTGGCTGTTCACACTCTCCCTTCAGAATGCTTTCTGCCTGTTCAGAGACATCCTGGACCCTAGCACCAAGCAGGCAACATGCCATCCTGGAGTCTCTTTCACGTCCACAGAAGTGCCTATCTGCACCCCGAACGATAGAGTCCCCTATAACTATTGCTCTCATGCTCTTTGTCCCTCCATGCTTAATAACAGAGCCAGCCATGGTGCCATTGCTCTGGCTGCTGTTGCATTTATCCCCTGATAGGCCATCCCCCCCAACAGTATCCAAAATGGTATACTCGTTAGAGAGGGGGACAACACAGGGGATTCCTGCACTGACTGCCTGCCCCTTCTAGCGGTCACCCATCTATCTGTCTGCACCTTGAGTATGACTACATCTCTAAAGCTCCTGCCTATGACGCTTTCCGCCACCTTCATGCTCCTAAGTGCATCCAACTTCTGCTCCAATATTCGAATGTGCTACCTAGACACTCTTTGTAGTGCTTTTAACATTGCAATTTTTTACATGTCTGTGGGTCCCTCAGACAGCTCCCCTGAGGGAGCACTTTAGAAGCATCAGCCTGCGCTCTCCCTTTTCTCCATGCCCACCCTCCCCAGTAGCGCTGAACCTTTCCCAGGGCGCGTTTCATATTGCCCATTAATTGGCCAGGGCTAAACACGGTTGGCTCCCGGTTCCAGATCTGCCAAGCAAACATGCCCGATGGGTGAAATATTCAGGATGTGAGATGCCGGCGTTGGACTGGGGTAAACACAGTAAGAAGTTGGTGTTGTTAAACTTCTTACTGAAATATTCAGGCCATGAAGGTAATTCTGTCACTCAATCCTCTAACTGGGTTGTTGCTAGCAATAATTAGATCGGGAATCAGGGATTGCTTGGTGAAGGTGCTTGATGTTTAAGCTGTTTGAGACAGGGACAGAAGTTGGGGATTGTGGGGGTCATGGTCTGAGCTTGGATATGGTAAATATAGCAATGATTGTAGTGCACATTTACCATTTTTTAGGGTTCTTTTTATCTGCAGTACATAAGAACATAAGAACTCGGAGCTGGAATAGGCCATCTAGCCCCTCGAGCTTGCTCCGCCATTCAATAAGATCATGGCTGATCGTTTCATAAACTCAGCTTCACTTACCTGCCCCCTCACCATAACCTTTACTTCCTTTACTGTTCAAAAGTCTGTCTATCTTTATCTTAAAAACACTCGATGAGGTAGCCTCAACTGCTTCACTGGGCAGAGAATTCCACAGATTCACAAAACTTTGGGTGAAGAAGTTCCTCCTCAAATCAGTCCTAAATCTGCTTTCACTTATTTTGAGGCTATGCCCCCTAGTTCTAGCTTCACCTGCCAGTGGAAACAACCTCCCTGCTTCTGCCTTATCTATATTCAATCAATATTCCAGCAAGAATTTGGAACAAGTGGCAAGCCCCATATTTGTATATGCAAAGTGATGAACTTTTGTACAAGGCGTGGGTTGAAGGCGCCACTTGTCTGGGCCTTTCCCTATGAGGCTAATGGTACATTTTCTTCCTGCCTGCAATGTTATGACCTTAGGTGGTTGTGCAGCAGCTGAAAGCGGGCATTACAATTCTCAAATTAACTTCATTCTCTCTCGGATGACATCACTCCTTAGGCAAATGTCAAAATCTATATGGGTCCTATTTGAAAAAGGAAGTTCCTCAGGTGTCTCTGACATTTTAACCTGAGTTTCCTTGCTCTGGCATACGAGCAACCTGTTCTTCAGTTTGTAGTTGGGATGTGATGACACTGGAAAGGCAGTATTTATTGCTCATCCACAGTTGACTGGAGGACATTAACAATGATCCATATAGGGCAGATTTAATGTCCCTCCATGCAGAGTTTGATGGTTGGGGCATTAAATCGGGCAGGGCAGTGGTGAGTGGGTGCCTCAGCACCTTCCAACTTTTACCCCGATTAAGTCCAGGATGGCTAGACCCATGGACAGCCTTCCTGCCCTGCCGCCAGTGGACAATTAATGCCCTCTTAAGAACCTCATCCCATTGCTACTATTATTCAATCAGTAGAAGATTGAAGAAACTTCCTTGCCATGCAGGAAGCCCAAAAAGCAAACCTTGTCCAAGCTCCTGGCTGGCATGTGGGTCCCTCATTCAAAGGTGCCCAGTGCTTGATGGAGGACCAGACATTGAGAAGGGCCAGAGTCCAGAGACAGCCAGCCCCGTGGCCTTGCAGCTGACCCACTGATGACCTCCTCCACTTTTCCCAGGATCCCTCTCCCGCCAACACCCACCTAAGAAGTTGAGCTATTTGAGCTCGGTGACCCTGGGCTTTGTGTGAGTGCCGTACGGGCAGCACCATTGCCTCCCCAGTGGGTGCTGCCAAGCAATTAAGAGGCCGCCAGCTTCTGATTGGCCTGCAGCTCTCAGAGGGTGGAATTTCCACCCGTGGGCTCCTAAATCCCAGGGAAGGACTGTCACTAATAGTTAAACGCTTCATTGGTACATACTGTGACAGGCCTTCCTGAAAAGAGGTGAAGGAAGGCTCTCAATGGTTCTCCAGCCGGCAAGCAAGATCCCACCACCCCACATTAAATTGTTCATGTAGCGCATCACATATAGGCCAGACTGGGTAAAAATGGAAGATTTCCTTCCATGAAGAGGAGTGAGATGGAATATTGCTCACCTGCCTGGATGAATGCAACTCCAAAAATACTTAAAAAGCTTGATGTTGTCAAGGATGAAAACAGCCCCAGTTGATTGTATCCCCCGCCCCAATCACCTTAAACATTCACCCACTCCACCACCAGCACATAGTGGCATCAGTGTGTACCATCGACAAGATGTACTTGCTGCAGCAACTCATCAAGCACCCTTTGCCAGCATCAGCCAAACTTGCCCCCTCTATCACCTAGGAAAAAGGCAGCAGAGGCGTGGCAGCACCATCACCTGCAAGTCCCCTCCAAGTTACGCATCGTTCTGACTTGAAACTGTGTCATATTTCACTCGATCAAAATCCTGGAACACCCTTCATAACAGCACTGTGGATATACCTGTACTACGCGGACTGTAGGGGCTCAAGAAAATGGTTCGCCACCACCTTCTCAAGGGCAATTAAGAATGGGCAATTAATTGCCAGTGACACCCCACCCAATGGACAAATTAAAGAAGGCATTGAGGAACCAATTGTCCCACAACAAATTTTTTATCTTCACCTTTCTGGTGCCAGTCCACAAATGATCAGATTTACTGAATTAAGTTACTTGAAACATGGAAACTAGAAGCAGGAGTAGGCCATCTGGCCCTTCGAGCCTGCTCTGCCATTCATTCTGATCATGGCTGATCATTGAATTCAATATCCTGATCCCCGTTCCCACCATTATCCCTGTCGGGATAAGGTTGACAACCTTCTTATCAGGATTTGAACTCACAATCTCTCAGGTTGACTCGTCCGTGCACCATGGTCCATGAAGTTTTGCTTCCCCAGCTCCAGTGAGTTACACCACTTTCTGCTTCCCTGTGTTTGTATTGCTCCATGAGTTAAGTAAACGTATGGCTGGAAGTTTAGATTCTCCTGATCAGTCGCCTGTGGCCATTCAAACACAATACCATTTCCTTAACGCTTCAAGTCTTTCAGACTCCCATTCACTTTCACAACCATTAAGCTGTTTGGTTTTGGATGGTTAGTAATTAAAATCAACATTTGCAAATCCCGTCACTCTTCCACACTTCAGTGGTCATGCCTGAACATTCATTACCATTTAAATACAGCGCTTATTACCACAACAAAATATTCAATACTAAACTACCAGTCAATTAAACATTAATGAATAACAAGGCACGGACTAATGAAGAACAGATCTGATCAATTCCTGTTCCTGTCACAGCCTCTGACCGTATGTCAACCCTGGAGTACAGTATCCGTATGGGAAATCCTGGCTTACTTTAAACAATGAGCTAAAATAAAAGGGATTTTTAAAAAAGTGAGGTCGCCTGAGTGGCACTCACATTTGCTGGGTTTAGCAATAACTCACCCAGGTATCATCATCACAGTTTGAAGGAAATCTCAACCTTTTCATGGATTTTTGATAAGGTTTTGGAAAGCCACACTGATTTTCACTGACTGCAATTTACAGCAGAGATGCAGCCCATCACATCTGTGTTGTCTCTTTGTTGAAGCCACCCCAAAACTACCCCGAACTACCTGATCATTTACTGCATTTCTGTTTGTGGAACCTAGTGTTGCATTTCTGACACGACAACCTGCAAAATCTTAACAAAAAATGGCACAGCGTTGGTTTTGGCGCGAACAACGGTGTGTTTCCTGCCAACGGCGTTGGCGTTTTTGGGACAAATGTTAGGCCTTATTAGAAATCATTTTTATGCCCATGAGTATCACACGGTATGTTCCCTCTGGTTCGCCCGCCCCGCAACAACTTAACTGCTGCAATCACTGGGGAGCTCCATATTAGGAGAGAGCTCAATTAGGAGAGCGAGAAGGGGTCATGAGAAGACCTTGGCGGGTAAGATTAAGGAGAATCCCAAGGCTTTCTACAAATATGTCAAGAGTAAAAGGATGAGATGTGAAGGCATAGGACCCTTAAAAGGTGAAGGGGGAAAAGTTTGTGCGGAACCGTTAGAAATGGCGGAGGTGCTTAATGAATACTTTACCTCGGTATTCACGGTGGAAAGGGATCTGGGTGGTTGTACTGCTGGTTTGCGGTGGACAGAAAGGATCGAGCATGTGGACATAAAGAAAGAGGATGTGTTGGAACTATTGAATGGCATCAAGGTTGGTAAGTCGCCGGGACCGGATGGGATGTACCCCAGGTTACTGTGGGAGGCGAGGGAGGAGATTGCGGAGCCTTTGGCGATGATCTTTGCATCGTCGATGGAGACGGGAGAGGTTCCGGAGGATTGGAGGATTGCAGATGTGGTCCCTATGTTCAAGAAAGGGAACAGGGACAGCCCGGGAAATTACCGACCAGTGAGTCTAACCTCAGTGGTTGGTAAGTTGATGGAGAGGATCCTGAGAGACAGGATTTATGATCATCTAGAGAAGTTTAGTATGATCAAAAGTAGTCAGCACGGCTTTGTCAAGGGCAGGTCGTGCCTTACGAGCCTGGTTGAGTTCTTTGAAAATGTGACCAAACACATTGACGAAGGAAGAGCGGTGGATGTGGTCTATATGGACTTCAGCAAGGCGTTTGATAAGGTCCCCCATGCAAGACTTCTTGAGAAAGTGAGAGGGCATGGGATCCAAGGGGCTGTTGCCTTGTGGATCCAGAACTGGCTTGCCTGCAGAAGGCAGAGAGTGGCTGTGGAGGGGTCTTTCTCTGCATGGAGGTCAGTGACCAGTGGAGTGCCCTAGGGATCTGTTCTGGGACCCTTGCTGTTTGTCATTTTCATAAATGACCTGGATGAGGAAGTGGAGGGATGGGTTGGTAAGTTTGCTGACGACACCAAGGTAGGTGGTGTTGTGGATAGTTTGGAGGGATGTCAGAAGTTGCAGCGAGACATAGATAGAATGCAAGACTGGGCGGAGAAGTGGCAGATGGACTTCAACCCGGATAAGTGTGTAGTGATCCATTTTGGCAGATCCAATGGGATGAAGCAGCAGTATAATATGAAGGGTACCATTCTTAGCAGTGTAGAGGATCAGAAGGACCTTGGGGTCCGGGTCCATAGGACTCTTAAATCGGCCTCGCAGGTGGAGGATGCGGTCAAGAAGGCGTACGGCGTACTAGCCTTCATTAATCGAGGGATTGAGTTTAGGAGTCGGGAGATAATGCTGCAGCTTTATAGGACCCTGGTTAGACCCCACTTGGAGTACTGCGCGCAGTTCTGGTCACCTCATTACAGGAAAGATGTTGAAGCCATTGAAAGGGTGCAGAGGAGATTTACAAGGATGTTGCCTGGATTGGGGGGCATGCCTTATGAGGATAGGTTGAGGGAGCTTGGTCTCTTCTCCCTGGAGAGACGAAGGATGAGAGGTGATCTGATAGAGGTTTACAAGATGTTGAGAGGTCTGGATAGGGTAGACTCTCAGAGGCTATTTCCAAGGGCTGAAATGGTTGCTACGAGAGGACACAGGTTTAAGGTGCTGGGGGGTAGGTACAGAGGAGATGTCAGGGGTAAGTTTTTCACTCAGAGGGTGGTGGGTGAGTGGAATCGGCTGACGTCGGTGGTGGTGGAGGCAAACTCGTTGGGGTCTTTTAAGAGACTTCTGGATGAGTACATGGGATTTAATGGGATTGAGGGCTATAGATAGGCCTAGAGGTAGGGATATGATCAGCGCAACTTGTGGGCCGAAGGGCCTGTTTGTGCTGTGGCTTTCTATGTTCTATGTTCTAGAGGCGGGACACATGCTACCCCGATCCAGGAGATAGCCTGCCCCCAGCAGGGCCGCCACTCCCGCCTGGGATGCAGTGGCAGCCCTGGTCAGTGCAAGCGCACTCCAGAAGAGGATGGGGCAGTAGTGTCGGAAGAAGATGAATGATCTTCTTGTCTCGGCTAGGGTAAGTGAACCATCCCCAGTTTCCCACCGAGCCTCCCTTGCACCCCCACCCTTTCTCTCATTCAGCCACCTTGGCCTTTGCCAACACCAGGCACCCCCTCTCTCTCCCATAATCATCATGCTCCCCCAGTCGCTGCTATACTCCTCACACTCCAGCTTCCATCTAAGCCCCACACCTGCCACATCTCAACATCATCTTAAATGTCAACACTCCCACTCTCCCTATCTGTGTCATTGCTGGACAAACTCAACCACAGCAAGCGTGAGTGGGCACAGCCAGCTTCAGTCATACCCAAGCTGAGAACACTCAAGAGTTTTGAGGAGCGAGCCCTCGATCTGGCCAGGGAGACCGTGCCTGCGTTGCTGGTGGAGTGGGAGCAGCAAAGAAATGGAAAAACTCTCAACACATGCAGTATAATTCCTCAAGTTTCAAGTGGGTAATCAATGTTCCCTCTGTATCCCCTGTAATGCATTGATGCCATGTCCCTTCTCTTGCAGGCCGGCCAGCAGAACAGGCCTGACCATCCTCGTGCCCCCTGAACCCACCGGACTCCAGCAGTTCAAAGGAGGTTGTCTCCAACCCCACACTGAAGAGGCATTACAGCTGTCACCCGCACCCAGCACCAGCTCAGATACTCACACCTCGGTGGGTTCAATAAGTAGGCAGGCTTCTGGGGCACTCACTGGTGAGCACCTCCCAGCTATAGATTCACAGCAGGCAGAGGCAGAGACATCCCAGGGAACAGGCACTCAGAGGCATATTGGAGTCCACGACTCTACTGAACCCAGTCATCCCACAACTGCTGAAACTGCAAAGTCCTGAGCATCAGGAAGGGATGACAGCAGCCCTCCTTGGAGTGCAAGGCCAATTGGAGAAGTCCCATCATGTTCTGTCCAAGGAGATGGTGCCTTCACTGTAGTGCAACGAGGCCAACACTGTGGGGCACCTGCTTTGGAAACCTTGGTGCAAGATGAGTAGTCCATGGCAGGAGATGTCCGCAGCAAGGCTCAGCTCATGATCTCCATGTCTGAGTGCATGAGCTCCATGTTGCTGAGCTTTGATTGCATGGTGTCGACACTGGTGGGAATCCACGAGTGTCAGCGCCAGAGAGCAGCGACGCCTCTGGATCACACTCCAGCTGCCCCTCCATTCCATAGAGGAAATGTAGCAGTCCATTTGCATGCAGCAAGCTCCCACGAATAGCAGTATGATAATGAGTTTTTTTGTGATGTTGATTGAGGAATAAATATTAGCCAGGAATCTGGGGACAACTTCCCTGTCCTTCTTCAAAATAGTGCAATGGAATCTTCTATGTCAGCTTTGTGAAAGAAGATAGATTTTAAGTGTTGACATAGAACTGCAGTCCACCGATATAGCCTAAGGGAGTGGAGAATGAAGTTGAAAATGCGGATGTACCACAGAGACTGATTGGATTAGGGAAGACTGATACTTTACAGCCCTTCAGGAAGTCGACAGATAAGTGAAATGGGTGTTCACAGAAAATGGAAAATAAATAATGAATTTGGAACTTATAGTTCAGAAAGGCAACTGATGAAGGATAGGACAGGAACCAATCCTTACAGACCTCCGCAAGAATTCATTCATACATTTACAGATTACGAGCAAACGCCTCCAAACCCAGCAACCACTGGATCAGTCAGTGGTTATTTATAGGGGTTTTAATTTTTTTTTTAAAGTTACAAAGCCAATGTGCAGAGTGGATTGGGCAAACCCTTAATCCATTCCTTGCTTGCTCCAAAAATCAAGTTCAAATTGAATACAATTCACGGTCCCCACAAGAGAGACATACAAGATCCAAGCTGACAAGAAAAGGCATTACTCCTGATATTGGGCTTGATCTTAGCTAAAAGGCTGAGAAGTGATGAGAATGCACATAGCAGAGGATGGTTTCCATTGATCAACCTCTGGGTTATGAACCCAGCACATTTCTGTTGAGCCACACTGCTCAATAAGTGAACCATTACGGAGACAGAGCAAATGTATCACCAATGAATCTCCAGTTAATGTTCACCACCTGCCAACAATTAATTACAATTAACATACATTTAACATTTAGGACTAACAAATGGGGACAGAGAGGAATCTTGGATTAATTCAGGTCCCCACAAATTGGAGGAAGAAGATTGAAACCAGCCAAAGGTTAGGAGTGTTAGGTTAGGAGCATATGAAGCTGGTCGCCCTTTCTCAACCTGAACACACAAACATAAGTAAGCTGCTCTTATGTTGCTATTCTACTATCAGCTTCAGTGTGTTGACTTTGGACAACCAGCAACAATATCAAAATAAAGGTACTGCATTCTTTAAGGTCAGAGGCCATGAAGACTGATATTTTACTGTGTGCTGTCCAACTGCTGCTCATCTTCTTGAGTCATCAATGGTCTTCTTTTGGCTGGGGAACTGATTTGGCTATGATGGACTGGAGCACATAGTATACCAAAACATTTTGGACAATGGCCTGTCACAATAAGAGCAGTCACAGTGTCAGATTGCTGTGTAAGAGAGTGAAACTATTAGTTCACTTTGTCAGGATCCAGTGGCCCCACATTCTGCAAGATCAGCTATTTTGCCATTTGCATCATGCTTCATACAATAACCTTTAAAAGGACTTCACTGTATAGCCGTTTGGGATGTTCTGAGGTGATGAAAGGTGCTATTTGCTTTTCTTCTTTTTTTTGCAGGTTTTTCAGAACAATAGTCCAAAAGAGAGTAAGTGAGAGAGAAAGGATAATGGAGAGAAGAAAACAACTTGAGAAACATTGAGGTGAATGTTCAGGTGAATACTTCCTTTAGGTGAGTGGTCCAAGAGCCAGCTAGTTTTCATGGCCAGGCTTCATTGACGTACTGTTGTGAAAGTGGGGGAGTTGGGTGGGAGGGGAAATAAATCATTTTCTTGTTTTTAAAGCTATTTTGTGAAATTTCCAATGGATCTGCAAAGAACATTACAACACAGGAACAGGCCCTTCAGCCCTCCAAGCCTGCACCGACCATGCTGCCCGACTTAACTAAAACTCCCTACCCTTGCGGGGACCAGATCCCTCCATTCCCATCCTATTCATGATGCCTCTTAAAAGTCATTATCGTATCCGCTTCCACTACCTACCCCGGTTAGATCTAGTTCAATCCAAAAACAAAGAGGAACAACATTTACATGATGTTGGATGTTTCAAAAACACTTCACAACCAATGAATTCTCTATCTTTGTATGTTACCAAATGTTGTCCGATGACTTTTAGTGCAGTCCTTGTATGTTGGAAGGATGATGCTAAAGCCACTTTACTTCATCAGATAATGTGGAAACAACTGCCTCGGTGTTTGTTTATAAACTATTGTTTATGTTGGTAAACATGCCAGCTAATTGGTGCACAGTAAACTATGTCAAATAATGAAACAATTGCCAGATAAACCATTTTCTCAATAATGTCAGCTGAGGGATAAACCAATTAAAAGCCACTGGTCAGAGAACATTATAGTCCAGTAAGAGGGCAGTCAACTCACTGAATCCATGCTGGCTCCCTCTAGAGCAATCTTGTCATGTTCATTCCCCTGCTCTATCCCTGTGGCCCAGCAAATTTATTCCCCTACAGTGTTCATCTAATTTCCTGTGGCCCAGTAATGAAATCATTGATCATCTTTGCTTGTTGTAGGTAACAAGTTCCAGGTTATTACCACTTGCTGCATAAAAAAATTCTGCCTCACATTCCACGACATTTATTGTCCAAAACCTTAAATGTATGTTCCCGAGACCTTATATCATCAGGTAATGGGAAAAGGTTTACTTCGTCTACTTTATCTAAACCTGCCATTGCCATGTTTGCCCACTTCTGGTTTACACAAAAAGGAACAAAAGAATCAGGTCAGTACATTAGTCTATGCAGTTGGAGATATTGATAATGACACAATAACTGAGGCAAGGATTCGATGAGATTTCAAACTCTGCCGAGGAGTTCCTCCATTCATTTGACATTATTTCAGCATTCACAAAAATTTTATTATAGAATGGGCAAAATCCAACATGCAAAAACAATGACCATGTGAAAACATGGATACATTCATCAACAATCCATACAGGCTGGTAGATAATTATGACTATGGAATTTTTAGGGATCAATTAATTCTAAATTGCATAATACTTGGAGTCATAGATGAAGCTCTGTGAAATCCCTTGCAAATGGGAGAAGATCTAACTCTAATTAAGGCAATAAAAATCACGAGACTAACTGACCTCAGAAAGCAAATTGGAATGTTTATTCATGGGGAAAATGATGTTCCTGCTAAATGAATGAAGGAGGCCTTTCAATAAATCGGCCAGAAGAGGAAAAGTACATCAAAAGAAAAGCCATGAAAATCGGAATAAGTGTAGCAAACACCATTTTGAAATGCTCTCGGTGTGGCGGGAAAAACCTGAACAAACGGGAAACATGTCCATCAGGGGTGACAGAGTGCCACAATGGCGGGCAGTTAGAACATTTTAAAATTGCTGATTTAAAACACAGCCTGAAAATAGAAAGGATAATATTAAGGTCAAACCACGTTCACATGTGGAAGAACCACAGAAAAAGGAAATAACTTTTCTAGGAGAAGTACATGAAACAGAAAATAAATACTAGAGTATTAAACTTGAAGTGGATGGACACTCCACAGAGTTTAAAATTAGACACCGGGGCAGGTGTTTCAATCTTATCTGCAGAAGTAAAGTGGCTTTAGCACATTACACTACCGGTATCATCCTCCCAATACACAGGGTCCAGATAGGACAGCACTAAAGAACACTTGGTAAAATACAAGGATAGAGAAACCTCTGTATGCCAGACAGAACCAAGAATCATCGTTATTAAGCAGAAGTCATGCTTGCAATTGAAGCTAATCTATAAGGTCGATGAAGTTGCTGATGATCAGTACTCTAGTGCGTTCAGGAATAAATTTCCACAGTTATTTACAGGCTTGGCAAAACTGAAGACCAAATACCATGTTACCCTGAGAGCTGATGCTAAACCAGTTTGCCTTTTCACACCAAGGAAGGTCCCTTACCCACTCTTGGACAAAGTCAAGGGTGAAATTGAACACATACTATGCCAGGGGATTATCTCTCCAGTAACCACACAGGCAAAGTGGTGTTCAAGGATGATCATGACCCCAAAGCCAAATGGCTCAATTAGAATCTGTGGACTTAACTAAACAAATCAGTTGAATGTGAGATCCACCCAATGGCATCAGTGGATGGGCATCTTGCCAAACCAGCTTAGAGTACCCTATTCTCCAAATTAGATGCGCACAGTAGATTTTGGCAGATCCCTCTGGACAGTTATATAACGCCATTTGGTCACTATTGCTCTAACAGATTACCATTTGAAATTTGTCTCTTCTAAAAATAGTGCAGGGAACAATGCCTCAGATCCTAGACGGCGTGGAAGGAGCAATATGACAGATGGATGACATACTTGTACACGGCTCCATGAGAGAAAGCATGACTGCAGAGTGGGAGCAGTTCTGGATGCAGGATGTGGGTTCGACATTGAACGGAAAATGTGAACTTACAACCCCTGTGATTAGATTTCTAGGGCATGTCATGCAAGCTTTGGGAATAACAGCCGACCCATAGAAAATAAACGTGATTAGAAAGATCCACAACCCAGGAACATTACAGAGCTACAGAGATTCCTATGAATTTGATTTGATTTATTATTGTCACATGTAATTGTATTCAGTGAAAAGTATTGCCAAGTAGACAATTCCTACCAAATTTGGCAGAAAGCAATGAGCCGTTGAGACAACTGTTGAGATCAAATCAACAGCGGTGCTAGAATGCAGACCAGAAAATTGCTTCTGTGCCAATCAGAAATCTTCTACTTTCTCCTGAAAATGCTATAATCCTGAACTGCTGACCATACTAGGAGCAGATACATTGTCTCTAGGTCTGGGTGCAGTTTCATTCCCAGTACAAAGAGATGGTAAATGTAAACCAGCTTATTATGCATTAAGATCCCTCACAGAAAAAGGATATGCTACAATTGAGAAGGAAGCATTGGCAGCAACCTGGGCATGTGAGAAGCTCTCAGACAATGTGATATGTTCGGCACAACTTGTGGGGCCGAAGGGCCTGTTTGTGCTGTAGTTTTGTTTTCTATGTTTCTAACGTGATGGGATTGTGGTTTAAAATTGAAATTGACCATAAGCCATTAATCACTCCTCAGAACTTGAAAAAGATTGTGAAGATGTCATCTGGGACGGTACGGTAGCATAGTGGTTAGCACTGCTGCCTCACAGCACCACGGTCCCAGGTTCAATTCCGGCCTTGGGTCACTGTCTGTGTGGAGTTTGCACATTCTCCCCGTGTCTGCGTGGGTTTCCTCTGGGTGCTCCGGTTTCCTCCCACACTCCAAAGATGTGCGGGTTAGGTTGATTGGCCATGCTAAATTGCCCCTTAGTGGCAGGGGGATTAGCAGAGTAAATGTGTGGGGTTACGGGAATAGGGCTGGATGGGATTGGTGCAGACTCAATGGGCCAGATGACCTCCTTCTGCAGTGTAGGATTCTATGATTCTAGTGAATTTTGAATATTGAATTTTTTGATATCTGTAGTGAACAGCCAAGAGGAAAGAAAACCACTGTCACTCTCCACTTGCCCATCAAGATCGTGGGAGTTCGTGGGATGGATTCATTTGACTATCAAGGCCAGTTATTTCCCATTGTCATTGATTTGCTACTCCAGTTGGATTGAAGGGAACAGATTGCAGTCATTCACTCACTGAAGAGAGTCTCTGCCAAACATGTCAGAAAATGGTCCACAATTTGCGAAGGAATTATTCAACAACTTTGTGAAGAAATGTGGATTAATTCATGTGACCAGCTCACCTCAAAATCCTCAAGTGAATGAAGAAGCTGAGAGAGGTGTTTGAACCATTAAAAACTTGGTGAGTAAGAATGAAGATCTCAACTTAACTCCTCTTCATTGGTGAATCTCACCGCTACAAAATGGGTTCTCATCATCAGAGTTGTTAATGGAAAGATGACTGAGAATGCAGCTTCCAGCTCTACAACAGAAACTGCATTGAATTATCACCTCAATTGATCATGAAAGGGTTAAAATGCATGAAGAGACACAAACAACCCCATAACTTCAACTTCAGGCACGGAGCATGAGACTTATCAGTGCTGCAAACCAGGAAAGAGTGCGGATGCATGACCAACAGAAAGAGGCTTATTAGAAAGAGCTCTGCAACCAAGATCTTACAGGATTAAGACTGGATCAGGGAAATATAAGAATAAACAGCAGCCATTTTTATTCATTCGTGGGACACAGGCATCACTAGCTGGCCAGTATTTATTGCCCATTCCTCGTTGCCCTTGAACTGAGTGGCTTGCTAGGCCATTTCAGAGGGAAGTTGAGAGTCAACCACATTGCTGTGGCTCTGGAGTCACATGTAGGCCAGACCAGGTAAGGATGGCAGATTTCCTTCCCTAAAGGACATTAGTGAACCAGATGGGTTTTTCCGACAATCAACAATGGTTTCATGGTCATCAGTAGATTCTTAATTCCAGTTATTTTTTGTTGAATTCAAATTCCACCATCTGCCGTGGTGGGATTCGAACCTGGGTCTCCAGAATATTAGCTGAGTTTCTGGATTAATAGGCGAGTGATAATACCCCTAGGCCATCACCTTCCCTCAATATATCTTAATATAAGCAAATTACTGCAGTGCTGGAGCTTTGACAAAGGGTCATCTGGACTCAAAACGTCAGCTCTTTTCTCTCTTTACAGATGCTGCCAGATCTGCTGAGATTTTCCAGAATTTTCTTTTTTGGAGCCATCTTAATATCCTTGAAGAAAACCAATAGAAACTTGCGTTTACAATTCAGATCCAAACAGAGATATGGAACAAGAAGCAAGACAAAGGTCTACAATCACCCAGGCGAGGAACACTCACAATGTGAGAGTGCAAAATGTCCTCAACCTCAGAAATATCTGAACAAAATGAAGGAGAATGGTTAATGCACCTCAGAGACTAACCCTGTGAAATTTGAGACATTGGAGGGTGGAAGATGTAGAGGGATGTATATAGTTGAGATAAAGACTGGGGAGCAGAGTAAATTGTTAACATCAGAAAAACCTGATACTGATGGAACCATGATGTAATGGTACATGACTAAGTAACAGAGATCTGAAGAGAGGAAAAGTCCAACTTCATGCAACGTTCCTAAGATGTACATAGAGCTATAAATAAATAATCATGGTGTTTTGCGAACTACAGTCTTGGATAACTTACTCGGGGAAAATAGGAAAATTCCGAAGAACCCCATCTAGACTCCAAACACATGACAAAACAACAATTCAACAAGTGATGTCCAACCAGAAGTGATCTACACTCCAGGCACAGTTTCTGAGATGGACAGATGCTTAAGATACAATTTCGTGTAGACTTCTTTCAGATCTCCCCTTGGTCTCTTTTGCTCCAAGTAGAGCAACCACAGCTTCTCCAATCAAACCTTGTAGCCAACTCCCTCTCCCTAGTATCATTCCAGTCAATCTCCTCTGCACTCTCTCAAGGACCCTCACAACCTTCTTTGATTGATTGATTAATTGAGACAGGGATATTTGCCAAAGAACCTCCCTACTCTTCACATCAACCTATAAAAGCAGACATTCCACCTGAAGGACACTTTGACGACTCAGCGCACCATCAGCCCTGTGAGGAAGTGTCAGCCTAGATTAGGTACTCATCCATCTTAGAATTCACACTGAAGAGAGTGCTACCAACTGAACCAAGCTGGCAGTAAATGGGCAATTCATGAGGGAGTTCTCAGTTTCTGTAATATATTAGGTTCTATATTTCCAATCTTTCTTACTTTGCTGACTGATGACCCTTTAGTCACACTGTACAAAGTCTGTGTGTTGAGGTAGTTATCCGATGGTGCAATAGAGAAACACAGACATATCTTTATTAGTGCGATACAAATCTGTACAAAGAACTTACAAGGTGAATAATTAGTGAAATCACACAGGTTACTGGCAGAATGTCTCACATGAATAAAGTTGGAAGTCATGGCACTCTCTTGGAACTTCCCAATGACATTCAACAACAGAATCTTGGCTACTAATCAGGCCCATTTGCTCGCTTTACATGACCTACTTTATCAACAACAACAACAGGGAATCATTTCCACAGCTCATTCTCAGGTTTATTTTTGAATGTACCAAACAAAGCCTTTTTTCTATTCACCAGATGTGACTTTATAATGTTCTCTTTGCGAGAGAAAGAGTAACTCACTCTTATTTCTTTTACTTGGCACAACCCGATTCTTGGACCGTCACCCTGCCTACGGAAAACTCCACAAACACCAGATCATCTGATTTCTCAATGCCGTCAGATGAGGGAGTTCTGAGGCTTCTCTTCAAAAGGGAGTCTTGGGCTTGTTTGCAGTGGCCTGAGAGAACAGAGAGAGTGCCTCAGCTTAATGTTTCAGTTGAAAAATAGCGGGTGGGATTTTACAGCTTCGCTCGGGCGAGACCGGAAATTCCCGCCCAAGGTCACTGGAGATTGCAGTTGTCAGACCCTCGCCCGGGGCCAATTCTGTGGCGGGCGAGGTGGTAGAGTTCCAGCCAGCATCTCTGATGGTGCAGCAGCACTCGTACTCAAGATTAATTGTATCCTAATTCATACATTCGTATAGATTCCTGATAAGCAAGGGAGGGGGGGGGGGGGGGGTGAAAGGTTATAAATGGTAGGTGGGAATGGGGAGTTGTGATGACAATCAGATCAGTCATGTTCTTGTTAAATGGCGGAGCAACCTGAGAGGCCGAGTGACCTGTTCCTGCTCCCAACTTGTATGTTCGTGGGACTTGAACCCACAACCTTCTAACTCTGAGGTAAGAGTATTATCATTTGTAAATATAGAAAGTTGACAGTGTGGAACTTTTTTCAAATTAGTTAGCATCTAATAATAGTATTTGGGGAGCAAATCAGCCAAGAGGAGTTTCTTCAAACTATTCTTCATGCAGGTTCCCTCTTTAGAATGCATCTCTTAGTTTAAGAGGGTGATGCACCACCTAAGTATTGGAGTATAACATTTTAATTCCCCTGGTAAATCAGATATATGGCTAAAGTCCCATTTAATGACTGGGATTTTCCAGCCTGCCCATAGCTGGTTTCCGAATGGCGGTGGCGGCTCGCCATTGGTTGCCCACGGGATTTTTCAGTCCCGCTGAAGTCAATGGCCATTTGCGTTGCTCACCGGACATGCGGCCAGAAAACCTGCCGCGGTGGGTGGGGGGTGGAAAAACCCAACCAATTAAACTGGAAGTTCCAGTTGAATGAAGCACATTAGACATGAATTGTGGGGATTGTACCATTTCAGGGTTAATACAGAAGGAAGCTTTAGGGTAGAGAGTTCTGGGGAGGTGGGGCACAGAGCTGGCTGAGGAGTTAGCACATTCTCCCCATGTCTGCGTGAGTTTCCTCCGGGTACTCCGGTTTCCTCCCACAGTCCAACGATGTGTGGGTTAGGTGGATTGGCCGTGCTAAATTGCCCGTTAGTGTCAGGAGGACTAGCTAGGTTAAATGCATTGGGTTATGCGGATAGGGCCTGGGTGGGATTGTGGTCGGTGCAGACTCAATGGGCCGAATGGCCTCCTTCTTCACTATAGGATTCTATGATTCTATGAAATTATGAAATGGTTTGCAAGGGTAGAGATAGAAAATATATAGACCACTTGCAGGTGAGACCAGAACTAAAGGCCACAAGTATAAGATGGTCACTAATAAATCCAGTAGGGAAGCCAGGACAGATAACTTTACCCAGGGAGTAATGAGAATGTGGAAGCCACGACCACAAGGACTGGTTGAATTGAATAGGTAGATTCATTTAAGAGGACATTCGATAAATGCATGAGGGAGAGAGGAATAGAAAGATACATTAACAGGAGGAGGCTCAAGTGGAGAATAAGCACCAACATAGACTAGTTGGGCTGAATGGCTCATTTGCGTGCTGTGTTTTTTCCTGGGAAGCAGGAAGGTGACAGGAGAAACAGCTGGTCTATTGGATGATCAGCCAATATGGATATTGATATCCGTATTATTGATGGGCTGAATGGCCTACTCCTGCTCCTATGTTCCATTAAAAATGTCACAAGAGGTGAGAAAGAAGGCATTATTGGTGAAGGAGGAAATGAATGTTGAGATACTGTAGAAACAACACGTACACAAAGAAAGAGGCTGATAAAGAGTTAATATAGCAAGAACTCAAATAATAAGAAATAGATTGTTAAATTAATGAGAGTGAAAGAAAAGCAGATGTCTGAAGACAGACAAACACGATGAGTAAGGATGCTAACATTTATGTTGGCTGCTGCTAATTATTTTCCTGCTTGTTCAGTAATTTCATCTTTAATTAAAGGTTCTCTGTCACTGAATGGAAATTCATCCTTATGGAATATTAAAGACAAATACAATGGAGATGGGTCCAATAGAAGGATTTTGAGTCAATAGAGAGGGTACAGCACAGATACACTGAGATGCTCCTTGAAGTGAGTAAATGCAAGAAAAGTCTGGAAAAATACAGAATCACTGCAACTCATGGGTGGCACGGTGGCATAGTGGTTAGCACTGCTGCCTCACAGCGCCAGGGATCCAGGTTCAATTCCAAGCTTGTTTGACTGACTGTGTGGAGTTGGCACAGACTCCCTGTGTCTGTGTGGGTTTCCTCCAGGTGCTCCAGTTTCTCCCACAGTCCAAAGACATGAGGTTAGGTTGATTAGCCATAGTAAATTGCCCCTTAGAGCAAGGGGGATGAGCAGAGTAAATAAGTGGAGTTATGGGGATAGAACCTGGATGGGATTGTGGTCGGTGCAGACTCAATGGGCCAAATGGCCTCTTCTGCACTGTAGGGATTTTATGATTCTATGAACTAATTGAGGAGCCTGGTATTATGACCGAGAGGAATTAATATGGGTTGGGTTGGAGCAGCTAAGTACTTGACAAAATCAAACTCTGTGAAGGGTGCTGTGGAAATAGGTGCTGAAAGTATAGATAAAAGTTTTGGAAGTGACAAGATCAAAGTTAGAATGGAGATGAGTGACCTTGTGGAGATGAGCTTAATTTGTTAATGGTGATGTGCATGAGAGTCTGAAACATAGCTCTTTTCAGGACAGGACATGATGGCTAGGCTAAGAGCTATTGGATGGAAATGTGATGAAAGGCAGGGGCTCAGATAAATTAACAAGTGTGTCTGGGGTCTGAGGTCTGTGTATGATTGTCCTGCCTAGACACTGGTGGCATTTATATTTTTCACAGGTCAGCAGCTCCCTGATACAGCTCCGCAGTGGCTGTCTCCCTGAGAGAGCATATTGGAAATGCCAGCCCACATCCTCCCTTCTCTCGGCACCGGCCCTTTCCACCTTCCCCAGCAGCACATAGCCTTTCACAGCGGCGTTGCAGGCTGACTGGCCATTAATTAGCCAACCAGTGTGAAATAAGACCATAAGATATAGGAGCAGAATTAGGCCATTCAGCCCATTGAGTCTGCTCCGTCATTCAATCATGGCTGATCTGATTCTCATCCCCTTTCTCCTGCCCTCACTCCGTAACCCTTGATCCCCTTATTGATCAAGAAATCACGCTCCGGGCCAACCATGGCCAGGAGTGCTTTTCGTTCCCGCTTCTCAGCCTGCCCAACGGGTGAACAATTCAGGCCAAAGCGTTTATTTGTAACAGATAACTTTGTACCTATATACATGGCATAGTCCAAGCCACGAGCTAACACCATGTTTGCTTTGACACAGGTCTCTGTCCAGTCCTCAACTGACCCTAGTCTCAGTTCATGTGTCTCTTTCTATCATACTGTGAGCGGCTCTGCTTCCCAGTCCCACATCAATGCTTGCTCTGATAGATACCCTTTTATTACATTCAGGAGAACTTCATTGAGGTGGAGCGCTATCTTAGTATCTCATCAGAAAAGCAGTTTCCCTGACAGTGCAGCATTCCCTCAGCACTAAACGGCTGTGCTATTGAAGGAACCAAAGCTGAACTTGTCCTCTAGGCCACTGCTTGCTTCCTTGTTATTCTCTGCGCATATTCTCATCTCGATCTACCAAAGAAAGAACAGTTATGGTGAGAAAATGGAAACAGGTTCAGAAGGATTTAGTCGATAGATAGGTGGCACAGAGGTTAGCATTGCTGCTTCACAGCGCCAGGGACCAGGGTTCAATTCCGGCTTCGGGTGACTGTCTTTGTGGAGTTCGTACATTCTCCCTGTGATTGTGTGGGTTTCCTCCAAGTGCTCCCACAGTCTAAAGATGTGCAGGTTATGTGAATTGGTCATGGTAAATGTGCGGGGCTACTGGGATAGGGCTGAGTGGAGGGCCTGGGTAAGATGCTAAGTCAGTGCAGACTCATTGGGCTGAAAGGCCTTCTTCTGCACTGTAGGGATTCTATGGTAATTCTATGGTAATAAGCTTTAATGGGAGCAAAATCAACACAATTCACAACTTGTCAGGGTGTTAATATATAGTCTCATTGCATAAAGTTCTACAATTGGAACATGAACTAATAAAATATATCTACAGCTTGTTATGGTTCAGCTCAGCAACGCCAAAGTGTTTTATGAAGCCTGCCTAAATCATAAGTTTTGCACCTTGAATTTGGCTGGGATAAGCATGATACGTTTCACCTCAGGTATGAATCAAATGACCCACAAGGGAGCTTTTATCAAACAAAGTTTATTTAAGAATATAGTTAACATATATAGCAAGAATATTAGTAATAGCTGTTATCAATGACAAACAAATCCACAATAATGTATAACCCTTAACAGATATATCTAAGATGTTCCAATCAAACCAATGCTATTAACAAAAAATCCCTTCCACAGGTTTAACACAGCAAAGACTAGTGCTTTGCACCCTGGTTTTGCACCTTGAATTTGGCGAGGATAAGCATGATATTTTTCACCTCAGATATGATTCAAATGACCCACTTTTATCAAAGTTTATTTAAGAATATAATTAACATGTATAGTAAGAATATTAGCAATAACTTTTATCAATTAGAAACAAAACAAAACAACCACAATAATGTATAACCCTTAACAAATATATCTAAGATGTTCCAATCAAACCAATCCCATAAACAAAACCCTTCCACAGTTTTAACTCAGCAAAGACTAATGCTCACGTGATACTGAAACTGAGTCCTTTGGATGAATGCTGCAGTTCTCTTGATACACTCACAACAGTTTGAAGTCGGAACAGCTTCTCAGAACACCAGGGAGAGACTCTGGTCAAGCAACCAACAGCAGATTTTCTCTTCCAGGAAGGTTTTCAGCTCACCAGCAGAATTTCCCAAAACCAGAGAGAGAGAGACTACTGTGAGTCTGATGTCCCTTCCAAACTAAAACTAAACAGCAGGTCAAAACAGAAAAAGAAAGAGCTCCCATCACCTGGCCTGTAAACATTCTTCCTCCTGACAATGCAGGATCATTAAACTAATTCCCAAAGTAAAAATAAACAACCCCCATTTAAACCACAGAAGGAGCAATAAAAGGGTTTCTCGTAGACAGCCTGGCAACAATGACATCAGCTAGGGCTGTGAGCTACAGAGAACATGATATAAAAAAATCTCTTAAAGGTGCAATAATGTCACAAGCTAAACAAACTACAGGTGGTAGAGTTCGTACAGCAGGTTTTAAGCAAAGATTGATCAAGTTTTGTGCGTTGGGCTAATGCCAGTTCTTTGGTATGTGGCTATTGCGAAGATTTCCTATTTGAACTAGCAATCAGGTATGCAGTGTTTACACTTACCTTCAGTATGCAGCAGCTGGGTACAAAGTCCAGGGCTGAAGGAATGTCCTTTGCTGAGAAACAGGGAGCATACCAGGAGAGCAAACATGAACTATAATAGTCGCGGTCCGCTAGGGAATGTTCACTCTGAGCTACTGCACAGGCATGGTAACCCATACCTACAGCACATGTAATTGCAGAATAATTGTACAGTGCCAGCAGGACTAAGGTGGAAGCAGATTCAACAGTAATTTTCAGAAAGAGATTAGATAAATAATTGAAGGGGAATATTTTTGCAGGGCTCTGGGGAAGAAGCAGGGGAGTGGGACCAATTGGATAGCTCTGTCAAAGAGCTGGCGCTGACATGATAGGCTAAATGATCTCCTTCTGTGCTATACCACTCTCTGATTCATGTCAGGGCTCATCCCGAGGTAGCCCAGTTCCCGTTTCTGTGCAGCACTGGAGGCAGGTACGTTCATTGTTGTATGATCTGTAGAATGTGCAGAGATTAGGGGAACTGAAGGGACTTTGCCACTGTCAGGGACTGAACGTCACTGTCTTGTTTTTGCATTGGTTCTCTTTCAGTTTAGTTCTTGGCCACATTTCCCTTCCCCTTCTCCTGATGTCTGTTTTACTTTTACTGTTTTCACATATTTCACAATGACTGAAGTTCTGATGAACTCAGTGTGGATCATTTAACCCAACTCATGCCTTTGTTCATTCAAAACCTGACTATTCTAACATATTCCAGGCTGCTCTCAAAATACTACCCTCTTGTAAATATGAGGTATTCCAAAACTTTGCTGCCCCTGTCTATACTTGCACCACGTCCCATTCACTTATCTGCCCTGTGCTTACTGACTTACACTGACTTCTAAATGGAGTAAATAGTGATGTAGGGTGTAGGGACTTGGAACTCACTGACTGTTGTGGTCGAGGCAGAAACTTTTACTACATTTAAAAAGCACTTGGGTGTCCATTAGATGACCTGTGACCTCCAGGACCATGCACCTAATTCAAAAAGGTGGAATTAGGCTGCCAGTATGGACACAAGAGCCAAATGGCCTCCTTCTGTGTTGTAGATTTTCTATGATTTCTCTGACTCCCAGTCCAGCAACGCATTGATTTTAAAATTCTCATCATGTTTTCAAATCCCTCCATGGTCTCTTAAGTTTAAATTTATTTATTATTGTCACAAGTAGGCTTACATTAACACTGCAATGAAGTTACTGTGAAAATCCCCTAGTCGCCACACTCCGGCACCAATTGGGGTACACTGAGTGAGTATTTAGCATGGTCAATGCATCTAACCACACATCTTACGGACTGTGGAAGGAAACTGAAGCACCCGGAGGAAACCCACGCAGACACGGGGAGAATATACAGACTCCGCACAGACAGTGACCCAAGCTGGGAATCGAACCCGGGGTCCTTGACGCTGTGAGGCAGCAGTGCTAACCACTGTGCCACCCTATCTCTGTAACCTTCTGCAGCCTCACAGCCCTCCAAGATATCTGTACTAATCTAATTCCAGACCCTTAAGTATTCCTGACTTTAATCATTCCACCTTTGGCAGTCGTGTCTTCTGCTGCCTGGTCTCCCTCCATAAACTTCTCTGGCCCTCTACCTCACTCCAATCCTTTAAGATGCTCCTGACAACCTACCTCTCTGGCCAAGCTTTTGGCCATTTGTCCAAATATCATCTGATCAAATTTAGTTTTATAACGCTCCTATGAAATAGCTTGAGATGTTAGTGGCACTCTAACTTGTAACTTGCAGCCAGGAATCACACAGGATTAGGGGGGGAGCACTGTCCAGTGTAGGTCTCTAATTGATGTCAATGGCCATGCATCATGGTAAATTCACGCCCATCCGTTCCAACTGGTAGGTCATGGTAAAATGGTCACAGGCACTTTCGTCTGGGCCCAACAACCTTTTGTTTAAGATTCACCCTCTGTTGGAGTCGTTTGGCACAAGTAGATAGGGGTCAGCATTTATATGAACTTTACTCCAGTTGTTGAACTTGGGAATGGTAACATAGTGCTTTATGTGAGTGGACTAGTAATTCAGAGAACTTGGAATAATAACTGGGGGCAGGAAGTCTAAGCCACACCTTAGCTGGTATCAGTAATGGTGATCATGAAATTCCCAGATTGTTGGAAAAGTCCTCCTGGGTCATTCATGTACTTTAGGGAAGGAAAACTTCTGACCTTACCTGATCTGGTCTATATGTGACTTTGGATCCATAACTGCTCTCTGAAAAGGTCAAACAAATTCCTCGGTCATAGCAAAACTGCTGCAAAAATGTATACATGATGTGGAGATGCCGACGTTGGACTGAGGTGGGCACAGTAAGGAGTTTCACAACACCAGGTTAAAGTCCAACAGGTTTATTTGGAATCATGAGCTTTCAGAGCGCTGCTCCTTCATCAGGTGAGTGATGAAGGGGCAGCGCTCTGAAAGCTCGTACTTCCAAATAAACCCGTTGGACTTTAACCTGGTGTTGTGAAACTTCTTACTGCAAAAATGCATAAACAGAACAGAAACTTTGATCTCTGAGCATCCATTATTTATAGGAGTAATCAGAGAACTGGGTGGTGGAAACTGTGATGGTGGTCTTTCCATCAATAATGAGGTTGCAACTTTAGCACAAAGTCACTTACAGATCAATGTTCTTGCTTTACCAGGCACATCCAAAGTCGACACACCCAAAAGCAAGTCAAAGGCATCATTCCTTGGGATAAACCAATCGGGCCTCAAACTGTCTCCAACCCACGACTCTGGAAAAGACGACTGGAAAACTGAAACAAAAGAAGAAGCGGCTGGAAATACCCACAAGTCTGTCAGCCTCTGAACAAAAGAAACGCGGCACGGTAGCACAATGGTTAGCACTGCTGCTTCACAGCTCCAGGGATCTGGGTTCGAATCCCGGCTTGGGTCACTGTCTGTGTGGAGTTTGCACATTCTCCCTGTGTCTGCGTGGGTTTCCTCCGGGTGCTCCGGTTTCCTCCCACAGTCCAAAGATGTGCGAGTTAGGTTGATTGGCCATTCTAAATTGCCCCTTAGTGTCCCGGGATGCATAGGTTAGAGGGATTAGTGCGTAAATATGTAGGGATATGGGGATAGGGTCTGCGTGGGATTGTGGTTGGTGCAGACTGGATGGGCCGAATGCCTCTTTCTGCACTGTAGGATTCTAGGAAAGGATGGTTTTATGTTGCGGGCATGAGCCTAAGTCAGAACGTTTGAGCTTTTGCGAATTTTCTTTCAAACTTTAAAGTGTTGTAATTAGTACACTGGTTGTAATCTTGTTCTATTACGTTTGATTACTGTGGGGGCTTGTGCAGTTGGGAGAAATTAAGTGAAGCTTAACAACACCAACAACATGGGAAGACTTGCATTTATATAGCGCTTTTTGTGACCTCAGAGTGTTCTAAAGCTCTTCGCAGCCAATGAAGTGATTTTGGAGATTGCAATGTACATGTTGTCATACCAAGCACGTCAGGTCATTCCTTTTGCTAAATCTATAAACTGTTTATCTCCTGAAGGATTTATATCTGAAAAAGCTGCCTATTTTGACTTGTAGCTGATGGATTTTAACTCTGCCCTTTACCTCATGGTCATCAGTAGATTCTTAATTCCAGTTTTGTTTTCATTGAATTCTAATTCCACCATCTGCTGTGTTGGGATTTGAACCCAGGACCCAGAACATTAGTTGAGTTTCTGGATTA
This sequence comes from Mustelus asterias, assembly GCF_964213995.1. Lineage (NCBI taxonomy): Eukaryota > Metazoa > Chordata > Chondrichthyes > Carcharhiniformes > Triakidae > Mustelus > Mustelus asterias. The sequence goes on along the minus strand of NW_027590276.1, from coordinate 271,560 downwards.
ATAGTCTAGCAATAATACCACTAGGCCATAGCCTCCCCCGTTGTTTAGTGAATTGATATAGTCTATTTTATACCATTGCTCAAAATCAAAATGAAACCTCGTATCACTTAAAGGGGTGAAGTTCCACAGTAGAATATACTACCTTCCAGAGGTAGTAGTAGAGGCAGGTATAATTTTGTCTTTGAAAAAGCATTTAGATAGTTACATGGGTAAGAAGGGTAGAAAGGGATATGGGCCAGACGCGGGATCAGATGGTTAGGATTTGGAATACACTGTCTGATAGGGAATTCAATTTAATAGTAGCCTCCAGAAGGGAATTGGATAAATACATGAAGGAGAAAAAAAATCCAGGGATATAGGGAAAGAGCAAAAGGTGTGGGATGAACTGGGTTGTTCTTCAAAAAAGCTGGTCCAGACTCGATGGGCCGAATAGTCTCTCTGTTGAGTTATTTGATGATTCAATGCTTCACCATGTAGCAAAATGTTTTGGAACTAGCTTAGGGGTTAAAAAAAGGGGCGGCATGAACAAGTTGGGCCGAAGGGCCTGTTTCCATGCTATAAACCTCTATGACTTTATGACTCTATAAATCCTACCTGTCGCTTGTCAGGAAAAACTCATCTGGTTCACTAATGCTCCTTAGGGAAAGAAATCTGCCACCCTTACCTGATCAGGTCTACATGTGACTCCAGAGCCACAGCTATGTGGTTGATTCTTAACTGCCCTTAGGCAACTAGGGATGGGCAATAAATGCTGGCCAGCCAGTGGTGCTAGTGTCCCATCAATGAGTTTCATTTCCATTGACTTGAAAGGAATTTCAATGCTCAAAGTCACAAGAGGTTTAGACAGGAGAAACTGTTGCCAATGGCTGAATGTCTGATGAAAGGTCATTGGCAATCGAACCAGAGGCAACAGATGGTTAGGATTTGGAATACACTGTCTGATAGGGAATTCAATTTAATAGTAGCCTCCAGAAGGGAATTGGATAAATACATGAAGGAGAAAAAAAATCCAGGGATATAGGGAAAGAGCAAAAGGTGTGGGATGAACTGGGTTGTTCTTCAAAAAAGCTGGTCCAGACTCGATGGGCCGAATAGTCTCTCTGTTGAGTTATTTGATGATTCAATGCTTCACCATGTAGCAAAATGTTTTGGAATTTTTATGCTGTGTCATCTGACATGTTTTTGAGTGCTCACCTCTAAGACACAGAATGATTGAATGGTTCTGAGATATCCTGCAGCCAGACAGGCCTTGCAATATATAATGACCCATCATGAGTTTGACATTAACTCTGAAAATCCCGGCTAAAGGCAGCGACAGAAATATCACTGTGTCGCACCTGTTGGATTCAATGTCGAACTTAGGATATCCTTTCATACAATAGTTAGAATTGGCAGTTGTTAAGCGCATTCAGTTACTCAGGTCTGCAGCTGTCTAGACTGGTCTGGTTACAGCTTATTGCCTCATTAATCTCCTTTCCCTGCCCAAAATCGATGGGAATTCAACCTAGTCTGTCCACCCCCTGTCTCAGAATACAGCCTTATTAAATGTACTCAGTTCTGCTGCCCCACGCCACCACCTAGTCATAAAGAAAGTAAGATAAACTGAGAAAACTGTATGAAATTATTGATCAATTCAGAATGGATTGAGCAGGTGGAACTCTGACCCCTGTGTTCACTCTCTAATTACATAAATCCTCAGTCCCATTCAACCACTGTGGTTGCTTCACAATTCTATTGCTAGAGCTGTTTGTGTATTGTCAGAGCAGTGCTGTGCTGGCACTTTCATGTCGATCGAGCGAGCAATGACCTGTATTGTGATTATGGATGATGATGGTAAAACAGGGAGGCCACGTGACTGGGAGCATAATTGTCTGTAATGAACACAGATTCGACCGGCTGGATTCAGTTTTCGCAACATAAGCAAACATTTTCGTCGGACTTTACTGAAAATACTTAGCTGTTGGGGTGTCAGGCTTTGATTTGGTTTGATTTATTATTGTCACACGTATTTGTATACAGTGAAAAGTACTGTTTCTTGTGCGCTATACATACAAAGCATACCGTTCATAGAGAAGGAAAGGAGAGGGTGCAGAATGTAGTGTTACAGTCATAGCTAGGGTGTAGAGAAAAATCAACTCAATGCAACCAAAAGAAAAAATGTTGGAAAATCTCAGCAGGTCTGGCAGCATCTGTAAGGAGAGAAAAGAGCTGACGTTTCAAGTCCAAATTGACAAAGGGTCATCTGGACTCGAAACGTCAGCTCTTTTCTCTCCTTACAGATGCTGCCAGACCTGCTGAGATTTTCCAGCATTTTCTCTTTTGGTTTCAGATTCCAGCATCCGCAGTAATTTGCTTTTATCAACTTAATGCAAGGTAGGTCTATTCAAAAGTCTAATGGCAGCAGGGAAGAGAGAGTTTAAAAGAGTTAGAATAAAGTTTTAGAAGCATAGAACGAGAATAAAAGATAGAATTAGAAGGTATGCTGGGCACAGTTTGCAAGAAGTTGTCTCGCTCCGGCGCCATCATGGGAAATCTGGTTTCTCTCAATGGTTAGCACTTTCACAATCCTCTACACCTTCAGAGTCTAAGGTTGTGGGTCCAAGCTCCTCTCCAGAGACCTGAGCACAACAGTTATGCTGACATTCCAGTGGGACCATTGTACTGACAGAGGAACAAGATCCCGCATGGTGTCATTTTAAAGACAGATAGGGGAGTTCTCCCCAGTGTCTTCACCAATATCTCTCACCCAGCATTGCAAAGGTACTTTAGTTTTGTTTGTTAATGTGATGTGGCAAAGTCAACATTTATTGCCCATCCCTAAGGCGTGAGAAGGTGTTGATGAGCTGCCATCTTGAAATGTTACAGTCCATCCGGTATAGTTACAACCACAGTGCTTATAGAGAGAGAGAGTTCCAGGATTATGACCCACTGACAGTGAAAGAACCGCGATATAGTTCTAAATCAGGATGGCATGTGATTTGGAGGGGAACTTGCAGGTGATGGTGTTCCCATGTGTCTGCTGCCCTTCTTCTGGGTGGTAGAGGTCATGGGTTCAGAAGATGCTGCCAATGGGAGCCTTGGCAATATGTTGAAACAACTTGGACCCACAACATCCCCTAACCAACACATAAAATGAGAAGGAAAGGTTATAAGATAAGGTTTTTTTTTCTCGAGAAAGGAGAAGGTTGAGAAGTGACTTGATAGATGTCTTTAAAATTATGGAACATCTAGAAAAGGTAAATATAGAGATGTGCCCACTTGGTGTGGAGGCCAAAACTGGAGCCAGAATTTTACCACCACGGAAATTGGAGCGGGCGAGGGGCGGACCATAGAAAGGCCTGTTGATCTCGGGTGGGATTTTCCAGTTTTGGGAGAAGCGAAGCAGTAAAATCCTGCCCCAGATGCCACGAATGTATTCAATGATAAAACCAATAGGAAATGCCGGAGAAATCTCTTTACCCAGAGATTTGTGAGAGTGTGGAACTCACAACCGCAGAGAGTAGTCAAGGCACATATCAAAATGCATTTAAGGGGAAGGTGGATGAACACAGGAGGGAGAAAGGAATAGAAGGAATTGGTGGTGAGGGTAAATGAAGACTAGCAGGAGGAGACTCCTGGGGAGCAAAGTCACCAGTTGGGCCGAATGAACTGTGTGGTCAAAGTTTGTTAAACCAAACTAGCTGACCACAATAAAGCAAGTTCCCAAAACCCAGTCCCAGGTAAGTTTAATGCAAACAAACATACAAGCGATGACATAAGAAAAGGCCATCTGATCCATCCAACCTGCCCCACACGCCGATGATGTCAAAATATATATACTCTGCACCCCAGGCTTATGGTGTCCAGGGAAAGGTGAAACACCAGGTAAAAACCACGGGGATAGAAAAACTGGGAATCCCTCAGCCTTTCATCACTGATCTAATGTCCATTAGGGAAGGAAATCTGCCATCCTTACCTAGACTGGCCTACATGCGACGCCAGAGCCACAGCAATGTGATAGCCTCTCAACTGCCCTTCGAGAGCAACTAGGGATGGGCAAAAAATGCTGGCCAGCCAGCTACGTTCATGTCCTATGAATGAATTTTTAAAACTCCCCTTGAAACCGGTCCAGGAGACCCCACAGGCACTGATTGGACAACAATTATTCAATCTTATTCAGAGTCAAAATATCTTTAACATCTCTGCAATGTAAAGATTTATTATTATTTGGTTTATCTTCATTTGATTAAAAATGACAAAATGGCCACTCATTGACTTCCCTCGAAGTGTTCGGAGGGGCTGGACTACCTGGGCAGGATTCTTGTTTTTAATTCGCTGACAGAAATGGCACTTTTACACATGTAGTACTCACTTTGTGTCATTAGATGGGGCTATAGAATGGCCAAAATAGCACCTCCTATTGACAGAATGGCAGTACTATGGTTTTAGGCAATGTTATTACAGAATCACTACAGTACAGAAAGAGGCCATTCGGCCCATCGAGTCTGCACCGACCACAATCCCACCCAGGCCCTACCCCCATATCCCTACATATGTTACCCACTAATCCCTCTAACCTACGCACCCCAGGACACTAAGGGACAATTTTAGCATGGCCAATCAACCTAACCTGCACATCTTTGGGCTGTGGGAAGAAACCGGCGCACCCGGAGGAAACCCACGCAGACACGAGGAGAATGTGCAAACTCCACACAGACAGTGACCCAAGCCGGGAATCAAACCCAGGTCCCTGGAGCTGTGAAGCAACTGTGCTAACCACTGTGCTACCGTGCTGTCATTGATAAATGGATGTACTGTGCCCATGCAACCTCCACGATGCCAAGCGCCATGATGCATAGGCAAGTCAAGCTCCGGACAAATGCTAAGTGATGCATTTTGGAGGATCAAATTCAGGTGTGAATTATACTGTAAATGGCAGAACCATTAGGAACATTAACATATAGAGGGACCTGGGCATGCAACTCCACAGTTCTCTAAAAGTGGCAACATCAGTGCCACTTTTGTGCTTTCATTGTCTAGGGCAGTGAGTACAAGTGTTGGCAAATCATGTTGCAGCTACGTAAAACCTTATCTGGCCGCATTTGGAGTATTGCATACAGTTCTGGTCACCAGAAGGACATGGAAGTTTTGGAGACAGTGCTAAGAAGGTTCAGCAGGATGTTGCCTGGTCTCAAGGGCGTTGGCTATGAGGAGAGATTGATTAAACTAGGATCGTTTAAAGACGGAGGCTGAGAGGAGACCTGAAAGAAGCTTACAAAATTATGTGAGGCACAGACAGGGTGGGTAGTCAGAAGCTTTTTCCCAGGGTGGAAGAGTCAATTACAAGGGGGCACAGGTTCAAGGTGAGAGGGGGAAAGTTTAAGGGAGATGTGCGGGGAATGCCTTTCATGCTGAGAGTGGTGGGATGTGCTGCCCTGAGGTGGTGGAAGCAGGCACATTCGCAATATTTAAGGGACATCTGGATGGGTACATGGATAAGGAGGGAATAGAGGGATACAGACCAAGTAAGGGCAGAAAGATTTTTTTTAGTTTAGCCAGGGCATCATGATCGGCTCGGGGTTGGAGGGCCGAAGGGCCTGTTCCTGTGCTGTACCTTTCTTTGCTCCTTGTTGGAAGAACCTTCTGTTTGAAACTCTCTGAAACCTTTGCTGTATTGATTGAACTAATGAATTTACACCGTGATGCAGTCAGTGACTGACCGTTGCCATGTAAACACTAACGGCTGGCAGATTTATACTTGGTCAGGTCACCAGCTGCATCATTGCTACATTCCCTCCCTTCCCCCACCATGCACCCCGCCCCCCTCCACCTCACCCCACCCTGACAACGACCATGGCAGTGTGAGATGCTCGTTCACCAGTTTACAGAAAACACAACTCATTAATATACAGGTTAAACCTATACAGAGGCTTGCAGCCTCGTGGCTGCAATCGGCTCCTGAGATGACTCTGAGTACAGAAGCCCATACTTACCCAGGTGATCCCCCCCCCCCGACCCTGTTCCCCCATTGAATCCCTGGGTCATGTAAAGATTGATCCTTAAAGGGACAATCACCATTGACAGGTTAAAGAAAAAGGAAAGTCTTCCATTTATATAGCACTTTTAAAATCTTACACTTCACAGACAATGAAATATCTTTTATGAAGTCACTGCTGCTATGCGGGAACCATGGCAGACAACTTGTGCACATTTCTGCATCCCATGAGTAGCAAGGCTCTAATGACCGGATGCTCCACCCTTAAGAAGAATGAGGGGGGATCTTATAGAAGTATATAAAATTATGAAGGGAATAGATAAGATAGAAGGAGGGAGGTTATTTCCACTGGCAGGTGAAACTAGAACTAGGTGGCATAGCCTCAAAATAAGGGGGAGCAAATTTAGGACTGAGTTGAGGAGGAACTCCTTCACCCAAAGGGTTGTGCATCTGTAGAATTCCCTGCCCAGTGAAGCAGTTGAATGTTTTTAAGGCAAAGATAGATAGACCTTTGAACAGTAAAGGAAGTAAGGGTTATGTTGAGCGGGTGGGTAAGTGAAGCTAAGTCCATGAAAAGATCAGCCATGATCTTATTGAATGGCGGAGCAGGCTCGAGGGGTCAAATGGCCGACTTATGCTCCTAGTTCTTATGTTCTTTGGTGTAGATTGAATGATAAATATTCACTTGATGACCAAGGAACATTGCTGAAACAGTGTCATGGGATCTTTTACATCTTCCTCTGCAATCATCCTCAACATTGGTGCCCCACAAGGCTGTGTTCTCAGCCCCCTACTCTACTCCTTATACACCGATGACTGTGTGGCCAAATTCCCCTCCAACTCGATTTTCAAGTTTGCTGACGACACCACCGTACTGGGTCTGATCTCAAACAATGACGAGACAGAGTACAGGAATGAGATAGAGAATCTGGTGAACTGGTGCAGCAACAATAATCTCTCCCTCAATGTCAACAAAACAAAGGAGATTGTCATTGACTTCAGGAAGCGTAAAGGAGAACCTGCCCCTACCTACATCAATGGGGATGAAGTAGAAAGGGTCGAGAGCTTCAAGTTTTTAGGTGTCCAGATCACCAACAACCTGTCCTGGTTCCCCGATGCTGACACTATAGTTAAGAAAGCCCACCAACGCCTCTACTTTCTCAGAAGACTAAGGAAATTTGGCGTGTCAGCTGCGAATCTCACCAACTTTTACAGATGCACCATAGAAAACATTCTTTCTGGTTGTATCACAGCTTGGTATGACTCCTGCTCTGCCCAAGACCGCAAGGAACTACAAAAGGTCGTGAATATAGCCCAATCCATCACGCAAACCAGCCTCCCATCCATTGACTCTGTCTACACTTCCTGCTGCCTCGGCAAAGCAGCCAGCATAATTAAGGACCCCACGCACCCCAGACATTCTCTCTTCCACCTTCTTCCTTCGGGAAAAAGACACAAAGTCTGAGGTCACGTACCAACTGACTCAAAAACAGTTTCTTCCCTGCTGCCATCAGACTTTTGAATGGACCTACCTTGCATTAAGTTGATCTTTCTCTACACCCTAGCTATGACTGTGACACTACATTCTGCACTCTCTCGTTTCCTTCTCTATGAACGGTATGTTTTGTCTGTATAACGCGCAAGAAACAATACTTTTCACAATGTTAATACATGTGACAATCAAATCAAATCAAAAGAGGGACATTGGTTTCCTATCTCATATGAAAGGACAGAACCTCTAATAGTGCAGTTATCCCATTGAATAGTGTACCAACTCTGAGCGTGTCGACTGACATTTCACTATCCTTGGCCACAGTACGATCTTATATACAGCAGCTGAATTAGCACAGGCCTAATCCCCTCTATCAGAGGTTAGAGGCAAGACGCTGATTTTGCAAGGTTTTAGAACCAAGGCTGAAGCAATGTTCTGAGTGGGTCAGTTAATGACTAACACACTGGATGCACAGCAGGAGTGGAAGAGGTCTAGAATTTACTGTTAGTGAAAGGATGTGTTGTCCGTTTGCATCACAGTTGTTTGTCAGCTATTTTAACCTGTCAGCTATTTTAACCTAAAGAGGTTGACTCCTCCGCTGTTCCATGTGAAATACAAAATCTGTCTATTAAAATATTCCATTTGGCTATGGCATTGACAACACAAACAGCTCACATTTATATAGTGTCTTTAACAGGAGAAAAGACACTTCAAAGGAGTAACCATCGAACAAAATTTGACAGAAAGTCACATCAGGCGATATTAAGGCAGGGATGGCGATGGCCTAGTGGTATTATCACTAGACTATTAATGCAGAAACTCAGCTAATATTCTGGGACCCCGGGTTCGAATCCCGCCATGGCCAAAAATCTGGAATCAAGAATCTACTGATGACCATGAAACCATTGGCAATTGTTTGAAAAACCCATCTGGTTCACTAATGCCCTTTAGGGAAGTAAATTTGCTGTCCTTACCTGGTCTGGTCTACATTTGACTCCAGACCCACAGCAATGTGGTTGACTCTCAACTGCCCTCTGAACAAGGGCAACTAGGGATGGACAATAAATGCTGGCCAGCCATGGTCATCCATGTCCCACGAATTCACCTATAAAAAAAATGAAAAGCTTGGTCACTGAGGTTGGTGTTAAGAAGCAGCTAACAGGAGCAGAGAGCGGTAGAGAAGTAAAGAGGTTTACAGAGAGAATTCCAGAGTTTAGGACCTTGGCGGTCACCAATAGTGGGGCAGAAGAAACTGAGAATGTTCAGTAGGCCAGAATCAGAAGAACTCAGAGATCTCATAGAAACAGAGGGAATAGGCCATTCGACCCTTTGAGTCTGCTCTGCCATTCATTATGAACTTGGATGCGCATCCAACTCATATATAGCACTGTCCCTGCCTTTCCCCCATATCCTCTGATCCCTTTAGCCCCAAGAGCCATGTCAAACTCCTTCTTGAAAGCATACTGACCGGAATTTTACGCCCCGCCCGCCACAGGAATTGTTGTAGGTGGGACATGGACTATGCAACGGTCCATTGACTTCGGCAGGATTTTCCGACCTTGGGACGAGCGCAGCCGGAAAATCCCGCCCGCAATGTTTTGGCCGCAACTGCTTTCTGTGGTAGCAAATTCCTCAGGCTTACCAGAGTTGTAGGGGCTGAAGGAGTTTATGGAGATAGGGAGGATGAGGCCATGGAGGGAGGAAGGGGGGGGGGGGGCAATTTAAATGCTACTAACAATCGCTCATACATTGGAGCAACAAATGCGAAAGATTTCCAAAACTGAAAAACAGTCTGACTGAATTGGGATCCTGGGGCCCATTTTCCCAGTAATTTTCCAAGCAGTTGTTTCAGCATCTATCACAGTTGGGGAGAGGGAGAGAGGGGGTGGAAGGCTGGTTCCAAACTCACATGAGTTTCCAGGGAGGTGAAGAGTTAATCATTTCTAAAACGTGACTCACTCGAGTGATAGAGTGCTGCCATGGGTTTCTTTTATGGGTTTGGTCTATAATTAACTTCCATTCTATCCAAGTAACCTCGCTATCATTCATGTGATCTGCATCTGCCCCAAAGCGCTTGTTGAGTCTGTTCCAGTCATGTTATGTGTTGCTGTTGGGCTCCCGCACTTCCTGAGTTAGACATTAGATTACATTGCATTAGGAGTGACAGGGGGGGTTATTTTTATGTTACTGGACAAGCAATCTGGGCGCCTGCATTAATGATCCTGTCTGGAACCTCGCCACCTCGGCAGTTTTCAAATTTAAATATTGTTCCTTTCATTCACATTTTTTTTTAAACAGTGTATCAGGAGAAGCCGCAGGAGAGGTGTAAAAACTCAACTGGCCCATTTCTGTCCACTAGGGAGACAGGAACCTGCTGACCTTACCTGGCCTGGGCTGATAGGTGACTCCAGTCCCACACCAGTTGGGTTGACTCTAAACTGCCCTCTAAAGTGGCTTAATAAGCCCACCATTACAGGGCAACAAAGGAAGGGAAATAAATGGCAGCCTTGCCGACGATGGCCTGATCTCAGAACTGAATGAATTGTAAAGAATCAATGATCAATAATGAATTGGTAAGAACTGGCAGATTTTAAATTATATTTCACGCCGTGAATTGTTAGGATCTGAAATGTTACTGCCGGAAAGGATGGAGGAAGCTGATTCAATGGGAGCTTTCAAAAGGGAATACAGAGCGGGATTTTCCGATTCTTCCGGCTGGTGGGATCTTCCAGTCCCACTGAATTCGACACCCCCCTCACCCCAGCAAATGCCCTGGTGGTGGAGCTGGCAAGGCATGCAAATTGCCATTGACTTCAGCGGGTCCAAAAGATCTTGCCGGCAGCCAATAGCTTGCTGTGCCCATAGCGGGGGGCAGTGGGGGTGAGGGGAGACAGAAAATTCTGGCCGCAGATTTTAAAATCAGAAAATCCTGTGGGGAAAGACTGGGCTATGCAGCCGACTAGATAGCTCTCCCAAAGGTGGGCTGAATAGCCTTCTTTGGTGCTGTATGATTCTATGAAAGAGGTGAGGTACAGCAATTCACCAAAGATGCTTAGGCAGCACCTTCCAAACCCATGACCACTTCCATCTAGAAGGACAAGGGCAGCAGATAATGGGAACACCACCACCTACCTGCAAGTTACCCTCTACTCACCATGCTGACTTGGAAATATATCACTGTTCCTTCCCAGTCGCTGGGTCAAAATCCTGGAATTCCCTCCCTAACGGCATTGTGGATCAACCCACAGCGCATGGACTGCAGAGATTCAAGAAGGCAGCTCACCAGCACCTTCTCAAGGGCAACTAGGGATGGGCAATAAATGCTGGCCATCCAGCGACGCCCATGTCCCATGAATGAATTTTTAAAAAGCAATACAAAAACCCTTAAAGACTTCCACCTCTAGTAAGTGCCACAGCAAACATCAGCCCACTCCTTCCCCACCACCCTCACTCTTCCCCACACCCACACCCCCACATCAGGCAGGGATGATTGCCTTTAGCAAGATGCTTAAGCAAATTTTAAAAAACTTGCAGGACCTCTGGGTTGGAATGTACTGCGCAAAAGAATTTCCAGTAATGGCAGGAATAACCTGGAAAAGCAATTCATTTTTGACTTTCCCTAGAGCCAAATGATCTGGAATGTTTTATAGCTACACAGGCAGGAGCCAGATCATCTTTCCCAGCAGGCAGTGTCAGAAACACAAGCAACAATCTTTCTTTGGTACTTTATCGCCACTCGATTTTCTCAGCACAGGCAGAAAACAGCACCGATTTCAATCAATAGAACGCCCCGGTTTAAATACATGGGAATGCACTGCAGTGCATCCCTTGCGAAACAGATTGTGTTTTGGTGCAGCAACAGAGCAGGGCCAGGAATTATGGGCCAAATGTCCCATTTCCCCTGCGCCAGGGAATTCCATGCTTCTTAAAGTTGAAATAGCCTTTCCGTGGTTAACGGATAAATTAACCACACTCATTAACAAATCGGTGGTGTCTAAATTAGTTGTCTCCATACCCATCCTCTCTTTATCACCAATGCCACCCACTTCTACTTTTTTTTAATTCATTCGTGGCACAAGGGTGGCCAACATTTATTCTCCACCCTCGTTGCCCTTGACCTGAGTGGCTTGCTAGGGCAGTTGAGAGTTAACTACATTGCTGTGTGTCTGGAGTCCCATGTAGGCCAGACCAGGTAAGGATGGCAGATTTCCTTCCCTGAACGACATTGATGAACTAAATGGGTTTTTTCGACAATTGACAATGATCTCATGGTCATCAGTAGATTCTTAATTCCAGATTTTTGTTATTGAATTCAAATTCCACCACCTGCCAAAGTTGGGATTCGAACCTGGGTCCCCAGAACATTAGCTGAGTTTCTGGATTAACAGTCCAGTGATAATACCACTAGGCCATCGCCTCCAAAACATTACCTGTCTCAGTCCCTGTCTCAATCTATTGGCTGCTGAAATTCTTGTCCTTGCTTTTATGACCTCCAGACTCAACTACTCCAGTGCATTCCAGTGCTTCCCACTCTCCACTCTTTCTGACTTCAGCTCATCCGAGTCTCTGCTGTCCCCTGTTCTAATTTGTTTACACATCACCTCCCCCCACCCCACCCCCCAGACCCTAGTCTAGCAAAGTATTGGATTTTAAATTCTCAATCTTGTGTTCAACTTCTTTCACGGACCCGACCCTCTCTTTCTCCCACCAGCCCTGCGACCCTCTGAGGTCTCTGAACTCCTCCAGTTTTGGCCCTTCGCACATTCCCAATTTTCTCGCAGACCCTGGATTACAAATTCAGTGATGTGATACACGCACCCTCATACTGCGCAGAAGGTGGCAACTGCACCGGGCATGAGGTGATTTCTGAGAAGGTTTAATTCAACTGTAACCAAACCTGTATTCTGTGCAGGTCTATTAAGATCCGTTTGGAGGGGAAACGTATCCCTCCTACCCCCCATCTTTCAGGTACCCTGTCCTAAAATGGGGCATTGAGCACCCATGCTCCATTGTTTGGCAAGTTACTACAGTGCCTTCTGCAGTATGGCTGATCAGGAAACACTCCCACTCTTGCCACTGGCATGTTGGAAAGATTTACCAGCTGATAATCAACCTGTTCCAAACACATCCAGACCTGAACCCTGAAATTCTAGCCCTAAGGGAGGGACACTACCACTGCACCACAAAACCTCCCCTGAAGCTCATATATGATGATTAAAGGGACTAGACACATTAGAATCCCTATAGTGCAGAAGGAGGCCATTCGGCCCATCGAGTCTGCACCGACCACAATCCCACCCAGGCCCTATTCTCGTAGCCCCACATATTTACCCCACTAATCCCCTGACACCAGTGTCAATTTAGCATGGCCAATCAACCTAACCCACACATCTTTGGAGTGTGGGAGGAAACCGGAGCACCCGGGGGAAACCCACGCAGACATGGGGAGAACGTACAAACTCCACACAGACGGTGACCCGAAGCCGGAATTGAACCCAGGGCCCTGCCGCTGTTTGCACATTCTCTCCATATCTGCGTGGGTTTACTCCGGGTGCTCCGGTTTCCTCTCACAGTCTAAAGATGTGCAGGTTAGGTCCATTGGCCATGCTAAATTGCCCCTTAGTGTCAGGGGTACTAGCTAGGGTAAATGCATGGGGTGCTAACCACTGTGCCACCATGCCGCCCTGAAGCTGATTACAAACTGACGGGCTTGAGCTGATTTTGACCAGATTAGGTTTCGCTTTTTGAGGGACATTGTAAAACGACGTCATAGTTGGCAGAAGAGCGGAATCTCAGAGCTCAGGTGGAAGTGACGGCTCTCGATGTGAAGGTTGGTTCACTTGGCTGATTGGCGAGTGTGGATTAGCCGGGTGAACAGCACAGGGGTGGATTCAAGACCTGCCTCCTCGCCCTACCCTGTGGTGCAAGTTGTGAGTTGGCACCGCGTTCGGACAGGGAACCAAGGAAAAAAAATTAATTATCTGAGGAGAAGGGCTAACTGCATTGCTCTTGCAGAGAGCCAGTGCAAACACAGTGAGCCAAATAACCTCCTTTTGTGCTGTACCCATTCTATTATTCCAGACAAAAATTGGAAATAGGATTTAATGGGCACAGTGGTTAGCACTGCTGCCTCACAGCGCCAGGGACCCGGGTTTGACTCCTGGCTTGGGTCACTGTCTGTGTGGAATCAGCACGTTCTCCCCGTGTCTGCGTGGGTTTCTTCCGGGCGCTCCGGTTTCCTCCCACAATCCGGAGGGCGTGCTGGTTAAGTGGATTGGCCATGCTAAATTCTCCCTCAGTGTACCCGAACAGGCACCGAAGTGTGGCGAGTAGGGGATTTTAACAGTAACTCAATGTAAGCCTACTTGTGAGACTAATAAATAAAATTTAAACTTGATGGTTGTTTGATAGACAGAAATGAATCATCCGATTGGGGAATAAATTGTCTGCTCATTTTTTGATTGGCTGAGGGGAGATGGGTTGCGGCGATGGTGGACGTATCACCTGACCAATAGTTGTTGGTTAACACTGGGCGGTTAGGTGATGAAACCTCGAGGGATGCCTCAACCAGAGTTGACAACCATCGCACCTAGAGCAGAGGTTCAATAACCCAGGCCTACATAACGCTAATCCCTATCTGAAAAATAAATACTGGCGTTAAGAGATTAAAGAAGAGATTGTGTTCAACAAATAGAAATTCAAGTAATAGAAAAGTTTGTTATAGAGAAAAAGAGATTGAACATGAAAACTGAGGAAGATGTATTCAGCAGTTTTTGACTACCCTCTGGTGGTGATTAGAGCTTATAACAAGAACCTTTGGAAGAAAGAGAAAAGGGAAGAAAGAGAAGAAAGGAAGGAAAATAAGGAAGAGAAGAAAGGAAGGAAGGAAGGAAGGAAGGAAGGAAAGGAAAGGAAAGAGGAAGGAAGGAAGAGTTTTTATTTATTTAGCACATTTCATGACTTAGGGGGCGGCACAGTGACACAGTGGTTAGCACTGCTGCCTCACAACGCCAGGGACCCGGGTTCGATTCCCGGCTTGGGTCACTGTCTGTGTGGAGTTTGCACATTCTCCTCGTGTCTGCGTGGGTTTCCTCCGGGTTCTCCGGTTTCCTCCCACAGTCCAAAGCTGTGCGGGTTAGGTGGATTGGCCGTGCTAAATTGCCCCTCAGTGTCAGGGGCACCAGCTAGGGTAAATGCATGGAGTTATGGGGATAGGGCCTGGGTGGGATTGTGGTCGGTGTGGACTCGATGGGCCGAATGGCCTCCTTCTGCAATGTAGGATTCTATGACTTTAGGAAATTCCAATCATTTTACAGCCAATTAGGGGCTGTTGGAATTTTGGATACAATGTTGATCAAAGGCCCTGTCTGCTCTCTCAGGTGGATGCAAAAGATCCCATGATGCTATGTTGAAGAAGATCAAGTGTGTTCACCCCAGTGCTGTGGCCAATATTTAATCCCTCAATCAACATTGTTTAAAGAACTGATGATCGGGTCATTTTCACATTGCTCTTTGTGGAAATTTGCTGTGTATAAGTTGGCTACCGCATTTCCTACATTGCAACTTTTCGTTCGCTGAAGGTTTAAATGTGGAGGCCCTGATAGACAGGACACAAAACGTACCATTGCTACTGGTCATTGGCCTGTAAATGGGCTTGATTTTAATTTGGTGCAAGGGGGTGGGTTTTGAATGGGTTAAAATTGGGCACCAGTGCTAATTGTCACCGACTCATTAATTGTGTTATCGGAGATGAACCAGGAGACTCAAAGCACAGTCCCCCCTTGGCGCATCGGACAAGTTGGTCATGATGCAGGTTGCCATGGCAATGCGGACAAAGCAAACACAGGCATCGCGACCCACTTTATAATGGGATGGAGGATGTGCTGAGTTGTAGCCGAGTAACAAATAGTAAATGCTTCTCTCCCGACATCCTCATTCATCATTTTAATGAGCACACAGACACTGTCTCAGAACGCACGTAAGAAAGGCTGGCTATATTGACTCCATGTGTGTCTGAGTACTTGTTTAGCATTGGTAAATGAACCAGAGGCAACACGAGGAAACGTTTCTTCTGTGCAGTGGGTTGTTGTGATGTGGAACCGGCTGCCTGAAAAGACAGTAGAAGCAGATTCAATAGAAATTTTTGGACTGTAAAAAGATTCGCAGGACTATGGGGAAAGAACAATGGGGATGGCAAGGTCATTGGATATCTCTTTCACAGAGCCAGCACAGGTATTGGGCTGACTGGCCTGGCTCTGTACTGTGGCATCCTATGATTCTATGAATTGAAACCCACTGCAGGCTCAGGAACGGGCACGGTTAAGGCAAGCAATTTGTCATCGTGTGAACTGTGATGAGATGACACCCAATAATGCCTACAAGCCTTGACAATTATGGAACGGCATGGATTCGGAACTCAAATCATAAGAGAACCTGTTTCTTTTATATATATATAGTCTATATATAGATTTTTAATATAGAATTACAGAATCCCTACAGTGAAAAAGGAGGCTATTTGGCCCATCAGGTCTGCACCGACTCTCTGACAGAATATCTCACCCATACCCTCTTCCCCTGCCCTATGCCTGTTACCCCACACATTTACCATGGCTAATCCATCTAAGATACTGTGGCCAATCCACCCAACCTGCACACTGTTGGATTAAAATATTAATTGTCCTGTTACCTTAGTTTTCCCCAGGCTAGAGAAAGTACACATTACTACCTGATATCCAAAAGGTCACTTTGATTATTCCGCTGCAGGTATATCTTGATTTTAAAAAGATTCAGTCTAGGAATGGCAGAACTCCCCTGTGCTTCTTTGAAATATAAGATGTAAGATTTTGAGAAGACAGACAGGGCCTCGATTTAAGGCCTTATCCGACATGGTAAGATATTCCTCAGCGCAGTTGAGCTTTTTTTGACAGAGTGTGACCTGAACTATGGCCTCGGGTCAAGAGGTGAATTTTCTACCCACTAAGTCGCAATTTGGGAGACTTAATAGAGGTTTATAAAATGAGGAAGGGGATAGATAGAGTGAACGTTCAAAGACTATTTCCTCGGGTGGATGGAGCTATTACAAGGGGGCATAACTATAGGGTTCGTGGTGGGAGATATAGGAAGGATATCAGAGGTAGGTTCTTTACGCAGAGAGTGGTTGGGGTGTGGAATGGACTGCCTGCAGTGATAGTGGAGTCAGACACTTTAGGAACATTTAAGCGGTTATTGGATAGGCACATGGAGCGCACCAGGATGATAGGGAGTGGGATAGCTTGATCTTGGTTTCAGATAAAGCTCAGCACAACATCGTGGGCCGAAGGGCCTGTTCTGTGCTGTACTGTTCTATGTTCTATGTAAGCCGCAATTGGCACCAGCGTGGCACCACTGGCTTCAGCATACTGGTGCACAGCTTCAGATGACACCTCCGCTTGCCAGTAAGAAAATGCCCAAACTCTGACCTTCACCCTTCACTAACTCAGGGAGCCAGGGCATAAGGAGGGTGTGGTACCATTCAGTCTCCTCGTTTTCTCAGCAGCTGACTTGAAATGAATAATTCCACACAGTCAGGAGAGTTTCTGGTGGGGGAGGAGGAGGGATGAGAGGGAGTTGTGCAATCACGGCGTGAAGAGGAATCTTAGTCGATGACCTTTCCTCTCAGCTGCTGTGGGCTGACAAGGCCTGTGTGCCCTTCTGTTTGGAAGGAAACACAAATTAAATCCCCAGTTCCTCCTGTACATGTTATTACCATGTTATTTCCAGCATGGATGGATGTGTGCTGGACCCTGTGATTCTCTCACAGCTGCTTGTGTAGAGAAAGCAGCAGTCCCTCTCAAAAGCCCACATGCACAAATTGTAACTGGTAAGACCATAAGACCATAAGACATAGGAGCGGAAGTAAGGCCATTCGGCCCATCGAGTCCACTCCACCATTCAATCATGGTTGATTTCAACTCCATTTACCCGCTCTCTCCCCATAGCCCTTAATTCCTCGAGAAATCAAGAATTTATCAATTTCTGTCTTGAAGACGCTCAACGTCTCGGCCTCCACAGCCCTCTGTGGCAATGAATTCCACAGACCCACCACTCTCTGGCTGAAGAAATTTCTCCTCATCTCTGTTCTAAAGTGACTCCCTTTTATTCTAAGGCTGTGCCCCCGCGTCCTAGTCTCCCCTGTTAATGGAAACAACTTCCCTACGTCCATCCTATCTAAGCCGTTCATTATCTTGTAAGTTTCTATCAGATCTCCCCTCAACCTCCTAAACTCCAATGAATATAATCCCACGATCCTCAGACGTTCATCGTATGTCAGGCCTACCATTCCTGGGATCATCCGTGTGAATCTCCGCTGGACCCGCTCCAGTGCCAGTATGTCCTTCCTGAGGTGTGGGGCCCAAAATTGCTCACAGTACTCCAAATGGGGCCTAACCAGTGCTTTATAAAGCCTCAGAAGTACATCCCTGCTTTTGTATTCCAAGCCTCTTGAGATAAATGACAACATTACATTTGCTTTCTTAATTACGGACTCAACCTGCAAGTTTACCTTTAGAGAATCCTGGACTAGGACTCCCAAGTCCCTTTGCACTTTAGCATTATGAATTTTGTCACCGTTTAGAAAATAGTCCATGCCTCTATTCTTTTTTCCAAAGTGTACGACCTCGCACTTGCCCACGTTGAATTTCATCAGCCACTTCTTGGACCACTCTCCTAAACTGTCCAAATCTTTCTGCAGCCTCCCCACCTCCTCAATACTACCTGCCCCTCCACCTATCTTTGTATCATCGGCAAACTTGGCCAGAATGCTCCCAGTCCCGTCATCTAGATCGTTAATATATAAAGAGAACAGCTGTGGCCCCAACACTGAACCCTGCGGGACACCACTTGTCACCGGTTGCCATTCTGAGAAAGAACCTTTTATCCCAACTCTCTGCCTTCTGTCTGACAGCCAATCGTCAATCCATGTTAGTACCTTGCCTCGAATACCATGGGCCCTTATTTTACTCAGCAGTCTCCCGTGAGGCACCTTGTCAAAGGCCTTTTGGAAGTCAAGATAGATAACATCCATTGGCTCTCCTTGGTCTAACCTATTTGTTATCTCTTCAAAGAACTCTAACAGGTTTGTCAGGCACGACCTCCCCTTACTAAATCCATGCTGACTTGTCTTAATCCGACCCTGTCGGTAAGAAATATTATTGGACTCTACATTGGAAAGAAACTCACCAAGGATCACAGCTAATTTTTTTTAAGGCGCAGTTGTACAAGTTAATTTCAGGTCAGTTCATCATTTTTTTTTGGATTCACTCATGGGTCACTGGCTAGGCCAGCATTTCCCGCTGCCTCGGAAAAGCAGCCAGCTTAATCAAGGACCCCACATCCAGACCTACGCCCTTCCACCTTCTTCCGTCGGGAAAAAGATACAGAAGTCTGAGATCACGTACAACCGACGCAAGAACAGCTTCTTCTCTGCTGCCATCAGAAGTTTGAATGTTTCTATCATTCAAATATCTGTTGGCAGCAGGTGGCACAGTGGTTAGCACTGCTGCCTCACAGTGCCAGGGACCTGGGTTCAATTCCTGGCTTGGGTCACTGTCCGTGTAGAGTTTGCACGTTCTCCCCATGTCTGTATGGGTTTCCTCCGGATGCTCTGGTTTCCTCCCACAGTCCAAAGATGTGCAGGTTAGCTGAATTGGCAATTCTAAATTGTCCCTTAGTGTCAGGGGGATTAGCAGGATAAAATATATTAAACTGATCTTTCTCTATCTATATCTGCAACACTACATTCTGCACCCTCTCCTTTCCTTCTCTCCTATGTGCTCTATGAATGGTATGCTTTGTCTGTATAGCACGCAAGAAACAATACATTTCACTGCATCCCAATGCATGTGACAATAATAAATCAAATCAAATTTATTGCCCTTGAGAAGATAGAGGCCCACTGGCCTCTCTGATTGCTTGGAGTGGGGAGGGCAAGGAAAATAGGTTCTGGGATGATTGTTTGCCCTCCTGCTTCAGATGGGAAGCTGATGCCTGATGGCATGTTTCATCCGGCATCCTACATTCCGGTGTCACTCCGC
This sequence comes from Mustelus asterias, assembly GCF_964213995.1. Classification (NCBI taxonomy): domain Eukaryota; kingdom Metazoa; phylum Chordata; class Chondrichthyes; order Carcharhiniformes; family Triakidae; genus Mustelus; species Mustelus asterias. Next base: position 252,023 of record NW_027590276.1, on the reverse strand, counting down.
AGGGCAGGCTGCCTTTCCCTGACTTCATCTGATGAATGGGATGAACGGTTATTTTTTTTCATGCAGGTTCTGTGCATGACAGACAGGGATTTTTAAAAGAGGATCCCACTCAATTTCCTAAAATAAAATCATCCCAGGCTGCCTTATTCCTGCACGGAAAGCTGTGCCCAATTAGTCTTATCAATGAGCCAAAAATCCATTCAATGTTAAATAACATAATTAGACAGGGCTGAGTGCACTCAATCCCACCTGGATTGCACTGCAGGAGGAACAGATGGCCTCTCCCTGGGTCTCTTAAAACACAATGTTAGCGCCTGCCTGCCACTGTAAAAAAGCAAAAAAATTGCACAAATCATTTCAAAGGTGACAATTGTTAAGTCTAAATTATCCCAATGTCAGCTTTAATAAAAAGAACACGTGACTTGAAGAGTGATACCCACCCCACTTATTCTAAAAGCCTGTGCTACCCATTGAAACGGGAGCCAAAATACATTTGCACAATGAGCCGGGTAAAGCTTTCACAGAGACACAGCGGTCCAGTGCTCTCCTCCTGTGCTGCAGGATTCGACAATCCCAAGCTGCACCTAAGCGGGCATCGATGACAAATCCTCGGATGGCAAAGATGCCAAGGAGGCAGTTGCTGCCGTGTTTGGTGCTGGCATGATATGGGCAAAAGGAAAAGCTGCCCGGTGACAGCAACAGCAACCCCTCTCACCCCAATGATTTATCCTGCACTATAACTGTCAGAAATACTCAAATGACCCTGAAGGCTCTTGCTGTTGTCTGGGACCTGACTCCCTCACTTTGACTGAATAAATTAAGGCGGCACGGTGGCACAGTGGTTGGCACTGCTGCCTCACAGCACCAGGGACCCGGGTTCGATTCGCACCTCAGGTCACTGTGTATGTGGAGTCTGCACGTTCTCCCTGTGTCCGCGTGGGTTTCCTCCGGGTGCTCCGGTTTCAAAGAACAAAGAACAGTACAGCACAGGAAACAGGCCCTTCAGCCCTCCAAGCCTGTGCCGCTCCTTGGTCCAACTAGACCAATCGTTTGTATCCCTCCATTCCCAGGCTGCTCATGTGACTATCCAGGTAAGTCTTAAACAATGTCAGCGTGCCTGCCTCCACCACCCTACTTGGCAGCGCATTCCAGGCCCCCACCACCCTCTGTGTAAAAAACGTCCCTCTGATGTCTGAGTTATACTTCGCCCCTCTCAGCTTGAGCCCGTGACCCCTCGTGATCGTCACCTCCGACCTGGGAAAAAGCTTCCCACTGTTCACCCTATCTATACCCTTCATAATCTTGTACACCTCTATTAGATCTCCCCTCATTCTCCGTCTTTCCAAGGAGAACAACCCCAGTCTACCCAATCTCTCCTCATAGCTAAGACCCTCCATACCAGGCAACATCCTGGTAAACCTTCTCTGCACTCTCTCTAACGCCTCCACGTCCTTCTGGTAGTGCGGCGACCAGAACTGGACACAGTACTCCAAATGTGGCCTAACCAGTGTTCTATACAGCTGCATCATCAGACTCCAGCTTTTATACTCTATACCCCGTCCTATAAAGGCAAGCATACCATATGCCTTCTTCACCACCTTCTCCACCTGTGTTGCCACCTTCAAGGATTTGTGGACTTGCACACCTAGGTCCCTCTGTGTTTCTATACTCCTGATGACTCTGCCATTTATTGTATAACTCCTCCCTACATTATTTCTTCCAAAATGCATCACTTCGCATTTATCCGGATTAAACTCCATCTGCCACCTCTCCGCCCAATTTTCCAGCCTATCTATATCCTGCTGTATTGCCCAACAATGCTCTTCGCTATCCGCAAGTCCAGCCATCTTCGTGTCATCCGCAAACTTGCTGATTACACCAGTGACACGTTCTTCCAAATCATTTATATATATCACAAATAGCAGAGGTCCCAGTACAGAGCCCTGCGGAACACCACTGGTCACAGACCTCCAGCCGGAAAAAGACCCTTCGACCACTACCCTCTGTCTCCTATGGCCAAGCCAGTTCTCCACCCACCTAGCCACTTCTCCTTGTATCCCATGAGCCTTAACCTTCTTAACCAACCTGCCATTTCCTCCCACAGTCCAAAGATGTATGGGTTTGGTTGATTGGCCATGCTAAATTGCCCCTTAGTGTCAGGGGGATTAGCAGGGTAAACAAGTAGGGTTACAGGAATAGGGCCTGGGTGGGATTGTGGTCGGTGCAGACTCGATGGGCCGAATGGCCTCCTTCTGCACTGTAGGGATTCTATGGATTCTATGAAAATGATATTTGCAAGACTAAGGAATTGGCCCAATGGTTGTAAAACCATTGCTTGTAAAAGAAACTGCCTGTGTGGCGTAGTGGTATTGTCACTAGACTAGCATCCCAGAGACTGGCTGGAATTCTCCGGCCGTTCACACTCCGTCACTGCAGCTGCAAGCAAGAATGGAGAACTCAGCCAAATCTCCATTACTGCAACGGGACTGGAGAATCCTGCTGGCGTGAACGGCTGGAGAATTCCGGTCTCTGTTCCATTCAGTGCAGAAGGAGGCCATTCGGCCCATTGAGTCCGCACCAAATAACTGACTGTGTTGAGGCCCTATCCCTGTAACTCCAAGCGTTTACCCCGCTAATCCTCCTAACGTACACATCTTGGGACACCAAGAGGCAATTTAGCATGGCCAATCCACCTAACCCGCACATCTTTGCTCAATTTTCTTTTGAGACCGCTGTGGAGAGGGTGTCCCCAGATCCACTGCACATGTTGACCCAGGCAGTACGTCACAAAGATGGATGTGTTGGCTGACTCATGGCTGGAGCATGGGGGCAAGTCATGTGGTGAAACCTCCAGGAATATATTCCAACACAATTCTGAACTCTATTCACACAACAAAAAAGCAGTAAAGAACGTGCATTACATCACATGTAATTTATCACACAGAAACAAATCAATTGGCCCAACAGGTCCAAATCAGTATATATGCTTCACAGGAGCCTCTTCCCACCTACTTTATCTCATCCGATCAGTATATCCTTCATCCTTACTCCCTCATGTATTTATCCAGGTTCTTGTTAAATACAGCAGCCACACCCTGTGCTAGCAAGTTCCACATCCTAACCATCCTGGATGAAAATATTTCTCCTGAATTTCCTATTGAATTTATTCATGACTATCTTATATTCATGGCCCTTGCCTTGATCCCACCCATATATGGAAATATCTTTTCTGCCCAATCAAACCCCTTCATTATTTTAAAGACATTTATGAAGACACCCCATCAGCCTTCTCTTTTTAAAAGATACCCAGGCAGTCCACAGACCTAAAATACAATTGGTTCCTCAAAACTGTGTCCTAAGGACGGCATGGTGGCACAGTGGTTAGCACTGCTGCCTCACAGCACCCGGGTTCAATTCTGGGCTTGGGTAACTGACTGTGTTGAGTTTGCACGTTCTCCCCGTGCCTGCGTGGGTTTCCTCCGGGTGCCCCAGTTTCCTCCCACACTCCAAAGATGTGCAGGTTAGGTTGATGTGCTGTGCAAAATTGCCCCTCCGTGTTAGGGTAAATAGGTGGGGTTACGGGGATAGGGTCTGGGTAGGATTGTGATCGGTGCAGACTCGATGGGCCAAATGGCCTCTTTCTGCACTGTAAGGATTCTATGATTCTAAGTGGAAATGTCATTAGTCGGAACCGATTTTCTTGTAAGAAGAATGGTATAAAATGAGAATTGATTCCTGAACAAAGGCCCAGTGCCCTACTTTCATTCTGTTCATGTCTCTGGGAGGCAGATATTGTTTCCTCGGCATGCCCTATGGGAGCTCCACTGGCAGTGAGGGTTTTCCAATGGTCTATGGATCAGCTCCATGCAGGACAACCCTATGAAATCATTGTTGATGCCATCCTAGTCGAGGGTTATACAATGCAAGAACATGATGCACATTTACACTGGGAGCATACAATTGAAACTCAACCCTGCTAAATACAGATTCACGGTCAACCCAATCCCCTATGTGGGCTACCTGCTCACAGCCGATGGTGTGAAGCCAGATCTGGTTAAGACAAAGGCTACATAGCAAATGTCCGCTCCTGAGGACAAGCATTCCCTGCAGTGCACTCTTGGTATGTTGAATTATTTATCTAAGTTCATTCCCAGTTACAATGCAATGGTTGGATCCATCCATCAGCTTCTCCACCAGAATGTCAAATGGTGTTGGCTGATCACACTGCCGCGTTCAACAAACTCAAGCACCTGCACTCAGACCCTTCGAGCACCTGTACTTATATCAGCAGATGCCTCCCAGCATGGACTTGGTGCTGTCTGTATCCAGAATGGCAGGCCAGCAACCATCCCATCAAGGGCCCTCGCTGACATTGAGACTCGCTATGCCCAGATCGAGAAGGAGCTCCTTGCCTTAATCTTCGCGCATCAGAAATTTCATGACTTCACCTCTGGTCGCCTTGCCAACTTTGAAACAGATCACATAGAAACTAGAAGCAGGAGTAGGCCATTTGGCCCTTCGAGCTTGCTCTGCCATTCATTATGATCATGGTTGATCATCGAATTCAATATCCTGACCCCCCCCCTTTCCCCATATCCCTTGACCCTTTAACCCCAAGAGCTATATCTAATTTCTTCTTGAAATCACCAGCCGCTCATAACTATACTTAAAAAGCTTCTACACACTGCGTCACCACGCCTGCAGCGATGATGTTCAAGCTACAACACAACAACCTCAGTGTCCTCTACAAGCGTGGTAAGAGCTATTCCTCACTATTGCCCTTGCTGGAGTTTATCTACCTATCACTGATCAGGTAGATCATGAGGAGGACATTGATATCATGACGATTCAAGTATTGTCGCACCGTAGAATTGACAAACTCAAAGGTGTCCGACAGATGGATCGCAGGCAGTTCCATGACGTCATTATGAAAGGTTGGTCAGTGCCATTGAAGGAGCTTCCCAATGAGCTCTGTGCCTTCTACCCCATGAGAGAGGCGTTAACCATGCAAGACAGCCTGATACTGCATGGCCAGAGATTCATCATCCCTATTTCTCTGCAGAGGTACTGCACACAGCAACTCCACCAAGCGCATCCAGAGGTTCAGTTTTTAGGTGGCCGGATCACCAACAACCTGTCCTGGTCCCCCATGCCGACACTATAGTTAAGAAAGCCCACCAACGCCTCTACTTTCTCAGAACACTCAGGAAATTTGGCATGTCAGCTATGACTCTCACCAACTTTTAAAGATGCACCATAGAAAGCATTCTTCCTGGTTGTATCACAGCTTGGTATGGCTCTTGCTCTGCCCAAGACCGCAAGGAACCACAAAAGGTCGTGAATATAGCCCAATCCATCACGCAAACCAGCCTCCCACCCATTGACTCTGTCTACACTTCCCGCTGTCTCGACAAAGCTGCCAGCATAATTAAGGACCCCACGCACCCTGGACATTCTCTCTTCCACCTTCTGCCATCGGGAAAAAGATACAAAAGTCTGAGGTCACGTACCAACCGACTCAAGAACAGCTTCTTCCCTGCTGCTGTTAGACTTTTGAATGGATTTACCTTGCATTAAGTTGATCTTTCTTTACACCCTAGCTATGACTGTAACACTACATTCTGCACTCCCTCGTTTCCTTCTCTATGAATGGTATGCTTTGTCTGTACAGCACGCAAGAAACAATACTTTTCACTGTATGTTAATACATGTGACAATAATAAATCAAATCAAATCAAATCAAAACAACAAAGTGTAGGGCAAAGGAAGTCAAATACTGGCCTCAGTGTACATGGACATAGAGAGGGAAGTGTCTCGATGTGTACAGTGCAACGCGCTCAGGACTCATCTAACCAAAGAACTGCTGCACTTCCATGAGTTCCCAAACCTTCCATGGTCACTCACAATGGCAGATCCCTTAAATATTTTTTTAAAAGTCCTTTCATAGAGGCAGCGCATGGAATGGTGGGCTGACTGATCTCTGGTGTGATAATAGATTAAACATCAAAGTGAAGAAGGCCAAACAATTTCTTTCCAAGTCAGGTCATTAAAATACCAACCATTTTTAGTAATTGGATAGATAACAATAACAAGGAGATGAAGTGAAGCTCCTTGCAGCCCCACAAATCTCTGTCTCTGTTTTTCAATCTTTCCTGACCATACAATTATCATTGAGTTGTGGAATTATACAGCACAGAATAAGACCATTTGGTCCATTACCCCTGCTGTCTCATTGCAAGATTAGTCTCACGTCCCCACCCTTGGTCTTTTCCTCATAATGTGGAGATGCCGGCATTGGATTGGGGTAAACACAGTAAGAAGTCTAGCTTTCAGCTAGTGGCTTTTGCTACCAAATAAACCTATTGGACTTTAACCTGGTGTTGTGAGACTTCTTACTGTCTTTTCCTCATAACCATGGAATTGTTTTTCTATCTCTCTCACTGAAATTCTGTGCAGCAAATGTCAAATACACAAGTCCATTCTCTTTTGTACAAAAAAACAATAACTTACATTGATATCAAGCCTCTCAAACTCCATTCGCAGGAGTGATTATCAAATAACATTTGACGCTGAGCCACATAAGGCAATACTAAGACAGATGACCAAAAGCTTGGTCAAAGTAGTAGGTTTTACAGAAGGGAAGCAAGATGGGGTTTAGGAAGGGAATTCCATCGCTGTCCATACTACATAATGGTAACTATACTGAGCTGTGTGTTGGTTACTTGCTGCAGACGAACTCAGTTCATGTGATGATATATATTGAAGAATAGACATACTTCGCTCCCATAATTCTTCCACAAAGGGCCTGATGAATTGCCTATTTCTTATAATTTGAATGCTGTGTCAAGGGTTTTCTCCGGGTGCTCCAGTTTCCTCCCACAGTCTGAAAGACGTGCTGGTTAGGTGCATTGGCCATGATAAATTCTCCTTCGGTGTACCCAAACAGGCGTTGGAGTGTGGTGACTAGGGGATTTTCACAGTAACTTCATTGCAGTGCTAATCTAAGCCTGCTTGTGGCACTAATAAATTAAAAAAATTTATAATGGCGTCTGTTACAGAGTGTGATTTTGAGTACGGAGTGTTCTGATAAGCCTTTTCTCTGTGTAATTATTTAAAGGCATTCTTTTAAACAATGCACCCGATGACCTTATTTGTTGTCTCAAGGTCACCATGTCTTTGTGGTGATGAGGAAAAAGCGGCAAGAAAACAAAATAAAGTTTTTTGATGTTCAGCGTGGCAACACGAGGTTGCATACAGTAAGTAGCTAGTTTTTGTCGTGGGTTTATTCAACGGAATTTCAAGTTAGCAGCACCATGGCTATGTTCGGGGCGGTCGGTGAGTTCAAAGAGTGCAGCGAGAACTGGGCTGAATAGTCCAGAGGTTGCAGCATTTCTTTTTAGCGAATGGAATAGAAGAGGAAGTGAAGCAGTGTTCTAGTCGCCTGAGTGCGGGTGGGGCAAAGACTGATAAGTTGATGAAGAATCTGCAGATGCCATGGATGCCAGGGAGATTCCATTATCAGATTTAGTTGCTCCAGTCCAGAATCACCATAACTCGAAGACTTTGGCCATTGTTCAAAGATTCAAATCTTCAATTCAAATTGAAAAGCAGGTCAATCGATTGTTAACTTTGTGGCAGAGAGACGCCAGCTTTCAAAACAATGTGATTTCAAAGCACTTTTAGAAGTTATGGGTGGCACGGTGGCACAGTGGTTAGAACTGCTGCCTCACAGCTTCAGGGACCTGGGTTCGATTCCTGGCTTGGTTCACTGTGTGCGGAGATTGCACATTCTCCTTGTCCCTGCGTGGGTTTCCTCCAGGTGCTCCGGTTTCCTCCAACAGTCCAAAGATGTGCGGGTTAGTGACTGGCCATGGTAAATTGCCCCTGAGTGTCCCAGGATGCTTGGTGAGAGGGGTTAGCGGGGTAAATATGTGGGGTTAAGGGGATAGGGTCTCGGTGGGATTGTTGTCGGTGCAGGCACGATGGGCTGAATGGCCTCCCTCTGCACTGTAGGATTCTAGATCTAATTCTATATCTATATGCTCAGAGATAGGTAGGGCTGTGACATTCACGAGGACAGCATTCAGCATTGGTTGTTGGGCGAAGCTACACTGACTTTTAAGAAGGTTCTAGAAATTTTGGTAGGATAGGGAAATGGCTGCCAGTAACGCTGAAGATAATCCGAAGGCTAATGTTGATAACCGACCAGAGGCACGGCATCAAATGAAGGAAGAGGTTGCAAGCAAAATGGTGAAAGCAGTGGGGTGCTGTAGGTGTGGAGGACCACACAATGAGAATTATTGCATATTTATGGACGATGTTTGTCACTGGTGCAATGAGAGGGACATTTAGCGAAGAAATGTATGGGTGCGAAGAGCAAGGCGAAGGCTGAGCAAGAAAGTTTAAATCTGAAGAAATTTCAAACAGCTACACATCACCTGGACAGCTCAGAACAGGCAGAGGAGCTAACATTACGACATGTTTCATGTGAATAAGGCACGAACAGAGTCTATTTTTACTACAATGTTGGTTCAATGGTAAGCAAGTCAAGATGGCGGTGGACGCAGGAGCCTCCCCGTTCGTAATTAGTGAAGAGACCTGCAGGTTGATGTTGGACTCTAACCGAGCATCAGCCCTTACCCCGGCAGAGATTAATCTTTGGATTTATACCTGAGGGCCCATATTGGGTATTAGAGTCAAGAAGCAAGAGCACGCCTCCTTGTGGTCAAAGAGAAGGAGCTGAGTTTGCTGGGACATGACTGGATCAGGAAAATTCCACTGAGGTGAAGTACGGAAAATTGAATGAGGATGTTGTTAGCCGGTATCTGGACATGTTTGATGATGAACTGGATACATTGCCTGGTGCTACTGTGAAGTTGTACATAGATCCTCAGGCTACTCCTCATTTTTTCAAGCCCAGAACCGTGCCCTATGCCGTGAGAAGGAAAGTGAAGGAGGAATTTGACTGGCAGCAAAGGCTTGGAATCATTGAGCCTCTTCAGTTTTCCCATTGGGCAGCTCCAATTGTTCGTGTCCTTAAAAATGGCGGTACGGTCAAACATGTGACTGACTACAAACTCACCATTAACCAGGATTCCAAATTAGATACATATCCATTACCTTGGGTGCAAGATTTGTGTGCAACTCTTGCGGGAGGCAAGATGTTTTCAAAACTGGACTTGAGACAGGTATATCAACAGCTCTTGCTAGGGGAAGATTTGAAGCAGTATGTGACCATCAACATGCATTAAAAGTTCTTTGTTAAGGACCAGATCAGAAACTCCAAAGTATCTTAGATCCTAGCCTTTACATTTGATTTTGGCTTTAGGGGGAGTGTAAGGTGTTTCACTCCAGGTATGATTCAAGTAACCCACTAGGGAGCTTTTATTGAAACAAAGTTTTTTGAAGAACACAGTTAGAATAAAACAAATTAGCATAATGTTTACCAATAAAAATACTCAAACATGATTAAACATAATTCTTAACAGCTAGCTATCGCTATTGTTCCAATTTCACAGTAGACATGGACATAAACCACCCCTTTAGAACCAGCCGGCACAGAAACCAAATATGCTTATTTAGGTCCTAGATTTCTGGCCTTTTTACACCTCTGGAGAGTGACCCAGACAGACACCAGTCTTCTAATTCTCCTGCAGCAATTTCCAGAGAAAGCTTCACCCCAAGCAGTGGAATCTCAGAGAAAAAGGCTTAATTCTTGGCAGATTCCAGTGCCAAATTCAGACAGAGCAAGAGATACAGAGAAAGCGACCTCTCTAAAAATCCAAAAAAGCAGACTGCCTTTAGTTCTCTGTGAAAGCCTAGCTGTACCCAGTCATATGACCTTACTTGTCAATCAACCTAATCAAACCCTACTCTGCAATATCCCAGAAACACAAGTCAACAGAACCCCGCATTAGTTCAGGTTAAAACAAACATTGTATCAATTAAGATCAATTATGTTGCTGCAGTAACAATAATGTGCATCTAGATCAGACAAAACAGCTCTGATAATAAAAACAAATTGCTGCAACAGATCCTGCACAAACAACATGACAAATACATTTCTTAAAGGCACTGTATCAGCACATGTTCAAGTACAATCATTTTGCCGTGTCCGCCAGTCTGGCAATTTTTCAACAGATGACCTGTTGCAAAGCATTCCTCATGTTGCAGTCTACTTGGATGACATCTTAATTATGGGAAGACCGAGGAGGAGCACTTCAGCAACCTGGATCAAGTTCTAAAAAAGGTTTTCAGAGTCTGCATTTTCCAGACACAGCATGGAGTATCTAGGCCACTGAATCGCTCCACAAGGCTTATCTCCTATGAAGGGGAAACTTCGAGCCATTAAGGAAGCTCTGGGGCCCAGGAGTGTGAGCAAGCATAGGCCAGTTATATGCTTGGTAAACCATTATGGAAAGTTTTTGTCAGACCTGTCTATAGTGTTGGCTCCACTAACCTACTTCAGCACAAAGAAACCAAATGGAAGTGGAAGGCCACACAAAAGAAAGCTTTCAAGGATGTGAAAGGGCTGCTGCCATCGACAAGTCTGCTAGTCCATTTTGATGTGGAGATGCCGGTGTTGGACTGGGGTAAATACAGTAAGAGTTTTAACAACACCAGGTTAAAGTCCAACAGGTTTATTTGGTAGCAAATGCCATTAGCTTTCGGAGCGCTGCTCCTTCATCAGATGGAATGGATATCTGCTCTCAAACAGGGCAGTCAGAGACACAAAATCAAGTTACAGAATACTGATTAGAATGCGAATCTTTACAGCTACATTTAAAGATACAGACAATGTGAGTGGTGGGAGCATTAGGCACAGGTTAAAGAAATGTGTATTTGTCTCCAGACAGGACAGCCAGTGAGATTCTGCAAGTCCAGGAGGCAAGCTGTGGGGGGTTACCGATAGTGTGACATGAACCCAAGATCCCGGTTTAGGCCGTCCTCATGTGTGCGGAACTTGGCTATCAGTTTCTGCTCAGCGACTCTGCGCTGTCGTGTGTCATGAAGGCCGCCATGGAGAACGCTTACCCGAAGATCAGAGGCTGAATGCCCGTGACCGCTGAAGACCCAGACAGGGAACTTATCCCTGTCGCGCAGTGCCTTGCCCTACGATGTGCGGGTGGTACTCTCTCATTTAATGGAGGACGGGTCTGAAAAGCCCATCGGTTTTGCGTCTAGGACACTGACAAATGCTGAAAAGGGACATTCGCAGTTGGACAGAGGGCCCAGCTATTGTTGTTGCGATGAAAATATACCATTGTTAACACTATGGTTGTTTGTTCACCATATATACCGACCACAAGCCATTGATGAGTTTTTTCAGTGAAGTGAAATGTACTCCTTCCATAGCCTCAGCAAGAATACAGTGCTGGGCACTTATGTTGTCAGTGTATCATATTGTGTACAATACGCAGACAACACAAATACAGAGATGTTGAATTGTCTCCCTTTACTGGATTTGTCACCCAAGGTATTGTGTCTGTGATGTTAGTCTACTTTTAAGAGATTTAAAAAAGAATCATGTTCTCTGCAGCTCTCAGCTCTCATTGCTGCTGAGTTGTCTGTCGGAGTCCTTTTATTGCTCCTTCAGTGGTTTAAATGGGGGTTGTTTATTTTTCCTCTGGGTTGTTTTATGGCCCTGCATTGTTAGGAGGAAACCTGGTTGGCAGGTCAGGTGACAGGAGCTCTTCCGTTTTCAGTTTTGAGCTGCTGTTTGGTTTTAGTTTAGAAGGGACTGGACATCAGAATGATCTCGCTCTCTCTCTCTGTCCTTGTATTTTGGAAGTTCTGCTTGTCAGCTGAAAACAAAGCTACTTGACTTTTTGCAGTAGAAAATCTGCTGCTGGTGGCTTGACCAGAGTCTCTCCCTGGCGTTGCGGGAAGCTATTCTGACTTCAAGCTGTTCTGAGTGTATCAAGAGAACTGCAGAATTCATCCAAAGGACTCAGTTTCAGTATCACGTGAGCATTAGTCTTTGCTGTGTTAAACCTGTGGAAGGGTTTTGTTTATGGGATTGATTTGACTGGAACATCTTAGATATATTTGTTAAGGGTTATACATTATTGTGGTTGTTTTATTTTGTTTGTCATTGATAAAAGTTATTACTAATATTCTTACTATACATGTTAACTATATTCTTAAATAGACTTTGATAAAAGCTCCCGAGTGGGTCATTTGAATCATACCTGAAACATGTCATGCTTATCCTAGCCAAATTCAAGGTGCAAAACCGATGATCCATGCGGGCTCTATAAAATATTTTGGAGTTTCTGTCCTAAACCCATAGCATGTCCTCCTGAAACAATCTTCTTACTCAAGAGTTGCACTTTTTCCAGAAAGTGCCAAGCGGATTAAGCAATGGATAGACAGAGATCCTATGTCGCAAGTTAAAATATTTCTGATGCCAAGATGGCCACCATCATAGAAGATGATGAGTTAAAACCTTAAGTAAAACATAAGAATGAGTTAAGTGTGCAAGATGGATACCTACTGTGCGTGTCAAGAGTGGTCGTTCTGTCCCCTGGTTATACATAAGTCATGGATAAAATTCATGAAGCTCATCCCAATGCTTCTAGAATGAAAGTCTAGCCAGGTTTGTGTCACAACTTGGTATGGCTCCTGCTCTGCCCAAGATCGCAAGAAACTACAAAAGGTCATGAGTGTAGCCCAATCCATCACGCAAACCAGCCTCCCACCTAATACATGTGACAACAATGAATCAAATCAAATCAAATGTTTGGTAGTCTAATATTGATCTGGACTTGGAGAACAAGGTAAAATCCTGTTTGACATGTCAAATACACCAGAAGATGGTGCCACCAGCACCATCTGATACTTGAGAGTGGGCTGACAAACCAAAGTCCCGACTGCATGTGGACCTCGCAGGATCTTTCATAAACGACATGCTTTTGGTTGTAGATGCACATTTGAAATGATTGGAAGCACACATCTTGAGTAATATTACAGTGCCTGTGACAATTGAGAAGCTACCTCAAATTTTTGCGACACATGGTCTACCAGATTTGATTGTTTTGGATAAAGGCACTATGTTTACAAGTGAGTTGTTTAAGGAATTCATGCAAAAGAATGGTAAACACCATGTATGTACTGTACCATCTCATCCGGTTTCGAATGGTTTGGTGGAGTGAGCTGTTCAAATCTGAAGGAGAGATTGTAGACAATGGCAGATGATACTTTGAGTATAAAGCTCTCAAGATTTTTATTTTTATCACAATCCACAACCAGGCTCTCTCCAGCGGAATTGTTGCTGGGTAGAAGGCTGAAGTCTCACCTGGATCTGCTTCATTCAATCTCAGAGTGAAGGTGAGCAGGAATCAAAAGATGGCACGGTGGCACAGTGGTTAGCACAGCCGCTTCACAGCGCCAGGGACCTGTGGAGTTTGCGTGGGTTTCCTCTGGGTGCTCCGGTTTCCTCCCACAGTCCGAAAGACGTGCTGGTTAGGTGGATTGGTCATGCTAAATTCTCCCTCAGTGTCCCCAACAGGCACCGGAGTGTGGCGACTAGGGGATTTTCACAGTAACTTCACTGCGGTGTTAATGTAAGCCTACTTGTGACAATAATAGATAAACATAAATCTTAATCTTAATCAGAGAAGCAGAAGGAGCGGCACGGCTACCATGCCATAGTGAGGCAGTTCAAACCAGCTGATCAAGTTTACATCAGGAACTTTGGCAGTAACCAGAAGCAGTTACTGGGAATAATTATAAACCAAAGTGGTCCAGTAGCTTAGATTGTGTGACTGCAACAGGAAAGAGCTGTTCAGAGACACCAAGACCATATTCCTTTACATCGTGATTCAGACAGGAAAAGTTTCAGAGTCAGCAACCATTACAGGTAACAGAAGGTAATGCCGCTGTGGGCGTTCCCACCAGGAAGTGGTTCCTGTGTTTTCATATTTGCCAGTTGACTCTGCTGGGAGAGCTGGAGAGGAACATTCATGGACAGATCCTCAATCCACCTCTTCATCTACCTTTCCGGATCAACTGTTACAAGATTCACCAGTGGCATTGTAAAGGCCATAACGCAACTGCAAAGCCCGTGACAGGCTCTCGTATAGTTAAGACATTATTTTTGTTGCATTTCTGTCCTGATGAGGGATTGAAATTTAAGAGCGGGGGACGGGGAATGGGGGACAGGGGATGGGGGACGGGGGTGGGGGGGTGTGGGGGGGAAGGGGGGTGTGCAGTGTTACAGAATGTCATTTCGAGTACAGAGTGTTTTTATAAACCTTTTCTCCTATGTAATTGGGGGCGGCACAGTGGTTAGCACTGCTGCCTCACAGCGCTAGGGACATAGGTTTGATTCCTGGCTTGGGTCACTGCCTGTGTGGAGTTTGCATGCTCTCCTCGTGTCTGCATGGGTTTCCTCCGGGTGCTCCTGTTTCCTCCCACAGTCCAAAAGACGTGCTGATAGGTGCATTGGCCATGCTAAATTCTCCCTCAGTGTACCCGAACAGGTGCCGGAGTGTGGCGACTAGGGGATTTTCACATTAACTGAATTGCAGTTTTAATCGAAGCCTACCTGTGACTAATAAATAAACTACTTTACTTTACTTTAATTGGGCATCTCTTGAGGGTTGTTTGAGCCTCTTGGTTGCTGTAGAGTAAAGGAGACACGAGTTCTGCTTCTTCATAAAATACCTTTATTTCTTTGATCCAATTCAACACACAACTCTCCACCAACAACCGAGTGTCACCTGTAGCCCCTTTATATGTCAGCAACTTCTATTGAAGAATTGACATCAAATTAGGACTTAATTATACCCATTTCTAACAAGGGTTCTGAACATGTGTTGGCCTTGGCGGGCTTTTCAGTCAGCAAAATCTGTAAGCAAAACCTGTTTTACTGGTGCTCCTGTTTTCATAGTTATTAGTGTTATTACTGTTCTGCTGAGTTATTGTTAAATATTGTTATTTATTTATACAAAGAAGTTCCATCTTTTAAACAATGCATTTGACTACCTTATTCACCACAGTGTCCACGCACTCCGATGAATCGCAGTCCTGTCAAGTGACACACCAATTTCTCAGGGAATTTTCTTTCTCTCCTTGATCTCCCTTGTGGAAGTGGCCTCCGTCTCCTCTGCTGTTCCAGTCCCTCGCCGCCGAGCAATCCAGTTTGTGCCAACACATTATTCCATTAGTCACTTCTCTTGGAAAGTATGTAAATGAGAACATACTAACATATTTCTAATTCTAATTTAAATCCCAGTGAGTATCTGGTGGAATAATAGCAAACTGAAAATTAAAGGGAAGCAAATTAATTTGAAACATTAAGGGAGTGGACTCTTATTTTCTTTTAAATAACCGAGATAAGAATCTTTTGTTGCTTTGAGAAGCTGACAGTAATAATTGCTTTGTATATTGGAATCTTAAAGACACAAGACCTGAATCTTAAACAGTGTTTAATTATTTAATTTAATCCCGACTACTGGCTTCAGCTTGCTTAGATCTTTTTGAAATGAAAACTGCACCCAGCAACATTTGATGTTTGATATCTAAGCATTTGTTCGGCACTGTTCTATTGATTACACGCAGGGGCTGGGTTTTATCAAAGCAAAAATAAAAAGGGAGGAAGAAAGTTTAAATTTCCATAATGCCTTAATCACGATCTTGGAGTATCCTGAATTACTCTCTGAAGTGCAGTCACAATTCCCATGCTGTAAAATGCAACAGACACTCAAATGAATAGACATGTATCTGGATATAAATGCAAATTGTTCTGTCTTTCAACTAGCTTGTTTTTACTGACACTGGTTAAGAGCAAAAATGTTTGCTCTGTAATTTGTAGCTAATACAAATCCCTCCTAGAATGGAAATGATTGGGTCATTCTCCTGTTAATTATACCTGTTGCCTCCACTGCTCTAAGGTCAGAAGTGGAGATGGCTGATGATTGCACAATGTTCACTAGCATATCCAATTCCTCAGATACTGAAGCCATCTATGTCCAAATGTAGAAAGACCTGGCTGATAAATTGCAAGTGGTACTTGTGCCACACAAGTGCCAGAGAATCACCATCACCAACAAGAGAGAATCTAATCTTCTCTCCTTGACATTCAATGGCATTACCATTGCTGAATCCTCCACTATCAACATCCTGGGAGGTTACAATTGGCCAGAAATGGTGTTCAGCACCATTTGCAACTCCTCAGATACAAGAGTAGTCTGTGTCCAAATGCTACAAGACTTGGACGATATCCAGGCTTGGGCTGACAATTGGCAAGTAACATTCAGGCCACATAAGGGCCAGGCAATGACCATATCCAGCAAGAGAAAATCTAATCATCACCCCTTGACGTTCAGTAGCATTACCATTGCTGAATCCTCCACTACCAACATCCTGGGGGTTACCATTGACCAGAAACTGAACTGAACTAGCCATATAAATACTGTGGCTGCAAGAGCAGTTCAGAGGCTAGGTATCCTGTAGTGAGTAACTCAACTCCTGACTTCCCAAAACAAGTCCACAATCTACAAGGCACAAGTCAGGAGTGTGATGGAATACACTCCACTTGCCTGGATGAGTGCAACTCCAACAAGACTCAAGAAGTTTGACACCATCCAGGATAAAGCAGCCTGCTTGATTGGAACCCCACCCACAAACATTCACTCCTTTCACCACTAAGCCAAACAAGCAGCATTGGGTACCATCTACAAGATACACCGCAGGAACTCACCAAGGCTCTTCAGACAGCGCTTTCAAACCTATAACCACTACTATCTAGAAAGACAAGGGCATCAGATACATTAGGAATACCACCACCTGCAAGTTCTCCGCCGAGCCACCCAGCATCTTGAATGTAAATATATCGCCATTTCTTCACTGTCTAAATCCTGGAACTCCCTCTCTAACAGCGTAGTGTTTGTAACTACACCACGTGGACTGCAGCAGTTCAAGAAGGCAGCTCACCACCACCTTCTCAAGGGCAATGTAGGGCTGAGCAATAAATGCTGGCTTAGCTACCGCAGCCCACATCCCTTGAATGAATAAAATTAAAAGAAACTTAACTGAACTAGCTATATAAATACCGTGGCTATAAGAAGAAATCAGAGGCTGGGAATTCGGTGTCAAATAATTCACTTTCTGATTCCCCTAAGTCTGTCCACCTTAAACATTCACTGCCTCCAGCACTGATACAGTGCCAGTAGTGTGTACCATATGCAAGATATGCAGCAACTTGGCAAGGCTCCATTGAGAGTATCTTCCAAACCCACGACCACTGCCATCTCGAAGGACAAGAGCAGCAGATACATGGAGACATCACCACCTGATGTTCTCCTGAAGTCGGTTACCAACTGGAGTAGTGAGTCCCTTCACGGGGCATTCTTTCAGAGGGTAATGTGACCCCTTCGGCCAATCAGGCTGAAGCATGTAAATCCTGGAGCTGAGCATGGGGTCTTTCAGGCAGCCTAGATTATGAAATCGAAGAAATCAGTAGCATCATTATCACTCTCTGTAAATAGTTATTGTGGTTAAATAAATAGGTTTTTTGTTACTCCAGTTGGTGGTTGCCACTCCTTCTATTGGATTACACTGTCCTTCTCATCATTCACTACATTTCCAGATTTCATGTCCTCTGCGAATTGCCTCCGATACCCAAGTATAGATCCTTGGTGTATATCAAAGAGAACGGTGGTCCTCAGTGAATGATGACACCTATTAAATCCTCATGTTCAATGAATTACAGAGTAAGAATACATATATGAGACAAGCACCTTATTAATAATTAAATATTGATTTCTTGTCGTTCATCACACAATTAAAGGACAATTATAACACCTGATTTAAAACCCTTGATAAATATTGACCAGATAGAATTTATTAAACGGAATGTTTTCCCAGTAATATTTGATGTAATTTAAAATGGCTGATTTTCAATACCTAAAAGAGTAATTGAAGGATGAATAATGTAATATAAACCAACAAAGGAAAGTCATATTGTTATCATGTACAGGATTTGGATAGTCCTCAACAAACTGGCAAATCTAATGATCTATATTCCATGTTAGTAAAAGCCAAAATGCAACTCAAGGTTGTTCTGAATGATCAGAGCAAAATCTGGCTTCCCTGACACCAGATCCTGATGAAAAAGCCAAGGAAATTATCTGATGAAAAAGCACCTTCTGATGCTCAAAGGCTTTTAAATTATTTGTTCTTGTGTCCCAGATATATCTATTTTTTAAATTCAATGAGTTATAGAATAATAACTCATTGAATGTTAAAAAATAATATAGAACTCTAACTCATTGTAGTTATATTTTTATATAACTATATAAAAATATAACTATAATGAGTTATAGTTATAAAGCGGTTACAGCAGAGAAGAAGGCCATTCAGCCCATTGAGCCTGTGCCATCACTCTGTGCAAGCAATTCAGCTAATCCGGCCCCTTTCCAGCCAAGCCCTGCAACAGCTTTTCCCTGATCTAATCTTTGACCCGGTTTCGATTCCGGACTTGGGCCACTGTCTGTGCAGAGTCTGTACATTGTCCCAGTGTCTGCTTAGGTTTCCTCCGGGTGTTCCAGTCTCCTCCCACACTCTGAAAATCATGAGGCATCAAGATGGAATAATTCCCATTGTTAATTGCATTTAATTGGTTGCAGTGGGCATTAACTGGGGACTGATTTGTGCTCCTGCAAATATGAACAGACTGTGGTTGTTCGGTTAGGAGGTATGGATTTGCACTGTGTATTCCTGTAAATAAATGCTTATAAAAGATTGGCTTCATTAGTATCATTCACTGTCTGGCTTTCTGGGGTATAATATCCATTGGCATAAGTGTTGAAAATAAGAGGACTGGTTAGGTGCATTGGCCATGCTAAATTCTCTCTCGGTGTACCTGAAAAGGTGCCAGAGTGTGGCGACTTGGGGATTTTCACAGTAACTTCATTGCAGTGTTAATATAAGCTGACTTGTGACACTAATAAATAAACTTTAAACTTCTGAAAGGCATGACTGAATCTACTTCATGATGTGGAGATGCCAGAGTTGAATTGGGGTGGGCACAGTAAGAAATCTCACAACACCGGGTTAAAGTCCAATAGGTTTATTTGGAATCACAAGCTTTCGGACTGCTGCTCCTTCATCAGGTGAGTCCTTCATCAGTCATCTGATGAAGCAGCAGCGCTCCCGAAAGCTTGTGATTCCAAATACACCTGTTGGACTTTAACCTAGTGTTGTGAGACTTCTTACGGAATCTACTTCCACAACCCTTCCAGATGGTGCATTGCAGATCAGAACCACTCATCACATAAATTATTTTCCCTAAGATTACCTTTGGTTCTTTTGCTAATCACATTAAACATGTGTCCTCTTATTTTCAACACTTATGCCAATGGATATTATACTCCAGAAAGCCAAACAGTGAATGATACTAATGAAGCCAATCTTTACAAACTTTTATAAGCATTTATTTACAGGAATACACATTGCAAATACATACCTCCTAACCGAATAACCATCGTCTGTTCATGTTTGCAGGAGCACAAATCAATCCCCAGTTAATGCTTACTGCATCCAATTAAATACAATTAACAATGGGAACTATTCCATCTTGACGCCTCTTGATTTTGAGTAATTCCATCAAATCTCTTCTCAACTTGCCATCTACAGAGAACCGCCTCAGCTTCTCCAATTAATCTAATTAACTGAAGTCCCTTATCCCTGGAACCGTTCTCATAAATCTGTCATACTCTCTAAGGCCTTCACATCCTTCCTGAAAACGTGCTGCTCAGAACAGGACTCAATATTCCAGTTGTTAACATCTGGAATGGATTGCCTGAAAGGATGACGGAAATAGATTCAGTCGTAACTTCCAATACATAAAAATGGAAAATAAAATGGAAGAATATGGGCAAAGAGGGGGTGAGTAGGATCAATTGCATCGCTCCTTCAGATAGTCAGGACAGGCCCCTTGGGCGGGTTTTTACAGCCTCGCTCACCCTGAAACCGCAAAATCCTGCCCAAGGTCAATGGACCTTCCCATTGTCTGCCCCTCGCCCGCTCCGATTCCCGTGGTGGGCAGGGTGGTAAAATTCCAGCCCTTGTGTATTCTATGATTCTATGATGGATAGTTCTTTTCCGTGTTGGGTTTTTCTTCAAAAGCTTTGCCGCTCTGACTCATCCTTTTCTGTTGAACATAATAGAAAATCCCAGAATCAAATCTCCTCTCTATTAAGCAAGAAGCTAAAAGGTTTCAGAAATACTTTCTTTTCTTCCCTGGAGAATGTGAGGATGCAATTTAAAACTCATCTCAGGAGATGGCTAGATTAAAGGTAATTGGCTCTCATGACTGATCCACCCCTTTTTGAAGTTCACTTAATGACATTTGGAGACACAAAGAATTGTATTTATGTGGTATCTCTCTTGTAAGGAGGAGTCCAGGTGTGAGAAAGAGAGTACTTTCATTTATATAACACCTTACAGAACCCACAAGATTTCCCAATTACCACCAATTAAATATATTTGAAGTGTCTTCACTATTACAGTGTAGGACATACATGCAGCAAGTTCCCAAAAACAGCAATGTGAGAATGAGCTTTGGTAATGTTGATTGAGAGATAAATAGGACCATGGAATCCTTTATGGCCACACAAAAAGTTACATGTGACGAATGCATTACAGCCAAGGAACTTGCTAGGCCACTTCAGAAGCAAGTCTAAAATGAACCAGGCTGGTGTGGGACTGGTGACAAATATAGAATAGACCTGGCAGGTGTCTCTTCCCGAAAGAAAGACAGACTTGCATTTCTCCATCACATTTCATGACCTCAGGACACCCCCAAGAATTTTACAATGAATTATGTCTTTTCGAAGTGTCACTGCTGTTGCATTGTAAGCAATAATGGTCCGTACAACCTTCAGGAGAGGTGGGCACTGCAGATGTAGGAGGAAGACTATGAGGGCATCTCTAGATAGAGGCACTCCTGAAGATTTCTTCAATCGTTAGAAGTATGGCCATGGATTGTAGACCATCATTGTTGTGGGGGAAACCCTTCCACAGGATGGCTGTAGCCACGGCTGTGACTGTCTGGCATCCGTGGCACAGAGGAGAGTGAGAGTTAAAGGAGACAAAGGATCATCTAGACACAAAACATTGGCTCTGTTCTCTCCCCACAGATGCTGTCAGACTGCTGAGATTTTCCAGCATTTTCTGTTTTTGTTTCAGATGCCACTCTTAGTTGGGTATATCCTTGGATATACGCTTGGCACATTGGTTAGCACTGCTGCCTCACAGCGACAGGGACCCGGGTTCAATTCCGGTCTTGGGTGACTGTCTGTGTTGAGTTTCTCCCCATGTCTGCATGGTTTCCTCCAGGTGCTCCGGTTTCCTCCCACGCTGTGAAGATGTGCAGGTTAGGTGGATTGGCCATGTGAAATTTGCCCTAGTGCGTAGATTAGTGGATTAGCTCTGGTGGAAGTACTGGGTTCCGAGGATGGAGTCAGGGTTTGGGCCTGGGCGGAATGCTCTTCAGAGGGTCTGCACTGTAGGGGTTCTATAATTTTATCCCATGATCACATCAACTGCCCCACCCAACACTTTCATTGTTCCATCTTCTAGGAGCCCTGCTTCCCCCACGGCCAATCGGAAGGTCAACAAACACTTTGGGCAAAATTTTAATTGGCAAGTGGGAGGTGGGTTCACAGGGAGGCAGAGGGTCTAAGGCCCTTAAAGGTGCCGCCAGGTTGGGAACATATTCCTGTTCACTTCTGGGTTTAGCAGGTTTGTGTTTTGCATTATTTTGGGAGCAGAGCACCCATGAGAAGTTGTCAAGTCAATAATTAAATAATCAACTGATTGTAAATGGAAGCCAGAGTTCTGGCTTTGAACAGCCACACACATGGGTTTCCCAAGGTGCTGTGAAACTCATCAGGGTCAACAAGGCACAAGAATTGTACAGAGGAAATAATCAATTAAATTAACAGGCTGGAAAAACCTTCAAATAGAGTGAAAGTGAACAGCTGCTGCCTTTGGCTCACTTGTTCAGAGAGCCTACTTTTACTGTTTCAAAGGTGGTTTCCAACCTTTTAGACATCAGTTTACCTGTCTTGGGGCTTCCCCCACATTGATCTGCAGTTCCCACTGCCAGCCTTCACTGGAGCATGGGGGCAGCACCTACAGCCCTCCATTGGACCTCTGATGAATAACATCACCAGCAGCAGCACTTGCTGCCTTCTCCTCGGCCACATGCCACTCCCTGGAACAAAGGGAATGGGCAATGAGATTCACCTGGAAGGTCCCCAACACAAGATTAGCTTTCTCTGAGGATCAGTGCCTCAGGTTTTCATGACAAGTCACTTCTGTCATCTTTAGTCGTTGGATGGAGCAAAACCTCCTTTAGTATGGACCATGTGGGCATGCATTGCCTTTAGCCATCAAGGTAGCACTCATTGGAGGGCCAGCCAAGTTTTTGGTGAAGAGACTGGGTTTGGCACCTGTGTTTAGCACCCACCTTTCATGCCATTATTACTTAATTGAATCTCTTTGGACACTGCATCTAGGCTCAAGGCACCATTCTCCTGCTGGCTGCTTCCTCAACCACTTCCATCCATGCTTGGTTTAAGATGCTAGCCTCTACCCCTCATCTGCAGGACTTAGCTGGACTTCCAGGGAAGAGTCCGAGGTCTTCTCAGTTTTGCTCTCCGTTTCTGTGGTTGTTGATGCCGGGAATCATAGAGTCCCTACAGTACAGAAGGAAGTCATTTGACCCATCAAGTCTGCACTGACCACAATCCCACCTAGGCCCTATTCCAGTAACCCTCATTTACCCTGTCAATCCCCCTGACGCTATGGTCAATTTATCATGGCTACTCAACCTAACCTGTGGGAGGAAACGAGAGTTGTCAGGGAGAAAATCGGACCTCTCAGGGACAAAGGAGGGGAATTATGCTTAGAACCCAAGGGAATAGGGGAGATCCTAAATGAATACTTTGCATCGGTATTCACGAAGGAGAGGGGCGTGTTAACCGGGAGTTTCGGAGGGAGGTGTTGACCCGTTAGAGAAAATCTCCATTACAAGAGGGGAAGTGTTAGGTTTTTTAGGGAACATTAAAACTGACAAAGCCCCAGGGCCTGATGGCATCTATCCTCGACTGCTCAGGGAGACGAGAGGTGAAATTGCTGGGCCTCTGACGGAAATCTTTGTCGCTTCTTTGGACACGGGTGAGGTCCCTGAGGATTGGGGGATAGCGAATGTGGTCCCGTTGTTTAAGAAGGGTAGCAGGGATAACCCAGGAAATTATAGGCCGGTGAGCTTGACGTCCGTGGTAGGGAAGTTGTTGGAGAGGATTCTTAGAGACAGGATGTATGTGCATTTAGAACGGAACAATCTCATTAGTGACAGACAGCATGGTTTTGTAAGAGGGAGGTCGTGCCTTACAAATTTGGTGGAGTTTTTTGAGGAAGTGACAAAAACGGTTGATGAAGGAAGGGCCGTGGATGTCGTCTATATGGATTTCAGTAAGGCATTTGACAAAGTCCCACATGGCAGGTTGGTTAAGAAGGTTAAGGCTCATGGGATACAAGGAGAAGTGGCTAGATGGGTGGAGAACTGGCTTGGCCATAGGAGACAGAGGGTAGTGGTCGAAGGGTCTTTTTCCGGCTGGAGGTCTGTGACCAGTGGTGTTCCGCAGGGCTCTGTACTGGGACCTCTGCTATTTGTGATATATATAAATGATTTGGAAGAACGTGTCACTGGTGTAATCAGCAAGTTTGCGGATGACACGAAGATGGCTGGACTTGTTCCGCAGGGCTCTGTACTGGGACCTCTGCTATTTGTGATATATATAAATGATTTGGAAGAACGTGTCACTGGTGTAATCAGCAAGTTTGCGGATGACACGAAGATGGCTGGACTTGCGGATAGCAAAGAGCATTGTCGGGCAATACAGCAGGATATAGATAGGCTGGAAAATTGGGCGGAGAGGTGGCAGATGGAATTTAATCCGGATAAATGCGAAGTGATGCATTTTGGAAGAAATAATGTCGGGAGGAGTTATACAATAAATGGCAGAGTCATCAGGAGTATAGAAACACAGAGGGACCTAGGTGTGCAAGTCCACAAATCCTTGAAGGTGGCAACACGGGTGGAGAAGGTGGTGAAGAAGGCATATGGTATGCTTGCCTTTATAGGACGGGGTATAGAGTATAAAAGCTGGAGTCTGATGATGCAGCTGTATAGAACGCTGGTTAGGCCACATTTGGAGTACTGCGTCCAGTTCTGGTCGCCGCACTACCAGAAGGACGTGGAGGCATTGGAGAGAGTGCAGAGAAGGTTTACCAGGATGTTGCCTGGTATGGAGGGTCTTAGCTATGAGGAGAGATTGGGTAGACTGGGGTTGTTCTCCTTGGAAAGACGGAGAATGAGGGGAGATCTAATAGAGGTATACAAGATTATGAAGGGTATAGATAGGGTGAACAGTGGGAAGCTTTTTCCCAGGTCGGAGGTGACGATCACGAGGGGTCACGGGCTCAAGCTGAGAGGGGCGAAGTATAACTCAGACATCAGAGGGACGTTTTTTACACAGAGGGTGGTGGGGGCCTGGAATGCGCTGCCAAGTAGGATGGTGGAGGCAGGCACGCTGACATTGTTTAAGACTTACCTGGATAGTCACATGAGCAGCCTGGGAATGGAGGGATACAAACGATTGGTCTAGTTGGACCAAGGAGCGGCACAGGCTTGGAGGGCCGAAGGGCCTGTTTCCTGTGCTGTACTGTTCTTTGTTCTTGTTCTTTGAAAGCACCCGGAGGAAATCCACGCAGACACAGGGAGATCGTGCAAACTCCGCACAGACAGTGATCCGAGACCGGAATTGAACCCGGGTCCCTGGCGCTGTGAGGCAGCAGTGCTAACCACTGTGCCACCCTGCCGCCCAAGGGAAGTAATGTAGAATTCAGCCATACTGCCCCCTGCTGGAGCCCCTTTAACTAGAGACCCTCCCTTTGACGGAGTGTGGGTAGTAGTCACGCCTGCCCCCAAGTGATTGGTCTAGAGACATGGATGCTAATGCCATGGCTGAGTTAAAGAGATCCAGCAAACCCCTTCAACAGCCCCTTCTGAACCCGTGACCTCTCCCACCAAGAAGGACAAAGGGTAGCAGATACATGGGAACATCACCAACTGTAAGTTCCCCTCCAAACCACTCACCATCCTGACTTGGAACTATATCACTATTCCTTCAGTGTCGCTGAGTCAAAATAATAGCACTCCCTCCCTAACAGCACGGTGGGGGGCAGGGTACCTACACCACACATGGACTGCAGACAGTGGTTCAAGAAGGCAGCTCTACACCACTTTGTCAGGGACAATTAGGCAATAAATACTGGCCTAGCCAGTGACACCCAGACCAAGAAAGAATCTTTTAAAAAAAGAAAACTATCTACTGTGTGAGGGTCTATTTCAGTGAAATTCTGCACATTGTTACCCAACTGGATTAAAGGTGACATTTAGCAAAGCAAACCTCTGTATGACACCTGCAATATTTTTCAGTTGTTATTGTTCAAGGGTGTTTATTTTTGGGGGGTGAAATGTCATTTGTCTTATTTTTTTGTTTCTCCCTCCTGTGGTGGAACAAATTAATTTATATTTCATGTAGACTCCAGACAGTCCTTGGGGGTGAGAGGGGATTGAGTCAACCCCTCCACCCCCCCAAGTGCCTGGCTTTTAATGGGTCCCAGCAGTTGGCAGAATGGTTAGGTGGGGAGGTGGAGCCGACACTGATCCCATCACGCCGTATCACGGTGACACACATCAGCAGACTGTGTGTGCCTCCTCTGCTTCAACAGGGTGGAGGAGGGAGCGACTTGGGCAAGCGTGCAATGGACCAAAAGCCCTGATGGAGTCCCTGAACCCTCTTGCAGCGATGGGCAAAGTGGGTTAAATTTCTTTGCATTTGAAAGCTGTTTTTCTTCTTTCTCCCACCTCCCTTCCTCCTCCTGCCCGGTCTGACGTCGAGAGAGAGAGAGAGAGAGCTGCCAGCCTCTGTGCAGGATATGAATGGAGAATGGCGGATGCAGACTCAATGAACTCCCCGGCTGCCTCTCCCTATCTGGGGCTGCACATCGCCTCTCCTCCCAATTTCAGGTAAAGCGAGGGACACCGCCAGTGAAAGCTGGGCGGACGTTGAGGAGGGAGGGGGCTTTGTATAAAATGCTGTCCTTGCTATCTGGCAATATTTTATCTCCAGTGTAAGCAATACAGGGAGGAGGAGAGGGAAATATTAAAAGCATTTTGTATCAAAAAATATAGGGGGAGAGATGCTGAAACCTGCTCACAGCAGGGCACGGGAGCATCGCCCATCCCTGTTCCTAGTTGATGCCTCAATAACACTGGCAAATTGGGTTTAATTTCACTTCATTTCTCAGCATTTTGTCAGTAATTTTTTTTTGGGGGGGTTTCGTTTTTTTGAGAATCGCTGTTTAAAGTGCCGGAGAGATTATTTCAGGGCGTGGACAGCTCCCACTCAGAATGAACTGGGAAGGGAAGCAAGGGAGCTTTGCTTTTTCAATGCTTCGTTGATTCAGCTAAAAAAAAACACAATTGAAACATTTTTGGAAATTGCAACTTTCCTGGGGTGGAAAAAATAATCCCAAGGATTGTTTTATTGAGCTGTCATTCCCCTGAAGGTAAACTGGGATTTGTGTCGGTCAGGTCAGGCTATTCCTGGGCTTGGTGAGCTAGCTATACGTATGTGTGTGTGTCTGTCATTAATACATGCTAAATATTGGGATGATTATAACTCTGGTTGGGGGGCGGGGGGTGCGGTGGTGGAAAGGGCAGTCCAGAAACCAATTGTGTGTTATTGTGAATTTAAAATCTTGACCTGATGCTGAGGCTGCTTTGGGAATATTATGGATTTAAGTCCCAGTCCATGGTACTTGAGCAAATGAATCTAGGTTAAGGCGGTGGTGTATTGCAAGTGAGAAGGACTCAGGTGCTGTCTTGCCCCCATCTGCCCCCCTCACATGGGTATTAAAGATCCTATTTGACGCAAAGCTAGGGAGTTCTGGCAGCATCACAGCTGGTGCTTAAGGCCCAGCCAACACACTTTAAATATAATAAGGTCGTTAGCATATTGCTGTTTGTGGGATCTTGCTGTGTGTAAATTGATAGCTGTGTTTCCCAAATTACAGCAGTGGCTGCACGTAATTGGCTGTCAAGTGTTTTGAGGCGTCTTGAGCGATCAAAGGAGCTCCATATAAAATGCAAATCTCCCATTATTAACTCAGCTGCTGCACAGGGTCTGAATTCCGCTCTCCATATGTGGGATTTTCCTGGGAATTTTATGTGTTCTTTTGAGAGAAATCACTTCCCACTATTCAGTCTCATCAGGATTTAGGCCAGTTAGTTCATGGAGGCACAAATCAGTCAAATTTCTTTATTATTTAGGATTTAAGCATTTTCCCAGGATTTTTAAATGAGTGGGATGGATTCCATTATTCTGTCAGACCACAATACAGCATAGTAACAGGCCCTTTGACCCACCAAGCCTGCATTGATATGTGGTTTCTCTCCCGTTCATGTGTCTTATCAAGATACACCTTGAACGTTGCTAATGTACCTGCTTCCACCACCTCCACTGGCAGTGTGTTCCAGGCACCCACCACCATCTGTGTGAAAAACTTTCCCTGCACATCTCCCCTAAACTTAGCATCTCTCATCTTAAACCTGTGCTGACTTGTAGTCGACCCTGCCGCCGTGGGAAAAAGTCTCTGACTATCCAATCTATCTATGTCTCATAATTTTGTAGACTTCTATCAGGTCACCCCTCAGCCCCCGTCTTTCCAGTGAAAACAATCCAAGTTTATCCAACCTCTCCTCACACCTAAAACCCTCCAGACCAGGCAACATCCTGGTAAATGTTTTTTGCGCACTCTCCAAAGCATCCATGCCCTTCTGGTAGTGTGGCGACCAGAACTGCATACAATATTCCAAATGCGGCCCAACTAAAATTTTATATAGCTGTAACATGATTTGCCAACTTTTAAACTTGATGCCCCGACCAATGAAGGCAAGCATGCTGTATGCCTTGTTGCCACTTTCAGGGATTCATGGACCTGTACACCCAGATCCCTCTATATGTCAATGCTCTTATGGGTTCTGTCTTTTGCAATTGGGACCACTGGTTTAGGGCTTTTCCTCAGAAATGAAAAAAACTGAAGGGAGGTTGACCTGATAGAGGTCTTTAAAATGATGATAGGGTTCCATAAGGTAGGTGTGAAGAAGGTGCGGTGATTCTCCCAGTGGGCTGGGAGACTCAAGTGGAGGCTGTATAGCGGCTCCCTGCTGGGCGCCGTGGTAGATGGTAGTGTTTGTGGGTTTGGAAGGTGCCACCTAAGGAACCTTGGTGAGTTCCTGCAGTGCATCTTGTAGATGGGACACAGAGCTGCCATTGTTCATCACTGGTGGAGGAATTGAATGTTTGTGGAATGAGTAGCAATCAAACTAGCTGCTTTGTCCTGGATGGTGTTGAGCTTCTGTAGTGTTGTTGGAGCTGCACTCATCCAGACTAGTGGAGAGTATTCCATTAAGTGTCTTACTCAATTTCCAATAACTATTTAAGTGTTTAATTGGATCTCCATCAGTTAGGCAGTGTCTGTATTGGCTCAGTGGGTGGCACACTCATAGAAAATCTAAGCTGACACTCCAGAGCACTCCAAACTTTTCAACCTCTATAATGTTCGGATGAGGGTGCACTGGGCCAAGGCTAATGCTCCTCTTGGCTCCATATTAAGTAATTTAAGAAAACAATCTTGTTTCTTTCTTCAAGGGCCTCCAGCAGTCCATTTTAAGCATCTCAAATATTGGAGATAGGTGATGCAGGAACATCGACATGGTGCTTTGCAGCAACTTGCCACGCTTCCTTCGACAGCTCCTTTTCAACCCACAATGGGCAGCACGATGTTACGATGGTTAGCACTGCTGTCTCACAGTGTTAGGGCCCAGGTTCAATTCCAGCCTCGGGTCACTGTCTGTGTGGGGTTTGCACATTCCGCCCGTGTCTGAATGGCTTTCCTCTGGGAGCTTCGGTTTACTCCCACATTCCAAAGATGTGCGGGTTAGGT
Source organism: Mustelus asterias (assembly GCF_964213995.1). NCBI lineage: Eukaryota > Metazoa > Chordata > Chondrichthyes > Carcharhiniformes > Triakidae > Mustelus > Mustelus asterias. The sequence goes on along the minus strand of NW_027590276.1, from coordinate 222,932 downwards.
GGATTGGCCATGCTAAATTGTCCCTTAGTGTCAGGGGACCAGCAGGGTAAATGCATGGGGTGATGAGGATAGGGCCTGGGTCGGATTGTTGTTGGTGTGGGCTCGATGGGCCAAATGGCCTCCTTCTGCACTGCAGATTCTATGATTCCACCATTCCACCACCTAGGTCAAGGGCAACAGATACAATTGATGGTATTCCAATGCAAGTTGCCCTCCAAGCCACACACCATCCTGACTTGGAATCATATCACCACTCCTTCACTGTCACTGGGTCAAAATCCTGGAACTCCCTCCTTCCTTAACAGCACTGTGGTTGTAGCTATTCCATATGGACTGCAGTGGCTCAAGAAGGTGGCTCACCACCACTTTCTCAAGGAAAATTTGTGGTGGGCAATGAAAGCTGATCTATATTAGGAGTGAATAATCCTTGCATATAGAGATAAATTACAAGATATTAAAGATAACAAGGCATTATAGGGATAATTTGGTCAAATGGCATTGAGGTTGAAGATCAACCATGATCTTGTTAAATGGCGGCGCAGACTTGAGGGCTGAATGGCCCACTCCACCTATTTCCTATATTCCTATATCTGGGGATTGAGGGAGATCTTCAGAGATAAGAGACTTTAATTTGACCTGGGGCAGGGGGATAGAATGAAGTTTAGGCTATTTTACCTCAGACCTCACTTTAAAGTGACAGCAAACATGTCAATTGTCCCTGTCCCACAAGAGAATGCTGGGAAAAATACATCGAATTGACTAAGGAAACATTGTTCTCTACTCCCACCCGGTTTCTCTGGTGGCTATTGTGCACTGTGCCATGGGTGACTGTCCGTGTGGAGTTCACACATTCTCCACGAGTCTGCGTGGGTTTCCTCCGGGTGCTCCGGTTTCCTCCCACCTCCAAAGATGTGCGGGTTAGATGGATTGGCCATGCTAAATTGCCCCTTTAGAGTCAGGGGGATTAGCAGGGTAAATATATGGGTTATGGGGATAGGGCTTGGGTAGGATTGTTGTCACTGTCAGGTTCGATGGGCCAAATGGCTTCCTTCTGCACTGTAGGGATTCTATGATTCAATTCTTTGTCAAAATTGTGTCGGTGTCCATATTGTATCATCACACGCTAACTTTGAATATGAATGATATGTCTGCATTTCCTGTGGCACCAATTGGTGGCATTAGAACAGCTATGTGTGTTATGTTTTAAGAACAGTTTGGACCATTCCCACCATTTGAACCACACGCTTGCCTTCCTGCCTATTAACCACAGGCCCACACTATTCCCATTTTAGCCCTATTCCTGCTTGGACGAGAGGTTATTGAAGCTGCTTGCTCCAATGCCAGATCAGCATTATTATGGGGGCGGGGTAGTGAGTATTTTAACAAATTTAATTTAATATTTTCTCAGAGCTACGGCATTGATTCATCCACAGTGGCAATGAGGGAGTAAAATTGTCAGCTCGTCACTTTCATTATTCGTTCCTGGGGTGTGGGCATCACTTGGCAAGGCCAGTGCTTATGGCCCATCCCTAATTGTCCTTGACATGCCTGTCGTAGAATCATATGTGGTGCAGAAGGAGGCCATTCGGCCCATCAAGCATGTACTGGCAACCTTCCCACCCAGATCCTATCCCCATAATCGTACTTATTTACCCTCTGCTAGTCCTCACTAAGGGACAATTTACCATGGCCAACCCACCTAACACGTCCATCTTTTTGACAAGTTCCGAGCTCCACTATTTCAACTAATTTTGTAAATGACTTAATGCCTCTAAAACATTGAGAGGGGATAAAATATTAGTTCCTAGAATAACACGACTGACTGGATATTCTATCCCAAGAAGAGGGTTGAATCAACGGAGAGCATGCAGCAGCAGAGCCTGCTCGCAGAGATACTGATTGCATAGTGTTAAGGAACAAAGGCCGTTATTATTGTTCAGATCATTTGGAGACAGTTTGAGCTGGCACTGCACTATTCAGAACAGAGAGCTAGAGCGAAAGTGGTTAAAGGGATGGGTCTATGACGAAAGGGAACCCGGAGGTAGGGAAAGTGACAGAGGAATTTACTCCAAGGTGCAGAATAATTCAGCAGGAATTACCCAAAGAAATCCATATTCCCATGAAAATGCCAAGCACCGAGAGAGGGTAAACATCTGCCTTCAACAACAGGCCATCTCTACTCAGTAAGTGACCAGCCTGTTGCTTTGCTGCAAACAGTTCCCTTCAAAGAGAGAGCATCATAACATACTTGACGATCTGTTATCCATTTCCACCATTGCCGTGTTTTCAATGGGGTGTTAATTATAGATTGCAGAAAGAAACCATTCAGCCCATTGTACCTGTGCCAACTCTTCGAAAGAACCGTCCAATTGGTCACTGACTCCCTTACTGTTCTTTCCCAATTGCCCAACAGATATTTTTCCGTTTGTTATTTGTCTAATTCCTATCTGTGGACACTTACCATTAGTCCACAGCCGTGACTCTTGCCCACCGCACCACCTCGGTCTGCAGTTACACTACAGTCGCAGAGTCAGTGTGTGAAGTGGTTTCACTTCACTTCAGAGCAACAGTTGCAAAGGTAATTCTTCAGCACCAGCTGAAAAAAAAGCTTGCATTTATATAGCTCCTTTCACCATCTTGGGACATCCCAAAATGCTTTACAACCAATCAGGTACACCTGTGGCATAGCCATTGCTGTAAATGTAAGAAACATGGCAGTTAGCTGTGCACAGCATGCTTCCATCAAACTAAGAGATAATGGCCTGATATGTTTTTTTTTGTGGTGTTGGTTGAGGGATAAATATTGACCCAGGATTTACCTCAGAGGATCATTTGAATGTCTCCTCTGGAAGATGGCAGCTGTAGCAGTGCAGTGCTCCTGCTATACTGCGCTGGAGTGTCCGTCATAGAAATTCTGCCACTGTCTCTGGAGTAGGACTTGAACCCACAATCTTTGGAGCCAGAGAGTCACGAACTACATGGGCAACACCCATGGTGCCTAACTCTCGCACTTAGTCATGCTTGTGAATGAGTGAAATCACAGCTTTATCAATTTTTAATTAATGTTACAGTTCCTTTTTTATTGGAACATGTTGTGGTCAAGACTCACCACAAACACTAAAGTGTTGGCTCCAGCACAGCACTGGGTTAAATAGTGATTTGGGGTTGAATAGACATACTTGACGATCCTCTCAAGTTTAGAAGATTAAGGGGTGATCTGATCGAAGAGTTCAAGTCAATTTTAAAGAAGTTGATGGGGTGAATGGGGAGAGAAAATATGCCCTATAGTGGGGAGTGCAGAACAAGAAGGCACAATCTTAATCTTTAAGTTAAACTCTTCAGGGTGATGTTAGGAAGATTGTTTCTTCATAGAAAGGTTGGAGGAAATCTTCAACTCTCTCCCACAAAAAGCACTGAGGGTGATGATCAATGGAAAAGTTTGTAGCAGAGATTGGTAGATTTTTTTTGTTAGGCACAAAGATGTTCAGGGATATGGAACCAAGGTTGGTAGATGAGTTAAGATGCAGATCAACTATGATCTAATTGAGATTCAATGCTACAACAGGTTCGAGGAGCTGAATGACCCATTACAGTTCTTGTGATGCAATGAGTGTCGGTTTTCTTTTCACTGAATCCCATTGAGCCTCTTTCACTGTGAAATGAGTAAATACATTGGTTTTCTTTGGTTAAAATTAGTATGCCACTGAAATTCTAAACTTGCTTAGAGGGTTTCATCTATTTCCCATCAGCTATGAATGTGCAAAGAGGATCATAACAAAACTCCATAGGCTCTTGCACCCAAATTCCTCGAGCACTCTTCCAGTGTAAATAGTGTAAATGTCATTACTGTTGATGCTCTTACACAAACATTCAACCAGATTCCCTTCCTCCCCTTACTTTATTAGAGGTGTTTACCTTTCCATTTCGAGTGGTGAGGGTCTAGTGGAGTAAGAGATACCAGAATGGTGTGTAACCACAACCGGAGTGACTGGGACATAAATGCAAATATTGAAATTTTCATTTTTATGTTGTACTTTACATTGAGCTTAACTTTAATTGATTTGAGTTTAGCTACGCAACACGAGGCACTGTTTAAAATTGCTTATTTGTTGCTGCATTGCTGGAGATGTCAACCTTGGCTTTGTGGATACGACTGATGCTTTTCAGTCAGGATATTGTGGGATTGAGTCCCATTCCAATCTCTTAGGCACGTAATTTAGGCTGACACGGGCCATTAAAACTTTGGAAAGTGGAAAGTAGATTCATCAGGATGTTGTCGGGGATAAGAATTCATTGTCATGAGTAGAAACTTGACATATTGTAACTATTTCCATTAGAACTGATGTGGAGATACCGGCGTTGGACTGGGGTGAGCACAGTAAGAAGTCTCACAGCACCAGGTTAAAGTCCAACAGGTTTATTTGGAATCATGAGCTTTCGGAGCGCTGCTCCTTCATCAGGTGATCCACTCACTGTATCTACTAGAACTGATCAGGCTAAGCGGATATCTAGTAGAAATGTTTTTTTTAAATTATGAAGAGCTTTTAAAAAATTTGGGAAGGATGTTTCCTCTGGTTGGGGTGGCAGTGACGAGGGGGTCCTTAATTTTAAATGGTTACGACTAAGACAGTGAGAGGAGGAGAAATTTCTTTACAACGAAGGCTGCTGGAATAAGGGGTGGAATTTTCCTGTCCCACCCGCTATGGGAAAATCATAGCGGGTGGGGGGCGCGTGGACCATGCAAAGATCCATTGACTTCAGGCAGGATTTTCCAGTCTTGGGGTGAGCGTGGCCAGAAAATCCCGCACAGGATGTTTTGCCACAAGAAATGGTCGATGTTTAAAGGAAAAGAATGGGCGTTTATTTGAAGACGAGGAAGATACCAGGTTCTGTACAGGAGCACGATTAGGTTGGGGTTACTTCAAAGAACTATTGCAGACGAGATGGACAGAACGGCCCTCCTGCTGCGCTGCAAACGTTTTAATGTTTATTTCAAATGGATTAACAGCTTCAGAGAATAACAGAGAGAGAGCAGCACCCACTCACGGTGCAAGAGCATTCAGCTTTTGTGCAATAACATTGTCAATTGTCTATCCTTAAGATTTTTCTTGCATATGCAATGTGTGAATGCTGCTATGAGGTTTGGCAACGACACAATGTTAATGTTGTTTACCAGAGAATGGTTTTAAGCAGCATTGAGATTAAATTGCTGTGAAATTCACGATAACAGAATGAATTGGCTACTATTCAGCTGGTAATTGAATGTTCCTGGTGGAACCACTGTGGGAGGAGAATGGGTCCGTGCGCGCATCTGCTGTGAGCCCGACCCTTCACTCTGGGAGGTAGGGGTAGGTGGGTTTGTATTACACGGGCATTGCAGGCTGCCTCTCCCTCTGGCAGCTCGAAAGGGTCTGACAGATGCAAGCAATCTCACTCAGGTTCTCAGTGGAGATGTTCGACAGTATGGACATGCTTCTTATTATACGCTCTGACACTGAAAAGATAAATGTGCGAAATACAAGTCTCGATGGAGTTTTCATAGAATAGGAGCCCTGCAGCGCAGAAGGTGGCCATTTGGTCCATCAGGTCAGCACCGACTCTCTGATAGAGCTCCTTATCTCGGTCCTATCCCTGTAATGCAATGTATTTACTCCACTAATCCCACTAAGGGGCAATTTAGCATTGCAATCAACCTAACCTGCATATCTATGGATTTGCAGCACAGGAGCAAGCCCCTCAGCCCAATGAGATTGTCCTGGCTCTTTGAACGTGCAGGCAAAATGCTCTCACTACCCTTGCTCCTTCCCCATAACTCTGGAAATGACTTTTTAAACATATATATCCAACAGCAACAACTTGTGTTTTGTACGGTGCCTTTAACAAAGTGAAATGTCCCAAGGCACATCCGGTGTGCAATTTTGTCATACAAAATTTGAAACTGAACTACGTAAAGAAATATGAGGAACCAAATAATAAATAATAGGGGACTCGCTAGTTAGAAGCACAGACAGGCGTTTCTGTGGCTGCGATCGAAACTCCAGAATGGTGTGTTGCCTCCCTGGTGCCAGGGTCAAGGACGTCTCTGAGCGGTTGCAGGACACTTAAGATGGAGGGTGAGCAGCCAGAAGTCATTGTACACGTTGGTGCCAACAACATAGGTAGCAAAAGGGATGAGGTGCTGAAGTATGAACTTAGAGTTAGGCAGAAGGCTAAGGGTAGTAATTTCTGGACTACTGCCAGTGCCATGTGCTAGTGAGAGTAGGAATAGGAAGATTAGGGAGATGATTGCGTGGCTTGAGAGCTGGTGCAGGGGGCAAGGATTTAGATTTGTGGATCATTGGGAACTCTTCTGGGGCAGGAGTGACCTGTTCAAGAGGGACGGGTTACACCTGAACTGGAGGGAGACTAAGATCCTGGCAAGGAGATTTGCTAGAGCCACTCGGGAGGGTTTAAATTAGTTTGGCAGGGGGTTTGGGACCCAAAGCAATATGGAGACAGAAGAGAAGCTTGAGGACAGCACAGACGTTAAAGAGAGCACATTAAATAGTAAAAGCAGTGTAGGTAATTCTAGTACTAGACAGGTCAGGCAAGCGCAGGGCAGAGAGCAAGGGAAGTCCAGATTAAACTGCATTTATTTCAATGCAAGAGGCCTGACGGGCAAGGCAGATGAACTCAGGGCATGGATGGGTACATGGGACTGGGATATTATAGCGATTACTGACTCATGGCTAAGGGAAGGACAGGACTGGGAGCTCAATGTTTCAGGGTACAGATCATAGAATTATAGAAACCTTACAGTATAGAAAGAGGCCATTGGGTCCGTGAAGCCTGCACCGACCACAATCCCACCCAGGCCCTACCCCCATATCCCTACATATTTACCCACTAATCCCTCCAACCTACGCATTTCAGGACACTAAGGGGCAATTTTTAGCATGGCCAATCAACCTAACCCACACATTTTTGGACTGTGGGAGGAAACCAGAGTACCCGGAGGAAACCCACGCAGACATGAGGAGAATGTGTGAACTCCACATAGACAGTGACCCAAGCCGGAAATCGAACCCAGGTCCCTGGAGCTGTGAAGCAGCCGCCCCAGGCTGGTGGAAAGATAGAACAGGAGGTAAGAGAGGAGGGGGAGTAGCGTTTTTGATTAGGGAGAACATCACAGCAGTACTGTGAGGGAATATTTCAGAGGGTTTGGCCTCTATGTCTATATGGATAGAAATGAAAAATAAAAAGGTGGAGATCACTTTGATAGCATTGTACTATAGGCCCCCAAATAGTCAGCGGGAAATTGAGGAACAAATATGTAAGGAGATTACAGATGGCTCCAAGAAAAATGGGGTGGTAATAAAAGGGAACTTTAACTTTCCCAACATTGACTGGGACAGCCATAGTATTAGGGGCTTGGATGGAGAGAAATTTTTTGATTGTATTCAGGAGGAACTTCTCATTCAGTATGTGGGTGGCCCGACTAGAGAGAGGGCAATACTTGACCTCCTCTTGGGAAATAAGGAAGGGCAGGTGACAGGAGTGTTAGTGAGCGGTCACTTTAGGACCAGTGACCATAGTTCCATTAGTTTTAAGATAGCTATGGAAAATGATAGGTCTGGCCCTAAAGTTAAAATTCTAAATTGGGGCATGGCCAAGTTTGATGGTATTAGACAGGAACTTTCAAAAGTTGATTGGGGGAGTCTGTTGGCAGGCAAAGGGACGTCTGGTGAGTGGGAAGCTTTCAAAAGTGTGTTAACAAGGGTTCAGGGTAAACACATTCCTCTTAGAGTGAAGAGCAAGGCTGGTGGAAGTAGGGAACCCTGGATGACTCAGGATATTGGCCATGCTAAATTGACCCTAGTGTCAGGGGGATTAGCAGTTTAAATATGTGGGGTTACAGGAAGAGGGCCTGGATGGGATTGTGGTTGGTGCAGACTCGATGGGCTGAATGGCCTCCTTCTGCACTGTAAAGATTCAATGATTCCATGATATTGAGGCCCTGATCAAGAAGAAGAAGGAGGCATTTGACATAGGCAGCTGGGATCAAGTGGATCCCTTGAAGAGAATAGAGGATGTCAGAGTAGAGTTAAGAGAGAAATCAGGAGGACAAAAAGGGAACGCAAGATTGCTTTGGCAGATAAGGCGAAGGAAAATCCAAAGAATTTCTTAAATACATAAAGGACAAAAGAATAACTAGGGAGAGAACAGGGCCTCTTAAGGATCAACAAGATCCTCTATGTATGGATCCACATGAGATGAGTGAGGTCCTAAACGAATATTTCTCACCAATATTTAGTGTTGAGAAAGGCATGGATGTTAGGGAACTTGGGGGAATAAATAGTGATATCTTGAGGAGTGTCGATATTACAGAGAGAGAGGTGCTGGAAGTCTTAAAGCACATCAAGGTAGATAAATCCCCGGGACCCAATGAAGTGTATCCCAGGACCCTGTGGGAGAAAATTGCGGGTTCCCTAGCAGAGATATCTGAATTATCCACAGGTGAGGTGCCTGAAGATTGGAGGATGGCAAATTTTGTGCCTTTGTTTAAGAAGGGCTGCAGGGAAAAGCCTGGGAATTACAGGCCGGTGAGCCTAACATCTGCGGTGAGTAAGTTGTTAGAAGATATTTTGAGAGACAGGATCTATAGGCATTTAGAGACACAAGGACTGATTAGAGACAGTCAGTATGGATTTGTGAGTGGAAAATCATGTCTCACAAATTTGATGTTTTTTGAAAGGGTAACCAAGAAGGTAGATGAGGGCGGTGCAGTTGATGTTGTCTACATGGACTTTAGCAAGGCCTTTGACAAGGTCCCACATGGTAGGTTGTTGCATAAGGTTAAATCTCATGGGATCCAGGGTGAGGTAGCCAATTGGATAAAAATTGACTTGATGACAGAAGACAGAGAGTGGTTGTAAAGTGTTGTTTTTCGAACTGGAGGCTTGTGATCAGTGGTGTGCCTCAGGGATCGGTGCTGGGTCCGCTGATATTTGTCATTTATATTAATGATTTGGATGAGAATTTAGGAGGCATGGGTTAGTAAGTTCGCAGATGACACCAAGATTGGTGGCATAGTGGACAGTGAAGAAGGTTATCTAGGATTGCAATGGGATCTTGATCAATTGGGCTGATGAATGGCAGATGGAGTTTAATTTAGATAAATGTGAGATAATGTGTTTTGGTAGATCGAACCAAGGCAGGACTTACTCAGTTAATGGTAGGGCGTTGGGGAGAGTTACAGAACAAAGAGACCTATGGCTACAGGTTCATAGCTCCTTGAAAGTGGAGTCACAGGTGGACAGAGTGGTGAGGAAGGCATTCAGCATGTTTGGTTTCATTGGTCAGAACATTGAATACAGGAGTTGGGACATCTTGTTGAAGTTGTACAAGACATTGGTAAGGCCATGCTTAGAATACAGTGTACAGTTCTGGTCACCCTATTATAGAAAGGATATTAGTAAACTAAAAAAGAGTGCAGAAAAGATTTATTAAGGTGCTTGATGGATAGAGTTATAAGGAGAGGCTGGATAGACTGGGACTTTTTTCCCCTGGAGCATAGGAGGCTTAGGGGTGATCTTATAGAGGTCTATAAAATAATGAGGGGCATAGATCAGGTAGTCAACATCTTTTCGCAAAGGTAAGGGAGTCTAAAACTAGAGGGCATCGGTTTAAGGTGAGAGGAGAGATACAAAAGGGTCCAGAGTGGCAATTTATTCACACACAGGGTTGTGAGTGTCTGGAACAAGCTGCCAGAGGCAGTAGTAGAGGCGGGTACAATTTTGTCTTTTGAAAAGCATTTAGACAATTACATGGGTAAGATGGGTATAGAGGGATATGAGCTAAATGCTGGCAATTGGGACTAGCTTAATTGGGCGGCATGGACAAGTTTGGCTGAAGGGTCTGTTTCCATGCTGTAAACCTGATTCTAAATGCTTGATCAAAGAGTTCTTAAGAGGCATCTTAAAAGAGCGAGAGGGAGCAAAGGCGAAAGAGAAGTGAAAAGATTTAGGGATAGCTGCAGTCACGACCACCAATGGTGGGATAGTAACATTGGAATCAGGAGCGGAAGTAGGCAAATTCAGCCCTTTGAACCTGCACCGCCATTCAATCAGATCATGGCTGATCTCTCCCTGGTCTCAAATCCACCTCCCCACCTGTTCCCCATATCCCTCTTTCCCTTTTTTTATTAGAAATTTATCTATCTCCCTCTTGAAACTATTCAATGATTCAGACTCCACTGTGCTATGGGGCAGCGAGTTCCACAAATTCACCACCTTCTGCAAGAAGTTGTTCGTCCTCCTCTCAGTTTTAAATCTACCACCTCACAACCTATACCTGTGACCTCTTGTTCCAGATTGCCCCATAAGAGGAAACATTTGGTCTACATTTACTTTATCAATCCCTTTTACAATTTTATATATCTCGATCAGATCTCCTCATATCCTTCTAAACTCCAGCAACTATAAGCCAAACTGTTTAATCTCTCCTCATATGTCAATCCCTTTGTCCCTGGAATCAATCTGGTGAATCTCTGAATTGCCTTCAATGCCACCACATCCTTCCTCAAATGAGGAGACCAAAACTGGACACACTACTCCAGATGTGGTCTCGCCAACATCCTATACAATTGCAACAAAACTTCTCTACTTTTATGCGCCATCCTATTTGTCTTTTTATTACTTGCATACCGACTTTCTGCGATTCATGAACGTAGACACCCAGATCCCTCTACCCGGATGTATTTTGAAACTGCTTTCCATTTCGGTAATAATTTGCCCTTCTATTTCTTCTGCCAAAATGGATAACCTCACACTTATCCACATTAAACTCCATCTGCCAAATTTTGGCCCATTCTCCTAGCCTATCTATATCCATCTGTAGATTCTTTATAACATCTTCACTGTCTTTTTTGCCATCTATTTTATTATCATTTGCAAATTTTGCTGCGTTACATCTGTCTCTACTTGTAGACCAGTTATATAGTTGTATGGAAATTGGGATTGTGCAAGATGTCAGAACAAATTGATAGAAGACTTAACGGTTGCAGAGTGGTTAGCACTGATGTCTCAATGCCAGGGACTTGGGTTCAATTCTGGTCTTGGGAAACTGGGTGGAGTTTGCACATTCTCCCTGTGTCTGCATGGGTTTCCTCTGGGTGCTCCGGTTTCCTCCCACAGTCCAAAGATGAGCAAGTTAGGTGGATTGGCCGTGCTGAATTGTCCCTTAGTGTCCCAGGATGTGTAGGTTAGGGGGATTAGTGGGGTAAATACTTGGGGCTCAGGGGCTAGAGCCTGGGTGGGTTGCTGTTTTTTACTTGATTTATTATTGTCATATACAGTGAAAAATATTGTTTCTTGTGTGCTATACAGCCAAAGTATACCGTACATCGGGAAGGGAAGGAGAGTGCAGAATGTAGTGTTACAGTCATAGCTAGGGTGTAGAGAAAGGTCAACTTAAGGTTGAGGTAGATCCATTCAAAAGTATGATGGCAGCAGGGAAGAAGCTGTTCTTGAGTCGAATGGTATGTAATCTCAGGCTTTTGTACCTTTTTCCCGATGGAAGAAGGTGGAAGAGAGCATGTCTGCTGTGCTTGGGGTCCTTGATTATGCTGGCTGCTTTTCCGAGGCAGTGTGGAAGTGTAGACAGTGTCAATGGATGGAAGGCTGGTTTGAGTGATGGACTGGGCTTCATCCTCAACCCTTTGTAGTTTCTTGCACTCTTGGACAGAGAAGGAGCCATACCAAACTCTGATACAACCAGGAAGAATGCTTTCTATGGTGCATCTGTAGAAGTTGGTGAGAGTCGTAGTAGACATGCCAAATTTAATTAGTCTCCTGAGAACGTTGGTTGGCTTCTTTAACTATAGTGTCGGCATGGGGGGACCAGGACAGATTGGTGGTGATCAGGACACCTAAAAACTTGAACTCTTTTGGAGAGTTGATGCAGACTCGATGGGCCGAATGTCTTCCTTCTGCACTGTAGGGATTCTATGATTCTATAAAACAGTGCATTATTATGGAAATCAGTTGTAGCTCGTCCACCACCAGAGGTAAACCGAGTGTATGAGACATTGCGCAAATAAATTTGCATCGCAAAGATGTAGATTAATTGAATATTGTGTGGAATGGGGGAAGCAAAGCCAACTTGGAAGCAATTAAGACAAAGTACGATAATGATATGGATTTGCAATCCACCAGCAGAAAGAGAGAGATAGGGACAGAAATGGATGTTTCTGACGACATATGGGAAGCTGCCAGGATTCTGGGTATAAAATGAATGAGAAGTTATGCACCATTCAGACTGCAGTGTTGTGAATTATTTACTTTTACCTTTATTTCTCTTTTTTCTTTACTGTTTAATTATTTAAGATTCATTCTTACCAGCCATTCATAATCTCAGTGCCAACTCAGCTATGTTATCGGGAAAATGTCTGGCAAACCTTTAATTCATCTATATGTAAATTTGACCTCCAGACATCACAAAGCCCTTCATAGCTGATGAAGGAGCACTCTTTGAGGTGCAGTCATAAAGGAAATGCAACAGCTCCTTTAGAATCATCGAATCCCTGCAGTGCAGAAGGAGGCCATTTGGCCCATCGAGTCTGCACCAACAACAAACCCCCTGACACTAAGGGGCAAGTTAGCATAGCCAATTCACCTAACCTGCACATCTTTGGAGTGTGGGAGGAAACCAGAGCACCTGGAGGAAACCTGCGCAGACAGGGGGGAATGTGCAAACTCCACGCAGACACGGGGAGGGGGGGGGGAAATGTGCAAACTCCACGCAGACAGTCAGCTGAGGCCGGAATTGAAACCGGGTCCCTGGCGCTGTGAGGCAGCAGTGCTAACCACTGTGCCACCATGCGCAACAAGTTCCCAGAAAGGGTACTATGGTGATGACCTGTTTATCTGTTTCAACGCTGTCAATAAAGGGCCAGGGCATGGATGCAAACTTGAAGTAATGCCATGGGGTCTTCTACGTTCACCTGAGTGGGCAGATGGTTTAACATCTCATCTGAAAAACAGTCCCTCCAACAGTGAAGCACTCCCTCAATACTGCATTGGAGTAATGATACAAATGACCTCTCTATAGGTCAGAGGCAGGGGGCCAATTCGCTCAGTTATCTGGATGGCTAGTCCGACTCATTTTTAAAAAAAATCATGGCAGTTTGTGCAAATAATCCCCAAGGTCCTGCCTTTGGGCAGAGAATTCAGGAAGAGATACAGAGGAGAATTTTCCCATCCCGCCCATCACGGGAATCGTAGCGGGTGTGGGGATGGAAAATGCAATGGTCCGTTGACCTCGGGCGAGATTTTCTGATTTTTGGGGCGAGCGCAGCCAGAAAATCCAACCAATGGTGTTTGTGACAAAAATGAAATTCACTTTTCTTTCTGAAACACTTTATTTTGTTTTGGAATGGGAAGTAAGCATCCCTTTAATAATATCTCGGAAATATTTGAATCAATTATTTAATTGCAGATTGAACCAATATGAATTAGAGATATGAGAATTGATTTTTTTGACTGGTGCTGTACCTTTACAGTTTTTTCACACACACTCACTAAACTCTTCATGCACCTCTAAGATAATTGGCAAGTGGAAGCCGAGTCCTTGGAGAGGGTAAGATAGAGGAGAATCATTGGAATGACACCATGACTGAGAAATTAGAGAAGCTGGGATTGTTCTCCTTAGAATTAGGAAGGCAAATGGCATGTGGACCTTTATTGCAAGAGGATTGGGGTACAAGAATAACGAAGTCTTGCTACAATTGTATAGAGCTTTGGCAAGATCTCACTTGGCATGTTGTGCGCAGTTTTAGTCTCCATGTTTAAGGAATGACATACCTTAACTGGAGATGGCACCAGCACTGAGAATAGGTGGGGCAGTGGAATTGAGTCAGAAAAGTGGAAGGTGGAGGAGACTCGAGGGGCTGTATGGTCTACTGCTCCTATTTCTTATGTTCATATTTAAGGCTAAAGAGAGATTTAATAGGGGAACTCTAAATAATGAATGGTTTGATGTAGTAAAGAAGGTGGAACTGTTTCCAATGGCAGAAGGATTGGTGATCAGAAGACACATTTAAGTTGGTTGGTAGAAGAACCGGAGGGGAATTTAAATCGATACTTATTTTACACAGTGATGTGGTTTTGATTTGAATTGCACTATCTGAAAGAGCGATGGAAGCAGACTCGAAAGTAAAATGGGTTTTTTTTGGAAAAGAAAAGTTTGCAGGGCTATGGGGAAAGAACAGGATTGAGTGGACTTTATCGGATTGATCTTTCAAAGGCAAAATAGCCACTCTTTTTCTGTGCTGTGAGATCCTAAGTGTGTGACAATAGGATGTTGATTCCTTAGCTCCAGTTTTGCCACATTGTCGAAGATGAATTTCACCCTGATAAACCTGCATGTGTGAACTCTACGGCACAGGCGTTCAACATTCGAACAGCGATGGTGTTACCTCTGCTTTTAAAAAGGTGTACAGGTGAATCAACCATGTGAATGTGAAACATTTGTAATGAGTACAATGATGGTCAAGCAATATATCGCACTGTGTCTTTTGTATGCTTCCCTTAACCACTCCACATCATAAACATTTTGCTTGTTCCCTTATATTTGCCTGAATCTGACAGCATGAGGGGGATACGCATGATGCTCGCTTACTCATTCCTGAAAGTAACTGTCAGTTCAGTGATCTATTGGGTCGCACGCTTGTTCTCTTGTTCATATCCAGTGGGTTCCATGTGCTTTTCTTTTCTTTTTGAAGACTCCTTCAGTTAATGTTGCCTTGGTAACTGTGCCTTTAGTGCGCTTTACATGAGTAAATTGTGACAAGTGAGATTCTGCATGGGCAATTTTGCATTGTTTGTTTGTTTTGTCACCTACTCTGAAAGTTGTGGGGATGTCAAATCACACTCGATCCCACATTCCTCAGAGCAGCAAGGAAAGGCATCAAACTGAACGTTGGGAAGACTGAGGCAAATTTGATTCCTGCCATGAACTTTGCTCCCTGGGCACTGACCCCAGCCTTTCTGCCTGGCAAATCTGAGGTACAACCACATTTGTTGCAATTTTGGTGTTGTGATTGACCCTGAGATGAGCTCATTTCCCATATCCACACCATCATTTAAGAGCAGACATTTCCACCTCCATAACATTGCCGGATTCTACCCCTTCTACCCCCCTTCCCCCGCCCCCCCCCCCCCCCCCCCCCCCCCCCCCTTGATCTGGCTGTGGATGTTGGTGGACAATTGGAACTCTCAAAGATATCAAAGAATGTGGAGTTGGACTCAGTGAGTACGATTAAGATGTAGATCAGCCATGGTCTGATGGCATGGCAGTGCAGGCTGAAGGGACTGAATGGCGTCCTCCTGTTCCTCTGAAACTGAGATACAGAAAATCCTTGTTCTTGTCCGTGGGTGTCTTTCATTTGAGGACAGATCCTATATTCATAAACTCTCCCACTGAAGGTTAGGAACTTTGCAGTTTCCCCCAGAACTTGAATTTTAATCTTTCCAACACTGTGGGTGTTAACTTGGATTGAAATATTCAAGATGGAGAACTCCCCATTTGAAACTAACAAAGCTTCTTTCAGAGGTTCGAAGGAAACAGATATTTTTTAATTGCCAGCATATTCAACTTGATTCTCAATGTCTGTGCAATCACAGTTCTTGTGGGTTAACGATACTGTACACCCTGAGGTCTGGAGTGTAAGAGCAGGGATATTATGTTGGAGTTGCATAAAACACTAGTAGGACCACAACTAGATTAACGTGCATAGTCTGGTCACCACATTCCAAGAAGGATGTAATCAAACTGGAGAAGGTGCAAATGAGATTTGTAAGGATGTTGCCAGGAATGTGGAATTTTAGCCAAGAGGAAAGATTTTTTTATATTTGTTCATGAGATGTGGGTGTCATTGGCTGGGCCAGCATTTATTGCCCATCCCTGAGGGCAATTAAGAGTCAACCACATTGCTGTGGGTCTGGAGTCACATGCAGGCCAGACAAGATAAGGATGGCAAATTTCCTTCCCTAAAGGGCATTAGTGAACCAGATGGGTTTTTCCGACAATCGACCATGGTTTCATAGTCATCAGTAGATTCCTAATTCCAGATATCTCTTATTGAATTCAAATTCCACCATCTGCCGTGGCGGGATTCGAACCCGGTCCCCAGACATTAGCTGAGTTTCTGGATTAATAGCCAAGTGATAACACCAGTAGGCCATCGCCTCCTTCATTGTACATTATACCATTGGTTCCAAGACAGAACCTTGCAGCTTTCCTTCCCTCTTTGTTGTATCTTGTATAGAAGTCGTCTAACAATGATGCTGGAAATACTCAGCAGGCCAGGCATCATCTGTGGAGAGCGAAACGGAGTTAATGTTTTAGATAGCGTTTCGCAGTTCCGGTGAAGGTTTGACGTTGTAATAGGTTTGAAGCAAATGTGAAGGAGGAGGATGAGAGATGGAATAAGAGGAAAGGTCTGTCGTAGGGTGGAAGAGAGGAGGTATTAAATGGCAAAAGAGTTGGTGCTGCTTGGCCAAAGAGGGGGATAATGCGACAAGTAGAGAAACAAATGATGTGTTTGCAGGAGGTGTGAGCAGCAGAATCATCAACAGCTGTTGTCTGGAAGCAAAAACTACTAGAGGCAAAAACAAGAGAGTAAAATCAAACCTGGAAAGAAAATGAGGGCCAAGTTTATGTTTTGAAATTGTTGAAGTCAATTTTGAAAACACACATTCAAAATTAACTTGAACTGTGCTATCTTTGTAGGCAGGTACAAGTTTATTTATTAGTGTCATCAGTAGGCTTACATTAACACTGCAATGAAGTTATTGTGAAAATCCCCCAGTTGCCACCCACGGGTGCCTGTTCGGGTACACTGAGGGAGAATTTAACATGACCAATGCACAGAACCAGCACGTCTTTCGGACTGTGGGAGGAAACCGGAGCACCCAAAAGAAACCTACGCAGACACAGGGAGAACATGCAGACTCCATATAGACAGTGACCCAAGCCGGGTCACATCTCACATTGAACCCGGGTCCCTGGTGCTGAGAGGAGTGAGAATTTCAGGGTAGAAACATAGAAAATAGGGGCAGGTAGGCCATCCATTATGATCATGGTTGACCTTCCAACTCAATAACCTGTTCCCACTTTCACCCATATCCTTTGATCCCTTTAGCCCCAAGTGCTTTATCATAGAAATCATAGCAACCCTACAGTGCAGAAAGAAGCCATTCGGCCCATCAAGTCTGCACTGACAACAATCCCACCCCAAGCACTCTCCCCCATAACCCCACACATTTACCTCGCTAATCCCTCTAACCTACATTCCCAGGACACTAGGGGGCAATTTAGCATGGCCAATCAACCTAACCTGCACATCTTTGGACTGTGGGAGGAAACCGTAGCACCCGGAGGAAACCCACACAGACACGGGGAGAACGTGCAAACTCCGCACAGACAGTCACCCAAACCGGGAATCGAACTCATGTCCCTGGAGCTGTGAGGCAGCAGTGCTAACCACTGTGCCGCCTGCTTCATCTAGTTCCTTCTTGAAGTCGTACAATATTTTGGCCTCAATTACTTTCTGTGGTAGTGAATTCTACAGCCTCATCTCTCTGGGTCAAGAAATTGCCCCTCATCTCAGTCCTAAATGGTTTACCCTATATCTTTGGACCGTGACCCCTGGTTCTGGATGCCCCCGCCATTGGGAACATCTTTCTGCATCCACTCTGTCTAGTCCTGTTAGAAATTTATATTTTCTATGTGATTCCCCCCTCATTCTTATAAACTGCAGCAAATGTAATCCTAACCGACTGCATCCCTCCTTTTACATCCGTTTGGCCAGTCTGGTAAATCTTTGCTGCACTCCCTCTATAGCAAGAACATCCTTTCTCAGATAAGGATACCAAAATTGCACACAATACTCCAGGTGCTCTCACCAAGGCCCTGTGTAACTGCATCAAGAAATCCCTGCTCCTCTACTCAACATCTCGCTATGAAAGCCAACATAACTTCATATAGGAGCAGAATTAGGCCATTCGGTCCATCGGATCTGCTCAGCCATTCGATCATGGTTGATATGCTCCTCATCCCCATTTTCCTGCCTTCTCCCCATGACCCTTCAACCCATTACCAATTAAAAATCTGTCTAATTCCCCCTTAAATTTACTCACTGTCCCAGCATCCACCGCACTTTGTTAAAGTTTACTTATTACTGTCACAAGTAGGCTATAATTTAGGGTAGTGAATTCCACAGACTCACAACCATTTGGGAGAAGTACTTTCTCCTCAAATCTGTTTTAAATTCACCATTTGTCATCTTCACTGCCTGCTGCACATATATGTTTTCTTTCACTGACTGGTGTACGAGGACACCCAGGTCTGATTGCACATTCCCCCTCTCAATTTATAGCCATTCAGATAATCTGACTTCCTGCTTTTGCTACCAAAATGGATAACCTCATATTTATCCACATTATACTGCATTTGTTCATTTACTCAACTTGTCCAAATCACACTGAAGCATCTCCGCATCCTCCTCACAGCTCACCCTCCCACTCAGCTTTGTGTCATCTGCAAATTTGGAGAAGTTACATTTAGTTCCCTCATCTAAATCATTAATAAATATTGTGAATAGCTGGGGTTCCAGCACTATTCCCTGCGGTACCCCACTAGTCACTACCTGCCAATTGGAATAATACCTGTTTATTCCGACTCCTTGTTTACTGTCTGCTGACTAGTTTTCCAAACACTACCTCCAATCCCATGCGCTTGAATTTTACACACTAATCTCTTATGTGGGACTTTGTCGAAAGCCTTCTGAAAGTTCAAATAAATCTGTGATGCTGGGGACCCCAGGAGGAGCCTTAATTTGGTTTATGTCCAGTCACCATGCTGCAAGTATCATTAGTTGTAGGGCAACTGGGGGTATTTTCCAGTACGTCCTTGTCTCTCTGAGACATATCTTGAACTTTTTCACATGAAAGGCAATTTTCCTGGCAGAGCTTTGGTCAAATATGTTTGTTTATGAAAAAAAAACAAGGTTCAAACACTATTCCCCTGCTGTTGGCAGATCCTAACTATATTCTTCTTTATTTCTCGGTTCTGATGAATGGAAATCATCAAGCAGAAATTCTAACCCTCCTTTTCTCTGAATGGTGGCAGAGTGGTCAGAACTGCTGCCTCACAGCGCCAGGGACCCAGGTTCGATTCCTGGCTTGGATCACTGTCTGTGCGGAGTCTCCCTTGAGTGGGTTTCCTCCGGGTACTCTGGTTTCCTCCCTGTGGTGAACCATTGTTGGTTCCCACCAGGTAGTGCTGAGCCATGGTCTGGCCAGTACTATGAGTCTGTATATATGTTACTGTTGGGGTTAGGGTTGGGCTGTTCTACCTGTTAATATAGTTGTTATGGTACACCCCAGTCGGCTCCGCCTCCTGGGAGAGGTATAAAGGTCACTGCTCTGCCTGGTGACCCTTTAGTCTGGGATCGTATACTGTATATGGTAGCTCTGTTATTGTTGGCAATAAAAGCCTTTATTTCCCGAGTATATCCAGCCTCTCGTGTGTTATATCGCGCATCAATTTTATTGCCAACAAATAAATTTTTTTTTTTGGAAAAAAAAACGACAAAGAAAACATGGAGCAAATGCTTAAACCCGAACGGCTTACGTTGGACCCACGTGCGGCGGGAGCATCGAACACTTTCGACCACTGGTTGAAGTGTTTCCAGGATTACCTCGACGCCTCCACAGTGGTCACCGACGACGCCGGGTCCTCCACGCGAGGGTAAACGACGCTGTATACCTAGCGATCCGTGGGGCCACCGACTACAAAGGGGCCCTCGAGCTTCTCAAGAAGCGATACAACAAACCGCCGAATGAGATGCATGCTCGATACCTTCTAGCCACTCGACGGCGGCAGCCCGGCGAAACGACGGAACAGTACGCGTGCGAGCTTCAACAGCTAGCCAGAGCCTGCAACTGCAAGGCAGTGTCGGCAGACCAGTACATGAACGACCTAGCTCGAGATGCGTTCGTGGCCCGAATCGGCTCGTCGTACATCCGCCTTTGGCTGTTGGAGCAAGGTAACCTCGATCTCACTAAATCCATAGAGTGAGCTGACTCTCTAGAAACGGCCTCCAAAAGTCTGGCGATGTACCCCGACGACCACGTGGAGACAGTGTGGCAGGGGCAGTCACAGACCCCACTTCATTCAGCGGGACCAAAAAACTGCGCGGTTGCGTTCCCAGCCTCGGACCTGACGACGGCAGCAGCTCCAGGTGGCCCGCGGTGTTACTTCTGTGGGGGGGTGAAACACCCTCGGCAGCGATGTCCAGCTAAAGCGGTGTTGTGCTCCGCCTGCGGCAAGAAGGGGCACTATTCCAAGGTATGCCGGTCCAAACTTCCATCCAAGAACAGCAGTGCGGCGTGTGACTCCCCGGAGCCGGCCTCCTTGTCTTCTGCTCCTTCAAGGTCTTCTACCACGTGCGATTCCAGGACGTTGCCATTCCGAACGACGGAGTCGCAAGAAACGTGCGACCTGCAGGGGCCGCAGGTTTTGGCGCCATCGTCCACGTGCGACCTATGGGGGCAGCCATTTTAGTCGGCACCGACCGCGAATGACCAGAAGGGGTCGTCATCAACCATCTCAGCTGCCTGCAGTTGCGCCCATGAACCAACGGTGGCGTCGATCATCCTGGACCAGGCCAAGCCTCACAGACTCGACAAGTCCATGATGGACATACAGGTAAACAAACGCCCGATTTATTGTTTGTTTGACAGCGGGAGCACGGAGAGCTTCATTCACCCAGACACCGTGAAGAGGTGTGGTCTCCAGATTCGGACTGTCAAGCAGACAATTTCGATGGCGTCAAGGTCCCGGTCTGTCACCGTGCTAGGGAGTTGCGTGGTCAATCTGACGGTGCAGGGCACGGTTTACGAGAACTTCAAGCTCCTTGTGTTACCGCACCTTTGCGCGCCAATACTCCTAGGACTAGATTTTATGGTCCACTTGAAGAGTGTTACCCTGCAGTACGTTGGGCCACTCACTCCGCTTTCAGTGGGAGACCCGCAGCCTCTAAATTGCCCAATGCGCTCCACATGTAGTCTCTCAACGCTTAGGATTACCACACCCTCCCTATTCCAGAATCTCGTGCCAGGCTGCAAGTCCATCGCAACAAAGAGCAGGCATTACAGCGCTGAGGATCGGATCTTCATTCGATCTGAAGTTCAGCGGCTCCTCAAGGAAGGGATCATCCAACCTAGCGCTAGTCCTTGGAGAGCGCAAGTCGTGGTGGTTAAGAATGGGAACAAACCCCGGATGGTCATAGACTATAGTCAGACCATTAACAGATACACGCAGCTGGATGCGTATCCCCTCCTGCGCATATCTGACATGGTCAATCAGATTGCGCAGTACCGGGTGTTCTCCACCATCGACTTAAAATCTGCTTACCACCAGCTCCCCATTCGCCCAGAGGACCGACAATACACGGCCTTTGAGGCGGATGGTCGCCTGTACCATTTTTTAAGGGTTCCTTTTGGTGTCACGAATGGGGTCTCGGTCTTCCAGCGTGCTATGGACCGAATGGTGGACCAGAACGGACTGCGCGCTACCTTCCCGTACCTGGATAACATCACCATCTGCGGCCATGACCAGCAGGACCACGATGCCAACCTTCTTAGATTCTTACGCACTGCATCTCGCCTGAATCTGACCTACAACAGGGAGAAATGTGTATTTCGTACACGCCGCCTAGCTATCCTCAGATACGTGGTGGAAAACGGGGTCCTTGGCCCTGATCCAGACTGTATGCGTCCTCTCCTCAAACTTCCCCTGCCCACTAGCGTCAAAGCACTGAGAAGATGTTTAGGCTTCTTCTCATACTACGCACAGTGGGTTCCCAATTACGCGGACAAAGCCCGTCCGCTCATCAAGTCTACCTCTTTTCCCCTAGCAACAGAGGCTCGCTTAGCCTTTGCAAGAATAAAAGCCGACATCGCGAAAGCCACGATGCACGCTATCGATGAGTCCACCCCCTTCCAGGTGGAGAGTGATGCATCTGATTTCGCCCTGGCTGCCACACTTAACCAGGCGGGCAGGCCCGTCGCCTTTTTCTCTTGCACCCTCCAAGGCCCTGAAATTCGACATTCGGCGGTGGAAAAGGAGGCCCAGGCCATTGTGGAGGCCATTCGGCATTGGCGCCATTACTTGGCGGGAAAACGGTTCACTCTACTCACGGACCAGCGGTCCGTGGCGTTCATGTTCAACAACACGTTACGGGGCAAGATCAAGAATGATAAGATCTTGAGGTGGAGAATCGAACTCTCCACCTACAATTATGATATCATGTATCGTCCAGGGAAGCTCAACGAGCCCTCGGATGCCCTGTCACGTGGAACATGCGCTAGTATGCAGGAGAATTGATTGCAGGCTCTCCACAATGACCTCTGCCATCCGGGGGTCACTCGGCTCTTCCACTTCATAAAAGCCCGGAATCTACCCTACTCGGTGGAGGATGTCAGGTCCATAACCAGAAGCTGCCGGGTATGCGCGGAATGCAAACCGCACTTCTACCGACCTGACAGGGCACAACTCGTTAAGGCCGCTTGTCCCTTCGAAAGACTGAGTGTGGACTTTAAGGGCCCCCTTCCCTCGACAGATCGGAACGTGTACTTCCTCAATGTGGTTGATGAGTACTCACGATTCCCTTTTGTCATTCCCTGTTCTGACATGACCGCTGCCACGGTTATCAAGGCATTTCGTGATCTTTTCGCCCTGTTCGGTTACCCCTGTTACATCCACAGCGATAGGGGCACGTCGTTCATGAGCGATGACTTGAGGCAATACCTGCTCTCATATGGGATTGCCTCTAGTAGAACCACGAGCTACAACCCAAGGGGTAACGGACAGGTCGAACGAGAGAATGCTACAGTCTGGAAGGCTGTCTTACTGGCGTTGAGGTCTAAAGGTCTTCCAGTCTCCCGTTGGCAAGAGGTACTCCCTGATGCGCTCCACTCCATACGCTCACTCCTGTGTATGGCAACCAACGCTACTCCTCATGAGAGAATGTTTTCATTCCCTAGGAAGTCTTCCTCTGGGACCTCATTACCGTCTTGGTTGACGTACTCAGGACCTGTCCTCCTGCGGTGACATGTTAGGACCCGCAAGTCCGACCCTTTGGTTGAACAGGTCCATCTCCTCCACGCCAACCCTCAGTATGCCTACGTGGCATATCCTGACGGGTGAGAGGACACGGTCTCGATTCGAGATCTGGCGCCAGCAGGGGGCTTGGAAACCCCTGTCGCTCCCACACCCCCTGTTAGGGACCCCCCAACCATTATTTCCCCTCCTGACACGGCGCGGGCAGTTTCGGGACCACCACTTAACCCTCTTACTCCCGTGTACAGCTTGCCTGAGTCCAGGAGATGGTCGCCACTTCAAGGCGTGCCCGAGTTCAGCGGATTGTCACCACCTCGGGGTCTACCGGCCCGTGAGGCACTGGAGGAGTCGCTGGACACCGCCTTGGAGAGAACGTCACCGCGATTGCCTGAACCGGTGTCATCGCCGGTGTTGAGGAGGTCACAACGACGGTGCGGTCCCCCTGACCGTTTGAACTTATAGACAAATGAACAATTGTTCTGTGTTTTGTACCCCGCCGGCCTTTGTTTTCAAAGGAGGGGTGAATGTGGTGAACCATTGTTGGTTCCCACCAGGTAGTGCTGAGCCATGGTCTGGCCAGTACTATGAGTCTGTATATATGTTACTGTTGGGGTTAGGGTTGGGCTGTTCTACCTGTTAATATAGTTGTTATGGTACACCCCAGTCGGCTCCGCCTCCTGGGAGAGGTATAAAGGTCACTGCTCTGCCTGGTGACCCTTTAGTCTGGGATTGTATACTGTATATGGTAGCTCTGTTATTGTTGGCAATAAAAGCCTTTATTTCCCGAGTACATCACGCCTCTCGTGTGTTATATCGCGCATCACTCCCACAGTCCAAAAGATATATTGGCTGGTGCATTGGCCATGCTAAATTCTCCCTCAGTGTACCCGAACTGGCCTGGAGTGTGGCATTTTCACAGTCACTTCATTGCAGTGTTAGTGTAAGCCTACTTGTGACACTAATAAATAAACTTAAAACTTAAACGAGATGTTGCCTGACCTACTGGGTATTTCCAGAGTTTTCCGTTTTTATTTCAAAGCAGTATTTTGCTTTTGTCCCTCTTTGGAGTCTCCTGATTTCCAAACACATCTCTGTGGATGTGCCCTTCGAGTAAATTCTATTCTCTCCATTCCCCTCTCCATCAGCAACCTTCTACTCAGTTTCCAGTTCCTCCTCGTTGCAACACAATTCAATTACTTCCTGCTGGAAAGCTAAAGGAAGAAAGGTTTGCATTTAAATAAGGCCTTCTGCAGCCTCAGGATGGTCTGAAGTGCTTTACAGTCAGTGAGGTAGTTTTGAAGTGTATTCACTGTTGTATTGCAGTAATGGAGGCAGCTGATTTGTGCACAGCAAGCTCCCACAAACTACACTGTGATAAGAAATCAGAATTTGTTTTCCAGTGATGTTGGTCGGGGCCAAGACACCAGGGAGAGTGCCCCCCGCCCCCTGTTCGAAATAGTGCACTGGAATCTTTTTCATTCACCTGAGAGGACCTTAGTTTAACATCTCATCTGAAAGTTGGCACCTCCAACAGTGCAACACTCCCTCAGTACTGCACTGGAGTCAGCCTCGATTTCATCTTCCAATATAAATAATCATTGTTGCTACTTGACATTGTAACATTGCCTGCTAAGTGGCACTTCAAAGCTTCTCGAACAAAAGAGAATGGGCCGAATGGCTTCTTCCTACACTGTAACAATCCTGTATTTGGCTCAGACAGGAAGCCATTGTCAGGCGGTGAGATGTGTCAGTCCCAATGCTGTGTGACAACACTGCTCATCAGCTCTGGAAAAGGAACCATCACAAATTGCATTGTTTGAGAATAAAAAGGGCTTTGTCTGGAGGGATGACGCCGAACAATGCATCACAGCAATCTAATGGCGCTGTTGCTTTTAGCAACATTAACCTCTGACAGTATTTCTCACGGACAGAGATAATGATAAGAAAAATCTAAAACTCTCTCTGGCCCACATTTCCGTTCCCAGGTTGGGCGCACAGTGACGGGAGAATTCCTGGCTTCGTGAACCAACCTTTAAAAATGGCTGCCGAGACATTGGGCTTTTAGTCCAAGGGTGGGCTGGAATAGGAGTTAGTGCTGGTGAGCCGGGAAGCAGTGAGGGGACTGCCAGGTGTGGAGGTGGCCTTGGGCGGGTGTCTTCCTGCAGGGCTCTGGCACTTTGTTGAAGATATTTAAAAAACATAATTAAAACAAAACTGCCTTCAGTAGCCCCCCCCCCCCCCCCCGCCACTACACTCCCCATGCCTCATTGTTGCTAACCTGTATCACCTCATGCCCCACTGACCACCCCCCCCCCCCCCCGTCCTGCTCATAGCCCTTCATAACTTAGTGCCATCTCAACCCCATCTATCACCCTTTGTCCTTATGCCCTCCATACCCTGGGCTAATCTCAGGAGCCATGCTGACGTAAAATAGAGTTGTGTTTATTGATGACATCACTATTTTAAAGATACGCATTATTCTTTTTAAAACCATTCAAAACATTGAAATTCCTTCAATTAATCTTTTATGAAAATCAGTGTTTGTATTCTATATTCACTTGAGCTGTCCTATAATGATAATGTGGAGATGCCGGCGTTGGACTGGGGTAAATACAGTAAGAGTTTTAACAAGTGCATTTGCTACCAAATAAACCTGTTGGACTTTAACCTGGTGTTGTTAAAACTCTTACTATAATGATAACCCATAGGTTTATGTTAACAGGCAGAGTGTACTATCCAGCATTGCTATTTTTTTTTAAACATCATTTTTTTTCATTTAAAGCCCAGCAGAGTTAAATCCATTAGTTATTTATAAGACAGTGCAGATACAAACACTGATTTCAGTGACTGGCTCAGCCCTCATTAACGTGATCTGCACGTTGCACCATGTGGACATGGTGACAGTAAATTCATATTTGGGGGAAAGATTCAATATTTATAACCCAGATATTTATTTATTTATAACCCGCTGTGAAGAAGGCCTATAGTGTGTTAGCTTTTATTAACAGGGGGTTGGAGTTTAAGAGCCGTGGGGTTATGCTGCAACTGTACAGGACCTTGGTGAGACCACATTTGGAATATTGTGTGCAGTTCTGGTCACCTCACTATAAGAAGGATGTGGAAGCGCTGGAAAGAGTGCAAAGGAGATTTACCAGGATGCTGCCTGGTTTGGAGGGTAGGTCTTATGAGGAAAGGTTGAGGGAGCTAGGGCTGTTCTCGCTGGAGCGGAGGAGGCTGAGGGGAGACTTAATAGAGGTTTATAAAATGATGAAGGGGATAGGTAGAGTGAACGTTCAAAGACTATTTCCTCGGGTGGATGGAGCTATTACAAGGGGACATAACTATAGGGTTCGTGGTGGGAGATACAGGAAGGATATCAGAGGTAGGTTCTTTACGCAGAGAGTGGTTGGAGTGTGGAATGGACTGCCTGCAGTGATAGTGGAGTCAGACACTTTAGGAACATTTAAGCGGTTATTGGATAGGCACATGGAGCACACCAGGATGATAGGGAGTGGGATAGCTTGATCTTGGTTTCAGATAAAGCTCGGCACAACATCGTGGGCCGAAGGGCCTGTTCTGTGCTGTACTGTTCTATGTTCTATGTTCAGATAAACTTTCTCCATTCCAGGTAGCACTTTCTCCCGCCTGTGTGCAGATATTATTCAATATAGTTATTATTTCATGCAAGGGATACAGTTAGTTTCTATTTTATCAGTAGGCTCAGGGTGGAGAGATCAAATGATTCCTGAGTAATAAAGCAGCATAGCTGTTCAGTGTGAGTGAGAAGCATTGGAGCCTTTGGGTATCGGTTGGAGTACAAAGACTGAATGATTCACAATTTGAACTCTGTTTATTGATGTGATCAAGTCTGAAGACTCTGTTGCTTCTCACTGCAATATATTTTCAATATGTACTGTGTAATCCAACTTGTGTTGCAATATTTGTGGAGGTGATGGCATAGTGGTAACTTAACACTAATCCGGAGACCCGAGTAATGTTCTGGGGACCCAGGTTTCAAGGCAGATGGTGAAAATTGAATTCGCCAAATACTGCAGTGCAGAAGGTGCCCTTCGGCCCATCGAGCCTGCACCGATGCATGAAGGGCCCTCCTAGAATCCCTACAGTGCAGAAGGAGGCCACCTGACCCACCGAGCCCGCACTGACAATAATCCCACCCATGCCCCATCCCTGTAACCCCCCCACACATCCACCTCACCAATCCCCCTGACACCAAAAAGCAATTTAGCATGACCAATCAACCTAACCAACACATTTTTGGACTGTGGGAGGAAACCGGAGCACCCGGAGGAAACCCACGCAGACATGGAGAAGATGTGCAAACTCCACACCGACAGTCACCCAAGCTGGGAATCGAACCCGGGGTCCCTGGCACTATGAAGCAGCAGTGCTAACACATTGTGCCGCCCAATTCAATAAAAAGAAATCTGGAATTAAGTCTAATGATGACCAGGAAGCCATGGTCATCCAGAAGGGAAATCTACCATCCTCATGTGATCCACAGCTGTGGTTGACTCCACTCTGCTCAAGGGCAATTAGGCTTGGGCAATACATGCTGGCCCAGCCAGCAATGCCCACCTCCCGTGAATTAATTTAAAAAATTCAATATCTCAAAAAAAAATCAAAAGCACCAAGATAAAGTGAAATATGAGGTAAATAGGCGGAGGGGCGAGTGGGCTGAATGGGCACAGTGCAGGAGGTAGTCATTTATGATTCTGTGAAGTACGTGTGCCTGTGGATTGATTCTGTTTAGACAGGGATTGGGAGCAAACATTCGCTGCTAATGCGGAGGCAATCTCTTCAAGCAATTTTCACAAATCAGTGCCATCACTCAAACGATAACTGCACCTTGTGATGGTTTTATTTTTATCTGCCCTTGACCCAGCTCTTTCTCTTTAGAAAGGGAAACACATGTATAACCAAGCTCTCTATTAATTGCAGTCATTACTCTATGCTGTATAGCACCATGAAGGAAGTGAGAGGCTTTTGGGAATGTAAGAATGTGTTTAGTGTCACAAGCAGGCTCACGTTAACACTGCAATGAAGTTAGTGAGAAAATACCCCAGTTGCCACACTCCGGCACCTGTTCGGGTACACTGAGGGGCAATTTATAATGACCAATCAACCTAACCAGCACATGTTTTTCAGGAAGAGAAGGTGTTACAGGCTAATAGGCTGGAGGAAATAGATGTTCGGAGGGAGGATGTATTGGCAGTTTTGAATAAACTGAAGGTCGATAAGTCCCCTGGGCCTGATGAAATGTATCCTAGGATTCTTTGGGAGGCGAGGGATGAGATTGCAGAGCCTTTGGCTTTGATCTTTGGGTCCTCGCTGTCCACGGGGATGGTGCCAGAGGACTGGAGAGTGGCAAATGTTGTTCCTCTGTTTAAGAAAGGGAATAGAAATGACCCTGGTAATTATAGACCGGTTAGTCTGACTTCGGTGGTTGGTAAATTGATGGAAAAGGTCCTTAGGGATGGGATTTACGACCATTTAGAAAGATGCAGATTAATCCGGGATAGTCAGCACGGATTTGTGAAGGGCAAATCGTGCCTCACAAATTTGATAGAATTTTTTGAGGAGGTAACTAGGTGTGTTGATGAAGGTAGGGCGGTTGATGTCATATACATGGATTTTAGTAAGGCGTTTGATAAGGTCCCCCATGGTCGGCTTATGATGAAAGTAAGGAGGTGTGGGATAGAGGGAAAGTTGGCCGATTGGATAGGTAACTGGCTGTCTGATCGAAGACAGAGGGTGGTGGTGGATGGAAAATTTTCGGACTGGAGGCAGGTTGCTAGCGGAGTGCCGCAGGGATCGGTGCTTGGTCCTCTGCTCTTTGTGATTTTTATTAATGACTTAGAGGAGGGGGCTGAAGGGTGGATCAGTAAATTTGCTGATGACACCAAGATTGGTGGAGTAGTGGATGAGGTGGAGGGGTGTTGTAGGCTGCAAAGAGACATAGATAGGATGCAAAGCTGGGTTGAAAAATGGCAAATGGAGTTTAACCCTGATAAATGTGAGGTGATTCATTTTGGTAGGACTAATTTAAATGTGGATTACAGGGTCAAAGGTAGGGTTCTGAAGACTGTGGAGGAACAGAGAGATCTTGGGGTCCATATCCACAGATCTCTAAAGGTTGCCACTCAAGTGGATAGAGCTGTGAAGAAGGCATATAGTGTGTTAGCTTTTATTAACAGGGGGTTGGAGTTTAAGAGCCGTGGGGTTATGCTGCAACTGTACAGGACCTTGGTGAGACCGCATTTGGAATATTGCGTGCAGTTCTGGTCACCTCACTATAAGAAGGATGTGGAAGCGCTGGAAAGAGTGCAGAGGAGATTTACCAGGATGCTGCCTGGTTTGGAGTGTCGGTCTTATGAGGAAAGGTTGAGGGAGCTGGGGCTGTTCTCTCTGGAGCGGAGGAGATTGAGGGGAGACTTAATAGAGGTTTATAAAATGATGAAGGGGATAGATCGAGTGAACGTTCAAAGACTATTTCCTCGGGTGGATGGAGCTATTACGAGGGGGCATAACTATAGGGTTCATGGTGGGAGATATAGGAAGGATATCAGAGGTAGGTTCTTTACGCAGAGAGTGGTTGGGGTGTGGAATGGACTGCCTGCAGTGATAGTGGAGTCAGACACTTTAGGAACATTTAAGCGGTTATTGGATAGGCACATGGAGCACACCAGGATGGTAGGGAGTGGGATAGCTTGATCTTGGTTTCAGATGAAGGTCGGCACAACATCGTGGGCCGAAGGGCCTGTTCTGTGCTGTACTGTTCTATGTTCTATGTTCTATCTTTGGACTGTGGAAGGAAACCGGAGCACCTGCACAAAACCCATGCAGACACGGGGAGAATGTCTGTGTGGAGTTTGCACAGTGACCCAAGCTGGGAATCGAACCCATGTCCCTGGAGCTGTGAGGCAGCAGCGCTACCACTGTGCTACCAAACGTGTGCAATAGCGAGAGAACAGGACCATATTTGGGGCGACATGGTGGCACAGTGGTTAGCACTGTTGCCTCTCAGCGCGAGGGACCCAGGTTCGATCCCCAGCTTGGGTCACCGTCTGTGTGGAGTTTGCATGTTCTCCCTGTGTCTGCGTAGGTTTCCTCCGGGTGCTCCGGTTTCCTCCCACAGTCCAAAGATATGCGGGTTATGTTGATTGGCTATGCTAAATTGACTCTAGTGTCAGGAGGATTAGCAGGGTAAATATGTGGGGTTACGGGAATAGGGCCTGGGTGTGATTGTGGTTGGTGCATACGCGATGGGCCGAATGGCTTCCTGTAGGGATTCTGCGATATTTCGGAGGGGAAGTAAAAGAGGGAAGGAAGAAACATGTGATCACTCGTCCTCCTCCCTGGTGAAGTCAATGCTAGGTTAGTGGCCTGAGTTGAGGCTTCAGAGGTGAATTTCTTTCAGTGAGGAGGGTTTAGTTTTGTTGAGCAGAAGTTATCCCAAGTTAATTTTGATTAGGACCCCTAGAGGATTGAAAGAATCTTTGACCCCTGCAGTCCAGGCTGGATTGAACCCTGGCCCCAATGTTTAGGCTGGTGTGCGTTGAAGTGGCTTGATGATTGTGGGTTTGAGTCCCACTTGAGATTTGAGCATAAAATCTAGACTGACACTCCAATGCAGTACCGAGGGAGTGCAGCACTGCCAGAGGGAGATGCCATCTATCAGAAGAGGCACTAAACTGAGGCACCAGCTGCCACAATTTCAAGGAAGCATTTTCCATAAGACATAGGAGCAGAATTAGGCCACTCGGCCCATCGAGTATGCTCCGCCATTCAATCATGGCTGATTTTCTTTCTCATCCCCATTCTCCTGCCTTTTCCCCATAACCCCTGATCCCCTTATTAATCAAGAACCTATCTATCTCTGTCTTAAAGACATGAAATGACCTGGCCTCCACAGCCTTCTGCAGCAAAGAGTTCCACAGATTCACCAGTATCTGGTTGAAGAAATTCCTCCTCATCTCTGTTTTAAAGGATTGTCCCTTTAGCCTCAGGTTGTGTCCTCTGGTTCTAATTTTTCCTACAAGTGGAAATATCCTCTCCACGTCCACTCTATCCAGGCCTGTATACAGGCAGTATCCTGTAAGTTTCAATAAGATCCCTCCTCATCCTTCTAAGCTCCAACGAGTACAGACCCAGAGTCCTCAACTGTTCCTCATACAACAAGCTCTTCATTCCAGGGATCATTCTTGTGAACCACCTCTGGGCACTTTCCAAGGCCAGCACATCCTTCCTTGGATACCGGGCCCAAAACTGCTCACAGTACTCCAAATGGGGTCTGACCAGAGCCTTATACAGCCTCAGAAGTACATCCCTGCTCTTGTATTCTAGCCCTCTCAACATGAGTACTAACATTGCATTTGCCTTCCTAACCGCTGACTGAACTTGCACGTTAACCTTAAGAGAATCTTGAACAATGACTGCCAAGTCCCTTTGTGTTTCTGATTTCCTAAGCATTTTCCCATTTAGAAAATAGTCTATGCCTCCATTCCTCCTTCCAAAGTGCATAACCTCACACTTTTCCACATTGTATTCCATCTGCCACTTCTTTACCCACTCTCCTAACCTGTCCAAGTCCTTCTGCAGCCCCTCTGCTTCCTCAATACTACCTGCCCCTCTACATATCTGCAAACTTAGCAACAGTGCCTTCAGTTCCTTCTTCCAAATCGTTAATGTATATTGTGAAAAGTTGTGGTCCCAGCACTGACCCCTGAGGCACACCACTAGTCACCAGCTGCCATCCTGAAAAAGACCTCTTTATCCCCACTCCCTACCTTCTGCCAGTCAGCCAATCCTCTATCCATGCCAGCATCTTATCCTTAACACCATGGGCACTTAACTTAGTTAACAGTCTCCTATGCGGCACCTTGTCAAAGGCCTTCTGGCCTTCCCTGGTGTTCTGGGCAATATTTTTACTTCAGTCAACTTCACCAAGAACAAATTATCCACAACAGCATCTTACATTTAATCAACTTATTCAACATAGTAAAATGCCCCAAAGTGTTTAGATCTGGTCGTTTGCTGTCTCTGGGAGCTTGCTGTGCACAAATTGGCTGCTGTGCTTCTTACGTTACAACAATGACTACATTTCAAAGCATCTTCTTGGCGAAGTGCTTTGGGATGGCCTGAATTCATAGTAGTGCCATGGGATCTAATAACATCTCATCAGAAAGATAGCGCATCCAACAGTACAGAACTCCTTCAGCACTGTACTGCGTGCGCCTGTCTAATGTTTGTGCTGTCCCTCAATAAAAGGTGTTGCTGCTTTTGGGTGTCCTGAAATCGTGAAAAGCATTCCGGACATGAATTTTTCCTTTTGAAAACTCTCGGCCTCATTTTCCAAGTTGTCGCTTATGCTGCGTGCCGGAAAAGCATAGTTCCCAGGAAATTATCCCCAAGTAACTGGACACGGGATCATTTATAAAGCATTGATCATCAAAGCAGCTACTGTACAAATGGATGAGAATAATTTTTCTACAGATCTGATTAATGATCTGAACCTTGCAGTGTCCATAGCAACCACAGTGTGTCAATCGGAAGAGATGGCGATGACTTGTACGTGAAGCAGTTTCTCCTGAATTTCCCCTGAGATGAATCCCAAAGGTGGTCATTAAACTGGATTTCACCACCTTTTGGAATCGAGCTGTCTGGTTGTTTTATCTCTCTTTTTTCTGAAAGCCCCATTCATGTTTATTTTATTTCCAGTAAGAAGTTTAACAACACCAGGTTAAAGTCCAACAGGTTTATTTGGTAGCAAAAGCCACACAAGCTTTCGGAGCCCCAAGCCCCTTCTTCAGGTGAGTGGGAATTCTGTTCACAAATAGGGCATGTAAAACCATTTTCATGAATAATGGTTGGAATGCGAATACTTACAGCTAATCAAGTCTTTAAGATACAAACAATGTGAGTGGAGAGAGCATCAAGACAGGCTAAAAAGATGTGTATTGTCTCCAGACAGGATAGCCAGTGAAACTCTGCAGGTCCAGGCAGGCTGTGGGGATTACAAATAGTGTGACATGAACCCAATATCCCGGTTGAGGCTGTCCTCATGTGTACGGAACTTGGCTATCAGTTTCTGCTCAGCGACTCTGCGCCGTCGTGTGTCGTGAAGGCCGCCTAGGAGAACGCTTACCCGAATATCAGAGGCCGAATGCCCGTGACCGCTGAAGTGCTCCCCAACAGGAAGAGAACAGTCTTGCCTGGTGATTGTCGAGCGGTGTTCATTCATCCGTTGTCGCAGCGTCTGCATGGTTTCCCCAATGTACCATGCCTCGGGACATCCTTTTCTGCAGCGTATCAGGTAGACAACGTTGGCCGAGTTGCAAGAGTATGTACCGTGTACCTGGTGGATGGTGTTCTCACGTGAGATGATGGCATCCGTGTCGATGATCCGGCACGTCTTGCAGAGGTTGCTGTGGCAGGGTTGTGTGGTGTCATGGTCACTGTTCTCCTGAAGGCTGGGTAGTTTGCTGCGGACAATGGTCTGTTTGAGGTTGTGCGGTTGTTTGAAGGCAAGAAGTGGGGGTGTGGGGATGGCCTTGGCGAGATGTTCGTCTTCATCAATGACATGTTGAAGGCTCCGGAGGAGATGCCGTAGCTTCTCCGCTCCGGGGAAGTACTGGACGACGAAGGGTACTCTGTCCACCGTGTCCCGTGTTTGTCTTCTGAGGAGGTCGGTGCGTTTTTTCGCTGTGGCGCGTTGGAACTGTTGATCGATGAGTCGAGCGCTATATCCTGTTCTTATGAGGGCATCTTTCAGTGTCTGGAGGTGTCTGTTGCGATCCTCCTCATCCGAGCAGATCCTGTGTATATGGAGGGCTTGTCCGTAGGGGATGGCTTCTTTAACGTGTTTAGGGTGGAAGCTGGAGAAATGGAGCATCGTGAGGTTATCCGTGGGCTTGCGGTACAGTGAGGTGCTGAGGTGACCGTCCTTAATGGAGATGCGTGTGTCCAAGAATGCAACCACATCATATTTTATTTCCAGCCAGGAAAGTCATTTACTCAGCTTCTGGCCTTGGACTTTTTTATTCATTCACATGGGCATCTCTGGCTGGCCGCCATCTATTGCCCATCCCTTGGTTTACCAGGCTGATTCCGGGAATGGCGGCTCTGATGTATGAGGAGAGATTGATTAGGTTAGGATTGTTTTCGTTGGAGTTCCGATGAATGAAGAGGGATTTCATAGAGACTTATAAAATTCTAACAGGACTAGACAGGGTAGATGCAGAGAGGATGTTCCCGATGGTGGGGGGAGTCCAGAACCAGGGGTCACAGTCTGAGGATTCAGGATAGATCATTTGAGACAGAGGTGAGGAGACATTTCTTCACACAGAGTGGTGAGCCTGTGGAATTCATTACCACAGGAAGTGGTTGATGCCAAAACATTGAATGTATTCAAGAGGCGGCTGGATGTAGCACTTGGGGCGAATGGGATCAAAGGTTATGGGGAGAAAGCAGGATTAGGCTATTGAATTGGACGATCAGCCATGAATAGCATATTTGGCTCGAAGGGCCAAATGGATTCCTCCTGCTCCTATCTTCTATGTTTCTAGTTGCCCTTGAGAAGGTGGTGGTGAGCTGCCTCCTTGAACCGCTGCAGTCCACATGCTCTGGGTTGACCCACAATGCCGTTAGGGAGGGAATTCCAGGATTTTGACCCAGCGTCTGCGAAGGAACGGCGATATTTTTCCAAGTCAGGATGGTGAGTGGTTTGGAGGGGAACTTGCAGGGGATGGTGTTCCCATGTATCTGCTGCCTTTGTCCTTCCAGATGGAAGGTGCTGTCTAAGGGTAATGTGTATTGAGGCTGCTGCTACCACACTCGCAGGCCATCACCAGGGGCGAGGACACAAATCCACAACAGAGTCTGATTGATTGAATACATTCCTGCAGTTTTTATTGCCTGAACAGCTGCCACACCCCCATGCAACCCTGCCATTGTCCCTCACCCCTCAATGCATAACTGTGTCAAACAGGAAGCAAAAATGTTTTTCTTTATCCAAGTTAGATTTTCTCCCACAAACAACAGTGCGATAATGACTCATTAATCTGTTTTGATGATATCAGCTGAGGGATGAATGCTGTCAAGAACACTGGGGAGAAACTGATATGGATTATATATCCATGGTTAACAGAGCCCCCAGTTTCATCTGAAAAGTGGCAGCTTTTGTTTTAATATTCATTCACGGGCTGTGGGCATCACTGGTTGGGCCAGCGTTTTTATTGCCCTTGAGAAAGTGGTGGTGAGCCACCTTCTTGAACGGCTGCAGTCCATGTGTTGTAGGAACACCCACAGTACTGACTCAGTAAAATGTCTCACAACACCAGGTTAAAGTCCAACAGGTTTATTTGGAATCATGGTTCACGAAAGAGGTGGAATGTCTTGTGAAAAGGAAGAGGGAAGCTTATGTAGGGATGAGGAAACAAGGTTCAGATGGCTCGATTGAGGGTTACAAGTTAGCAAGGAACGAGCTGAAAAAGGGGCTTAGGAGAGCTAGGAGGGGACATGAGAAGTCCTTGGCGGGTCGGATCAAGGAAAACCCCAAGGCTTTTTATTCTTATGTGAGGAATAAAAGAATGACCAGGGTGAGGTCAGGGCCGGTCAAGGACAGTAGTGGGAACTTGTGTATGGAGTCAGTAGAGATAGGCGAGGTGATGAATGAATACTTTTCTTCAGTGTTCACCAAGGAGAGGGGCCATGTTTTTGAGGAAGAGAAGGTGTTACAGGCTAATAGGCTGGAGGAAATAGATGTTCTGAGGGAGGATGTCCTGGCAGTTTTGAATAAACTGAAGGTCAATAAGTCCCCTGGGCCTGATGAAATATATCCTAGGATTCTTTGGGAGGCAAGGGATGAGATTGCAGAGCCTTTGGCTTTGATCTTTGGGTCCTCACTGTCCACGTGGATGGTGCCAGAGGACTGGAGCGTGGCGAATGTTGTTCCTCTGTTTAAGAAAGGGAATAGAAATGACCCTGGTAATTATAGACCGGTTAGTCTGACTTCGGTGGTTGGTAAATTGATGGAAAAGGTCCTTAGGGATGGGTTTTACGACCATTTAGAAAGATGCGAATTAATCTGGGATAGTCAGCACGGATTCGTGAAGGGCAAGTCATGCCTCACAAATTTGATTGAATTTTTTGAGGAGGTAACTAAGTGCGTTGATGAAGGTAGGGCAGTTGATGTCATATACATGGATTTTAGTAAGGCGTTTGATAAGGTCCCCCATGGTCGGCTTATGATGAAAGTGAGGAGGTGTGGGATAGAGGGAAAGTTGGCCGATTGGATAGGTAACTGGCTGTCTGATCGAAGACAGAGGGTGGTGGTGGATGGAAAATTTTCGGATTGGAGGCAGGCTGCTAGCGGAGTGCCACAGGGATCAGTGCTTGGTCCCCTGCTATTTGTGATTTTTATTAATGACTTGGAGGAGGGGGCTGAAGGGTGGATCAGTAAATTTGCTGATGACACCAAGATTGGTGGAGTAGTGGATGAGGTGGAGGGCTGTTGTAGGCTGCAAAGAGACATAGATAGGATGCAAAGCTGGGCTGAAAAATGGCAAATGGAGTTTAACCCTGATAAATGTGAGGTGATTCATTTTGGTAGGACTAATTTAAATGTGGATTACAGGGTCAAAGGTAGGGTTCTGAAGACTGTGGAGGAACAGAGAGATCTTGGGGTCCATATCCACAGATCTCTAAAGGTTGCCAGTCAAGTGGATAGAGCTGTGAAGAAGGCCTATAGTGTGTTAGCTTTTATTAACAGGGGGTTGGAGTTTAAGAGCCGTGGGGTTATGCTGCAACTGTACAGGACCTTGGTGAGACCACATTTGGAATATTGTGTGCAGTTCTGGTCACCTCACTATAAGAAGGATGTGGAAGCGCTGGAAAGAGTGCAGAGGAGATTTACCAGGATGCTGCCTGGTTTGGAGGGTAGGTCTTATGAGGAAAGGTTGAGGGAGCTAGGGCTGTTCTCTCTGGAGATGAGGAGGCTGAGGGGAGACTTAATCGAGGTTTATAAAATGATGAAGGGGATAGATAGAGTGAACGTTCAAAGACTATTTCCTCGAGTGGATGGAGCTATTACAAGGGGGCATAACTATAGGGTTCGTGGTGGGAGATATAGGAAGGATATCAGAGGTAGGTTCTTTACGCAGAGAGTGGTTGGGGTCTGGAATGGACTGCCTGCAGTGATAGTGGAGTCAGACACTTTAGGAACATTTAAGCGATTATTGGATAGGCACATGGAGCACACCAGGATGATAGGGAGTGGGATAGCTTGATCTTGGTTTCAGATAAAGCTCGGCACAACATTGTGGGCCGAAGGGCCTGTTCTGTGCTGTACTGTTCTATGTTCTATGAGCTTTCGGAGTGCTGCTCCTTCCTCAGGTGGCCTAGCCAGCATCTCCGTCTCACAGTATGGTTAGGAAGGGATTTCCAGGATTTAGACCGAGCAACAGTGAAGGAATGACAATGTAACTCCAAGTCAGGATGGTGTGCGATTTGGAGGGAAACTTGCAGGCAATCACGTTCCATGCATCTGTTGCCCTTGTCCTTTGAAGTGGCAGAAGTGGTTTGAAAGGTGCTGACAAAGGAGCCATGGTGAGTTGCTGCAGTACATCTTGTGGATGGTGCACACTGCTGCCAGTGTGCATCTGTAGTGAAGTGAGTGGATGTTTAAGGTGGTGTAGAGGATGCCAATCAACTGTTTTGTCCTGGATGATGTCAAGCTGCTTGAGTGTTGTTGGATCTGCACCCATCCAGGTATGTGGGGAGCATTCCATCACACTCCTGACTTGTGCCTTGTAGATGGTGAACAGGCTTTGGGAGGTCAGAAGGTGAGTCACTCACCACAAAATTCCCAGTCTCTGACCTGCTCTTGTGGTCACAGTATTTATGTGGATGGTTCAGTTCACCTGGTCTCAAACCTCCAGGATTTTGTTAGTGGGGAATTCAGCGACAGTAATACAATCGAATGTCGAGATTCTCTTTGTTGGAGATGGTCGTTACCTGGCACTTGTGTGGTGCGAATGTTTCTACTTATCAGCCCAAGCCTGAATATTATCCAAGTCTTTCTGTATATGGACTGCTTCAGTATGTGAGAAATCACAAATAGTACTGAACATCATGCAGTCATCGGTGAACATCCCCATTCTGACCTTGTGATGGAAGGAAGGTCATTGAAGCGCCACGACACTACCCTGACGAACTCCTGCAGAGTTGTCCTGGGGCTAAGATCATTGACCTCCAACAATGCTGATTAATAATTAATAATTGCATTTATATGTGTCTTTAATGTAATAAAACATCCCAAGGTGCTTCACAGAGGTATTGTATTACAAATTCTGTCACTGAAGCGCGTCAGGAGGTATTCGAGCAGATGACCGAAAGTTTGGTCAAAGATGTGGGTTTTAAAGGAGCAGCGAAGGAGGCAGAGGAATGGGTAGAAGTCCCAATGCCAAACAGTTCAATGCCTGATTGCCATAGAATTGGGTTGGGGCTCCCAGAAACTCAGATACCAAAGCAATCTGTGTCCACGTGCAGTAAGACCTGCATGATATTTAGGCTTGAGCTGATAAGTGGCAAGTGCCAGACAATGACCTTCTTCCCTTGACATTCAATGGCTAAATTCCCCACCATCAACATCCTGGGGTTTACCATTGAACAGAAACTGAACTGGACCAGCCATTTAAATGCTGGCTACAAGAGCAGGCCAGAGTCTGTTACAATTCAATCCCTGGGTAATGGACACTGTGGTAATATTATTAATTTTATAAGATTTACCATTTTGTATTCGATTAGTTTCCTCCTTCATAAAAGGCACTTCCTGCTTGTTTTCGCTTGATGACCTGGATGTGCCAATGTTATTAAATACTCGTAATCCAATTTGACTGGCTGTTACCTGTATCAACGAAAGCCCTCCTACACAAAGTCTGGAATTGAAGGTGACAAGGGGGGAGGATAAGAAGCGGCAAATTTCCAAGAAGGGTGACAGAGCCCTGAGGAAACTGAACAAAGGGTTGCAAAAAGAGAAGGAAATCCAGGAAGGAGAGTTTCTGCATCTACACCTACAAAATGAAGAAGCAGGTTTACCCCGAAACCGGCATCTCCTCCAAGGCCATGAGCATCATGAAATTGTTCATCGACGACATCTTTGAGCGCATCGTGAGTGAGGCTTCCCACCTGGCCCATTGCAACAAGCGTAGCACCATCAGCTCCCGGGAGGTCCAGATCACCGTATGCCTGCTGCTGCCTGGGGAACTGGACAAGCACGCCATGTCGGAGGGGACAAAAGCGGTGACCAAGTACACCGCTCCGAGTTAAACTCTGGTGTGCTTTCAGTGCATTGTAATGTTGCAATAACCATCCCCTTGAGCAGCTAACAAATAAACACCCCATTCATTCAAGAACATGACACTTTGTGACTATATTCACAATGTGTTGTGCATGGTTTAAGAGGAGCATGCAGGACAAGCAGTACAGGCAGCCGAAACTACTGAACATCAGATAGATATCTGGGTAACATCCAAATTTAGTTTGAAACTGAAATAATAAAGTAATACTGCAGGTGTTGCAATTCTGAAATAGGTTCAAAACTGTCCAGCCAATGGACTGGGTGATAATGAACATTGAACAACGTCCTGATGCAATGGTTCTGGTGGGGTGCTCTCCCCACTGAAAGCCCCCAGCCCTTTTCTGAGGCTGTGTCATTTTGGTAATGGTTCACTAGTAAGTGCTATAATGTGACCTTTCTGGAGGTTAATGGTGTTTAATGGCGGAGAGGTCAAACCAGTTTCTGTACCAGCTGTCTGTTCCATCTGCTTTTAAAGATGGCATTTGACCTTCGAAGAACATCATCATATCCATTTGTAAACTGATACTTCCCCTGAGGCAATGTGTCTAGGACAGGCTTTAGTTTGTAACACTTTTTCACCTCGCTCCATTGTTTCTATGTCCCAAAAAGGGTGCAGAATTTTCCGGAATGGAGAATCCTTCCTGCCTTGTGAGTTAGGCCTTTGCCCTCAAACTTCATCTCAATAATTTGTTTTTTTTTGCCGAGAATTGCTGGAAATGAGTGAGACCGGGGCAGGTGAATAATAGGACCAACAGGTTAGAGAAAGGGATAAGAATGATGGAGATAGAAATAGGATGAGGTGGCTAGAGTCAGATCAGGTACAGAAAGAGCAATAAAGGGTGAATCATAGAATCCCTGCAGTGCAGAAGGAGGCCATTCGGCCCATTGAGTCTGCACCGACAACAATTCCACCCAGGTCCTATCCCCATAATCCCACATATTCACCCCGCTAATCCCTCTAACCTACGCATCCTGGGACACTAAGGGGCAATTTAGCATGGCCAATGCACCTAACCCGGACATCTTTGGACTGTGGGAGGAAACCAGAGCATCAGGAGGAAACCCACGCAGACACGGGGAGAACGTGCAAACTCCACACAGACCGTGACCCAAGCTGGGAATCGAACCCAGGTCCCTGGCGCTGCAAGGCAGCAGTGCTAACCACTGTGCTACCGTGCTGGAGGAATGAAAAGAGACCAAAAGGAAAAGTATAAAAACAAATTAATATCTTTAAAGTTTTCAAAATCTGTAAAAACATTACTGTCGAGTTGAGCGTCCACCGTTTAAATTGACCCTTTCTTCCTGGAGGAGGTGACTGGCATTGAAGGAGCTAAAATCTTGTCATGAAAAGGATCCTTACACTGTCGAGTACTAGCCCTAATGTTTTGTGACTGGTTCATTTGGTAAGTAACGCACAAATGCAGCAATTTCTGGAAACTTGCGTGGCGTTTGGTGAGCAGCTTCTTTCCTGAGGTGATTGGTTCAGCAACTTTTGGTGATTTTTCAGCTCATCTCTTCTTTCATTACCGGTTGCTGATCAGTTTACCCACAAAGGCAAAGCCATTAAACACACGGGGTGCGATTCTCCGGCCACTCACACCAACAGGATTCCCCGGTCCCGCTACACCAAATGGAGAGTTGGTTGAACGCCAAATTCTACGTCCTTGCCAGCAGCAGTGGGATGGGAGTGTCCAGAGAATAACGGTCATGATTGTTTAGGCATCAAATTCTGGCCCAACCACTGGAATTGGGACGATGTCAAACCACTTTTATTTCTATGCCCTCCACGGCTCTCAAAGAATACGAAAAAGTAATACTGAGTGGAGAGTAATTACTGTGTCATGCCTCTTCCTCAGGATATTTGGTTCACAACTTGCGAGTACCATAACTACCGTTTGTACAGTCCTTACCACACTCGTGTTCTGTGCTTATCTCTGATGTAAGAAAGGATGTCCCGAGGCATGGTACATTGGGGAAACTATGCAGACGCTGCGACAACGGATGAATGAACACCGCTCGACAATCACCAGGCAAGACTGTTCTCTTCCTGTTGGGGAGCACTTCAGCGGTCACGGGCATTCGGCCTCTGATATTCGGGTAAGCGTTCTCCAAGGCGGCCTTCGCGACACACGACAGCGCAGAGTCACTGAGCAGAAACTGATAGCCAAGTTCCGCACACACGAGGACAGCCTCAACCGGGATATTGGGTTCATGTCACACTATTTGTAACTCCCACAGTTGCGTGGACCTGCAGAGTTTCACTGGCTGTCTTGTCTGGAGACAATACACATCTTTTTAGCCTGTCTTGATGCTCTCTCCACTCCCATTGTTTTGTTTCTTAAAGACTTGATTAGTTGTAAGTATTCGCATTCCAACCATTATTCATGTAAATTGAGTTTGTGTCTTTATATGCCCTGTTTGTGAACAGAATTCCCACTCACCTGAAGAAGGGGCTTAGAGCTTCGAAAGCTTGTGTGGCTTTTGCTACCAAATAAACCTGTTGGACTTTAACCTGGTGTTGTTAAACTTCTTACTGTGTTATCTCCGATAACAGGCTTTATTGGCAAATTATGCTAACCATTCACCATTGCTACAATCTATCAGTTACAAAGGTGTCAGACAATGCATTCAGCTCATTGACGATGTAGGGCAGTTCCAACAGAACAATTTTGTTTTTCAATTCAGTCCATTCATGGTGCTGTCCTCACTGATATTATTTTAAGCCTTTCTAACCAATGCATCGTTTCCTTAGATCCTTTCCTTTTAAATAACAGAAGCATCGCTACTATGGGGAGGTGATGGCCAAGTGGTATTGTCGTTAGACTATTAATCTAGAAACCTAGCTAATGTTCTGGCGACCAAGATTCGAATCCCACCACGGCAGCTGATGGAATTTGAATTCAATAAAAAAATATCTGGAATTAAGAATCTACTGATGACCATGAAGCCATTGTCGGAAAAACCCATCTTGTTCACTAATGTCCTTTAGGGAAGGAAATCTGCCGTCCTTACCTGGTCTGGCCTACACGTGACTCCAGATCCACAGCAATGTGGTTGACTCTCAACTGCTCTCCAAGGGAAACTAGAGATGGGCAATAAATGCTGGCCAGCCAGCGACGCCCATGTCTCACGAATGAATTTAAAAAATGGATGGGCCAAATGGCCTCCTCTGCACCGTAGGGATTCAGTGATTCTATATATCACCCCTGGATTTGGA
The DNA here is from genome assembly GCF_964213995.1 of Mustelus asterias. Taxonomy (NCBI): domain Eukaryota; kingdom Metazoa; phylum Chordata; class Chondrichthyes; order Carcharhiniformes; family Triakidae; genus Mustelus; species Mustelus asterias. Next base: position 180,171 of record NW_027590276.1, on the reverse strand, counting down.
TTTCCACCACAAGTGGTCACATCCTCTCCTATATCCAGCCAAAATCCAGTCTGTGTCGTCATGTAGAGAACTGTCACCTAGATCTGCACACAGCAAGATCCCACTATCAGTATTATTTATTAGTGTCACAAGCAGGTTACATTGACAGTGCAATGAAGTTACTCTGAAAATCCCCTAGTCGCCACACTCCAGCACCTGTTCGTATACACTGAGGGAGAATTTAGCATGGCCAATGCAGCTAACCAGCATGTCTTTTTGGACTGTACGAGGAAACTGAAGCACCCGGAGGAAACCCATGCAGACATGGGGAGGATGTGCAAACTCCACACATCCAGACAGTGACCCAAGCTGGGAATCGAACCTGGGTCACTTGCTCTGTGAGGCAGCAGTGCTAACCACTGTGCCACCCATATGCTCCTTCAATAGTGCTGGCTGAGACCATGAGGGAGACGTCCACTGCTGTCTTCTTTAAGTAGCACCTTTGGATCTGCAAGGATAGCTGCAGCCTCGCTTTACTGTCTCTTCTGGGAAGAAAAGCACCCCGACAATGCAGCACTCTATCTCCACTGCACTGTGCCTTCTTTATGAGCACAAGCCTCTGGAGTGGGTCTTGAACCCACAATCAGCTGACTCTGAGGTGAGCATGCTACCATAGAATCATAAAATCTACAGTGCAGAAGGAGATCATTTGGCCCATCGAGTCTGCACCGACAACAATCCCACCCAGGTCCTATCCCCGTAACCCCACATATTTACCCTGCTAATCCCCCTGACACTGAGCCAATTTAGCATGGCCAGTCAACCTAAAGTGCACATCTTTGGACTGTGGGGGGAAACCGGAGCATCCTGAGGAAACCCACGCAGACACGGGGAACGTGCAAACTCCACACAGACAGTGACCCAAGGCCACAATCAAACCCGGGACCCTAGTGCTGTGAGGCAGCAGTGCCAACCACTGTGCCACCATGCCACCCTACCAACTGAGCTATGGTTCAGATGCTGGTGTGAGTGAAGGAGGAAGTGCCACAACTCAGGCTGCTATGGAATACAAGGGGTTTCACTAACGCCGTTGGAAAGATTTTACACTGCATGGTATTGTGGCCACGAGTTGCAAGCAGAATGCTCAGTATGTGTCTCTGTCTTGGTCATCTGTCCACAGAAACAGCTTTATCTTTGCCCTGGCACTGTTGTTTGTCTGTGAGCAGTGCCTGGGACAGGGAGTGCAGATTTATGCAGTTCTGGATTATTGATTCGATAGGGTAACAGGATCTCCCAGACTGCAGGGATACAGAGAAAGAGAGAAATAACAGTGCTTGGAAAATGAAACTTATTGATTTAAGCTCTAAATAATGAATGAGGATGGCTTTGCCTCGAGGCTGTGTGAGCTGGGACAGCCTGCATTTCCTGTTTCAGGCTGGTTATATATAACGGCGCATGCCGTAATTGCTGCTGCTTCTTTCTCGTGGAAGGAAGGACAGGTTCTGCTGGGCTGATGAATGGATTATATGTGAAGCGAGCCCAAGAGTCAGGGCATTGAAGAGAGTGGAGTCTCGGTGTGAGTTTGTTGACAATGATTTATTTGACAAACATGTGAAAAGAAAAGGATAAAGTGACTGATCAATGTCTCCCCCGCCTTCCAAGATGGACTCTGAGGAGGAGAAGAACTGGATTGAGGATCACTGGGAAGAATGGTAGGAAAATTCCCAAATCCAGTGCATGATGGTGTTGAAGGTTGCAGGCCAGTGGATGTTTGGATTTCCATTAAGGCGGATTTATTTTGTGTCCATCTTTAACCAGTGAATGAACGATTTATTACGCAATGCAAGGTGGACTCTGGCTATTTTGTTTTCGACCTGTTTCCTGACCAAAGATTGTTTTATGCATTGTATCTAAACGTTAGATTGATAGAATGATCCATCAGAGAATTTTATCGAAGGATTTTCTCCTTCTCACTGGAATTTTCTTGTGATCGTTCCTGGCTGGAATCATCTGGTGGTCCTTCTGTTACAATGCAACCTACAATGTCTATAAACCATTCCGCTAACTCTCCTCTTCCCACCCCTGTTTCCTGAAAGCAGGTGTTCAATTCATAAGACATGATTTTCTTATCATGGCAAAATAGCTTTGTCTTGCGGTCGAAACCTGGGTGCGCTTTGAGATAGATGCTGAATATGAATATGTAATGTATAGTCGGGTTTAAACAGTCACTGCTGTCCCAGTGGTTGGCACAGCGGTTAGCATTGTTGCCTCACAACGCCAGGGATCTGGGTCCAATTCCGGCCTTGGGTCACTGTCTGTGTGGAACTTGCACGTTCTCCCCATTGTGACCTTTAAGGGGCGTCTTGACAAATGCATGAATAGGATGGGAATAGAGGGATGTGGTCACCGGAACGGTAAGGGGTTTTAGTTCAGGTGGGCAGCATGGTTGGTGCAGGCTTGGAGGGCTGAAGGGCCTGTTCTTGTGTTGTAACTTTCTTTGTTCTTCTGTCTCTGCGTGGGTTTCCTTCGGGTGCTCCGGTTTCCTCCCACAGTCCAAAGATGTGCAGGTTAGATGAATTGGCCATGTTAAATTGTCCCTCAGTGTCAGGGAGATTATTGGCAGGGTAAATACGTGGGGTTACAGGGATAGCGCCTGGGTGGGATTGCTGTCGGTGCAGGGTTGATGGGCTGAATGGCCTCCTTCTGTACTGTAGGGATTCTATGATGATGTAAATTATGAAACATATGTTATTCTGATGCTGGGATATTAATATTTCAATGATTGTGTGTTACATTGTGTCATGAATGACTGTTATTCTGCAGCCAATTGTTTTGACCCCATTGAGAAAATGATTTGGTCCTTAGACTGTATAATAATGGTTTATTTCACCATCAAGTAAAGGATATGTGGACTTTCTCCACATGTTCAGTGTCAAGGTTTAGACGCGAAATGAGTGCTTTAATCCTTGATTCGAAAATTAACCAATAAGCAGTGTGTGTTTCGCTGTCTTTGTACTTTCCTTCTGTTTCACTGTTGTCTCCTCTCCCATGTTGAAATGTGGGGCAGGGGGAGGCTGTTTAACTCCTTAAGCTTGTTCTACTGTTTGATGAGATCATGACTGACCTGTACGTTTGATTAACAAAAACCTATCCGTCTTGGATTTAACATTAACAATTGATCTGACATCTGCCCTTTGCAGGAGAAAGTTCCAAACTTTTACCAGTTTTACATGTAGGAGTGGAGCAGAAAAAAATCAAGGCTGACACCCTGGTACTGAGGGAGTGCTGTACTGCCAGAGGTGCCACCTTTCGGATGACACATTAAATCAGGGCCTCCTCTTGCCTCTCTGGTTCACTATTTTGAAGGGGGGGGGGGGGTAGTTCTCTTTGGTGATCTGATGCAATCACATTGTTTGTGGGATCTTGCTGTGCACTAATTGCCTTCTACATTTCCCATATTTCCTACATTTCCTACATTTGCTGGTATTTTCTCCTTAGACCTAGAGTGCCCACAATGGATCAAATTTTCAACTTTTGCGTGAAAACCTCCAGCTTTTAACAGACAGGTTTCTGATGTAATTTTAATTTAGCACCCTTGCAACGAGCTTAATTCATTGGCACAGCGGCACAATGGTTAGCACTGCTCCCTCACAGCACCGGGGACCTGGGTTCAATTCCAGCCTTGGGGTTAACTGTCTGTGTCGGGTTTGCACATGTTCTCCCAGTGTCTGTGTGGGTTTCCTCCCACACTCCAAAGATGTGCAGGTCAGGTGGATTGGCCGTGCTGAATAGCCCCTTAGTGTCAGGGGCGTTAGCAGGGTGAATACAAGGGGTTACAGAGATGGGGCCTGGGTGGGATTGTTGTCGGTGCAGGCTCGATGGGCCAAATGGCCACCTTCTGCACTGTAGGGATTCTATGACAACAATGACTTTCAAAAGATTGTCATTACCTGCAAAGCATTTTGGGACATTTAGTGGCCGTGAATGGTGCTATGTAAATGCAACTGTTTGTGTACCGAGGGGAATCAGATCTGGAGTTGTGCTGTTATTTTCCCCTGCAAAAGCTCTGCGCACCAATGTGAAGGTTACAGTGTAACTGCATCCTTCGAGTGAACCTGTGCCAGAACACCCATTTGCTACTTGCGTAACTCGATGCAATGCAGCAGCCTTAGCATAATGGAGTTAACACTGACCTGCAAGGAAAATGGTGAAACATTAATAGTTTGACTTGTTTAAGTGGAAAGTTTTCGTAGCTCGTTGGTGTTTGCAGTCTTTTGATGCTTGTGGGGGCGCGTTGGAATTGATTTGCTAGTGGGGCTATGCAGACTTGCCTCGATTGCCCAGGGATCGAGCAGTATCTTGGGTTGATACTTATGGGGCCCATGTGGCACGGTGGCACAATGGTTAGCACTGCTGCCTCACAGCGCCAGGGACCTGGGTTCGATTCCCGACTTGGGTCACTGTCCGTGTGGAGTTTACTTATTCTCCCCATGTCTGCGTGGGTTTCCTCTGGGTGCTCTGGTTTCCTCCCACAGCCCAAAGATGTGTGGGTTAGGTAGATTGGCCATGCTAAATTGCCCCTCAGTGTCAGGGGAACTAGCTAGGGTAAATGAATGGGGTTATGGGGATAGGGCCTGGGTGGGATTGTGGTCGGTACAGACTTGATGGGCTGAATGGCTTCCTTCTGCACTGTAGGGATTCTATGTGGCATTCATCATTGATATCATTGAAGTGGCGCTACACAATTTAAATTTATCCTCCAATGTATCTTCCAACTTGGGCGGGGAGAAAAGGCAATTAAGTTTGGGTAGAAAGATCAAATAAAATGCTTAAATAAATCAGTCGGTTTCCATATCATTAGTGAGCCTGGGATAGTATCCTCTGGGCTTGCGAAGGTCTCCCATCCTGCCGGGTGACTTTACCATCAGCACGGATTAAAGCTGGTTCCCATAAACAGGGACCAGGCAGAATCACCGTGCTAGTGGGGACAGAGGCCATTGAGCCCCCCCCCCCAGGTGGACGGCGGCTGGAGGGTGGTGCTGCCCCTTGGGTGCTGCCCTTCTGGGGGAGGGGTGTCATGGAGCCCCGAAGGATAAAGGGATAGAGTCAGTCACTGCGTACTAGAGTTTAGAGTAGGGACTGAAGATAACTCCTGTCTTCCCAATATGTAAATAAAGGAGATCTCTGCTCGTCCAGTGCAGGATGTAGGATAAGCAATCTGATCAATTCGAAACCATGGCAGAGTTGAGAAAGTGGTATTGTGGTAGAGTTGGGTGCATTAAGGGATAATTTCCAGATAAAAGAGGAGGGGCCAAGAATAGGATACCAATGGCAGTGTGGGCACAGGAATAGAAGCCATTGCAAGTGATACTCTGGCTATGATTAGATAAATAAGAATGGAAGCAGATGAGCGCAGTCCCACTCAGCTGGACAACATTGGAAAGACATTGGAGAAGGATGCAGGCAGACTGAAAAAGATGAGGGCGGAGAGTTTACCTCTGTCACAGTCATTAGGATGTCATTTGTGACTTTGATAGTAGTTGTTTTGGTGGTATGGCAGGCGTAGAAATCTGATTAGATTCAAGCATGGAGTGCAGGAAATATAAGCATGAATTTGGAAGGTGACAAGCTGTCCAAGGCTCGCGTGATGAAATATTCTTCTGTGTTTTCCCCCTTATTGAATCTGGGATCTTCCGATCTTCTTCCATGACTGTGCTTTGGAGTGTGGGTAGGGTTAGGAAGTATGTGAACATGATGCGCTGAGCTTGACCAAGTTTGATTGGCCAGCTGGTATTTTTCTTTCCAATTTTTGAATTTTGTGGGTATTATTCTGCAGCTGCAGAGTAACTGTGAAAATTAATATACCTCTTTAAGGAGGTTAGCTCAGTTGCTGGACGGCTTGTTCACGATGCAGAATGATGCCAACAGCGTTGGTTCAATTCCCGTACAGGCCGAGGTTATCCATGAAGGCCCACCTTCTCAACCTTGACCCTCACCTGAGGTGTAGTGATCCTCGGGTTAAATCACCACCAGTCAGCAGCCTATGGTCATCTGGGACCATGAAGACAATAAGCTGTAACTTCCGCAATTTAATTGGTTGCTCTTGGACAGATTCTCTGGGCAATTCGAAGCCAGATTAAGTTTTTTTTCTCTAAACTGTGACTCCAGTGGCAAATGAAAACATATTAATGGGCAAATATGTGGGCCATGATGGGCTTTCTTTCTCAATGAAGTGTGGCAAGGAGATTTATGCACGCGTGGCAGTATGATATGACCATGAGGTGCACATCCCTAAAGGTTTACTCGTATACCAGGAGTTTCCTGTGATGTCACTTGCAGTTAATCAGAGGAACTGGTGAGTGCCATAGTCTCATGGATGGTAACCTGGCCAAGTGTCTATTACAGAATTCACAGATCTTTATCCCACACGGTATGGTTGGGCTTTACAACAGGCCAGAAGTCTACACTTGCATTTCTCAATTTTTGTCCCCTTACCATCATTGTACCAAATTGTAATGCCACCTAACTGGCATAGTTGAAATATTATTTTAGACCTTTGGAATGAGCGCGAACACCAGGTTTTACAATAACCGCATTAACTATTGATAAACTGAGAGAGCATTATAGTGGTGTGGCCAACTCAAGGATTTTAATGGGCTATCATTAACTGTAACAATCTATCTAATGGTGTCTGCATTAGTTAGGTTTGCCCTTTGTAGGTAGTAACTTGCTGAAAGTGCGAGCTAATGATGATACTGTGAAGGGGGAAATGGCACCTGGGACCTGAATATCTCCGGTATATCTCCTTAAGCAGTCAGATTTAAGGATTGGGAAATAAACAGCACAAGGACTAGAAAGGAATTGTAAATTCGAATGGGTGAATTCAATGTCAAATCATGTACAGGAAGAGAAGTACATAGAGGGAAAGATGAGAGGTTTTTTTAAATGATAAAGATGCAAATTTTACAGTTTTAAACTTTCCAAATCGATTGGACGGCACGGTGGCGCAGTGGTTAGCAATGCTGCCTCACAGTGCCAGGCACCCTGGTTCGATTCCAGCCTTGGTGACTGTCAGTGTGGAGTTTGCACATTCTCCCCGTGTCTGCGTGAGTTTCCTCTGGGTACTCCAGTTTCTACCCACACTCCAAAGATGTGCGGGTTAGGTTGATTGGCCATGCTAAATTGCCCATTACTGTCAGGGGGACTAGCAGGGTGAATACATCGGGTTACGGGGATAGGGCCTGGGTGAGATTGTTGTCAGTGCATGTTGTCGATGGGCCGAATGGCCTCGTACTGCACTGTAGGGATTCTAATTAAAACCTTAAGGGATGAGACTCCACACGTTAATTTTCAGTGTCAAAGTGGTTGGTTGGCAGTAATTAGTACTCCCACACCTTTACCTCTGGTGCTGCCAAAGGGTCTGTCTTGGCCTCTTTTCCCCATTGACGTACTGAACTTTGGTGACATCATCCAAAGAGACACCACAGTCTCTCTAAATTGTCAGACTATTTACCCGACAATAGTACTGGGTGAGCAGAAATTTCCTCCAATTAAATAGTGGGGAGACTGAAGCCATTGCCTTCAGTCAAACCCTGTAACCAAGCCAGCTGACTCCAATCCCTTTTCCTGACCACTGCCTGAGACTAAACAGACTGTTTACAAACTTGGTGTCATTTTTGACCCCAAGAACAAACATCCGTCCACACACAAAGGGAGAGATAACGTCACTGGAATAGTAATCCAGAGGACACTGATTCAAATCCCCCCATGGCAACAGGTGGAATTTTAAATTCAATTAATAAATTTGGAATATAAAACTAGTCTTAGTAATGGTGGCCATGGAACAATCACCACTTCTCGTTACAAACCCATCTGGTTCACTAATGTCCTTTGAGGAAGAAAATCTGCTGCCTTCCCTGGTCTGGCCTACATGTGACTCCAGGTCCACAGCAATGTGGTTGACTCTTAATTGCCTCTTAAATGGCCTAGCAAGCCACTCAGTTCAAGGACAATTGGGGTGGACAACAAATGCTGATCTTACTGGCAATGCGCACATCCCATGAAAGAATATCAAATAAGGGAAATCCCCAATTTTAGTCACTCCTTCATTGGTAGCCATACCTTCAACTGACTGAGCTGTAACCCCTGGAAATCCCTCCCTAAACCTCTCTGACTGCCTACCTCTCTTTCTACCTTGAGGCTCCTGTTTGATCAAGCTTTTGACCATTGGTACATAATTTTGTTTTATAATAGTCCTGGGATGTTTTATTACAGTAAATGTGCTATACGAGTTATTGTTAGCACGCCATTGAAAAGGTACTTAAACTTGAAATCAATTACTTAACTAAGGGCGGCACGGTGGCTAGCACAGCTGCTTCAGCGCCAGGGACCCAGGTTCAATTCTGGCCTTGGGTCACTGTCTGTGTGGAGTTTGCATGTTCTCTCCGTGCCTGTGTGGGTTTCCTCCGGGTGCTCCAGTTTCCTCCCACAGTCCAAAGATGTGTGGGTTAGGTTGATTGGCCGTGCTAGATTGACCCTAGTGTCTGGGGGATTAACAGGGCAAAATGTGTGGGGTTATCGGGATTAGGGCCAGGGGGGGACTGTGGTTGGTACAGACCCGATGGGCTGAATGGCCTCCTTCTGTACTGCAGGGATTCTATGAACTTTTGTAAAGAGTTTAGTTTGTATCTACCACACAAATACAGATATTGGATGATATTGAAGGATTCTAGTGGTGATACTAATGACCTTTTTCTCTGCCCACGATACTGTCTTATGTGATGATATAATTCAGTATTTTGTCAAGACATGCACCAAAAAATGGTAAAACTGTTTTTATTGTATATCATGAGTCAGTGTGATATCTTTTAGTAAAATTCTCAACTCGAGCAATCTGGACACCATGAAGCAAGAGTGGGAAAAAATAATTTGAAACCTAAGTTCATTCTTTTGAGAATGATGGGCGATACCGTTTAGGGAATTTGAAGAATTAATTCAATTGAGACAGTCTGGTAGACATTTAGAAATCTCCAGAGCTTTACTCACTGGCTTGATGATGTCATCTGAAGCACTCGAATGTGATTACTGATCTTGTAATTCCCCCTGAGGTAGCCATTACTCCCATGTAAACCAGACAGTGTCGATGTGTTGGAGCTGAGCTTCTGTGTCCCCATATTATCATTAATCAAGCACAGATACAATGAGGCTCTGATCACCCGCTTGTTAACCGTTGCCGCCTTAGATATAGAGAGTTGTTTGTGTGTCTCAGATGGTGCAAGTCTGCTTAATTGCAACTGTGTGGAATAGGTGCAGGATACGCAGGACTGCTTGTGAAGATACCATGGATTAAAAGGTTTTTAAGTGCTGTTGCTCAAAGTACAAGATTTTATTAGCGTTCATAGAATCCCTGCAGTGCAGAAGAGGCCATTCAGCGCACCATCTGATAGAGTATCTTACCCAATCCCTTTTCCCCAGCCTATCCCGGCACGGTAGCGCAGTGGTTAGCACTGCTGTTTCACAGCTCCAGGGTCCCGGGTTCGATTCCCGGCTCGGGTCACTGTCTGTGTCGAGTTTGCACATTCTCCTCGTGTCTGCGTGGGTTTCCTCCGGGTGCTCCGGTTTCCTCCCACAGTCCAAAGATGTGCGGGTTAGGTTGATTGGCCAGGTTAAAAATTGCCCCTTAGAATCGTAAGATGCGTAGGTTAGAGGGATATGGGGGTAGGGCCTGGGTGGGATTGTGGTCGGTGCAGACTCGATAGGCCGAATGGCCTCCTTCTGCACTGTAGGGTTTCTTTGATTTCTATGATCCCTGTAACCCCACACATTTACCCTGGCTAAACTGCCTAATCTACACATCTTTGGACACTAAGGGGTAATTTAGCATGGCCAAACCACCTAACCTGCCCATCTTTGGACTGTGGGTAGAAACCAGAGTACCCGGAGGAAACCCACGCAGAAACGGGGCGAAACTCCACACAGTCATCCAAGGCTGGAATTGAACCCAGGTCCCTGGAGCTGTGGTGTAGCGGTGTTAACTTCTGTGCCATCATGTCGCCCGTTGTATACCATGTGATCCCCATTTGCTAGATTGAAGGTATAGCAACATCTAATTGTTGTGAAATAAACTCCAGTTTGAGTCACACAAAGTTTAATTGCTGTTTGGGGAGGAAACTTTGCAAAGTGTGAAAATACTTGACAATTTCAGCTGCTGTTGTGAAGGACACAGCCATAAATAGCAAACAGTTATTTTCATGATTGGTCTTGTTACTATAGCAAAGTATGACGATTAGAATTTTCAGACTCCAGTCTGTCTGTTATTGTGCTGTTATGCTGTTTCCAATGCAGGGTATTAGAAACAGATAGATGTGGCAAGATAATAGGAGAACATTTTCCTATATTTTTGTTTTAAAAGTCACCGGATAAGAAAATCTCACCAATGCCTTATTCTCATTCATCGCACAGTGGATGCAAATTCAGGTCAGTGTTTGTGCTGGTGATGTAGATTTTTGTAGCACAGGTCATCGGTTTGCTTTGGTCGTTCTGGAAACTGGTGTTGCTTTTCTGAGTGACGCAGTTCAGTTTTGGGATGTTGCAGTTAATGATAAGGCAGGCTTTTTAAAAATTCATAGAATCATACAATCCTACAGTGCAGAAGGAGGCCATTCAGCCCATCGAGTCTGCACCGATCGCAATCCCATCCAGGTCCTATTCCCATGACCCCACGCATTTACCCTCGCTAGTCTCCCTGACACTAAGAGGCAATTTAGCATGGCCAACGCACCTAACCCGCATATCTTTGTACTGTGGAAGAAAGCCGGAGCACCCAGAGGAAACCCACGCAGACACGGGGAGAATGTGCAAACTTCACACAGACAGTAACCCAAGCCGGGAATTGAACCAGAGTCCCTGGCGCTGTGAGGCAGCAGTGCTAACCACTGTGCCACCGTGGTTCGTCACAGGCTAGGCCAACATTTATTGCCCATCCCTAACTGTTCTTGAACTGAGTGGCTTGCCCAGCCATTTCAGAAGCTATTTACGAGTAAACTGGTATCATAGAGTGCAGAAGAGGCCCTTCGGCTCATCAAGTCTGTGCCAACACATGAGAAACACCTGACCTCCTGCCTAATCCCATTTACCAGCACTTGGCCCATGCCCTTGAGTGTTATGACGTGCCAAGTTTTAAAGGATGTGAGGCAACCCGCCTCTCCCACCCTCCCAGGCAGCGCATTCCAGACCAGCACCACCCTCTGGGTAAAAAAGATTTTTCTCACAACTCTCCTAAGCCTACTGCCTCTCGCCGCCTCTCATAATCTTGGACAGCTCAATCAGGTCAGGTGACCGAAAGCATGGTCAAATGCTTGTGTTTTATGGAGGGTCAGTATTCTCTGCTCCAACAAAAAGAAATCCCAAGCCCACATTGCTGTGGTTCTGGAGTTACATCTAGGCCAAACCAGCTAAGGAGGCAGGTTTCCTTCCTTAAGGGGCATTAGTGAAACAGAGGAGGGAATGGCCTAGTGGTATTATCATTGGACTATTAATCCAGAAACTCAGCTAATGTTTTGAGGACCTGGGTTCAAATCCCACCACGGCAGGTGGTGGAATTTGAATTCAATAAAAAATATCTGGAATTAAGAATCTACTGATGACCATGAAACCATTGTCAACTGTCGGAAAAATCCATCTGGTTCACTGATGTCCTTTAGGGAGGGAAATCTGCTGTCCTTACCTGGTCTGGGCCTACATGTGACTCCAGAGCCGCAGCAACGTGGTTGACTCTCAACTGCCCTCGGGAACTAGGGATGGACAAAAATGTTGGCACAGCCAGCGATGCCCATGTCCCATGAATGAATTAAAAAAAGACAGGTTTTTGACAATGGTTTCATGGTCATCAATAGACTTTTAAGACAGATTAAAATTACGAACCCCGGCCCGAGAACATTTACACCCTAGTCTTGGGGTTACTAATCCAGTGACCACTACAGCTGCCAATACCCACCCCCCCACCGTCCCTGCTGCCGCCGAGCTGCCATTACTGCAGGCACACAGTGGAGGTATGGGCATCCCTCGCCCATTCCCTTGTTTTCTCTGGTCTCAAATGTTCCAATGCTTTCTTGGTGAGCTCTCGCCTCACATCTTCCTTTTAAATATGAGCTCATCTAAAAGATGACTTCCCATTTCATAGCTTGCACCAAATTCCGGTTTCGACATCGCCCACTGACCATGGTTCTGTCAGGGCCTTGAACTTAAAATTTTCATCCTTATTTTCCCATCCCTACTTGACTTTGCCCCTCCTGAAACCCTGCAACCCTCCCAAGATCTCTGTGCTCCTCCAATTCCAGCCTCTTGTCCATTCCTAATTTCTTTCTTCCCGCAGTTGGTGGTGGTGTCTTCAAGTTGTTTTGGCACTCAGCTCTGGGATTCCTTCCCTAAACCCCTCTGCCACTCTCCCATTTTCTGAACCATTCGGACCCTCCAGAAAATGTCAGTATTTGACCATGCTCTCGGTCACCTGGCCTGTTATCATAGAATCATTGAAACCCTATAGTGCAGAGGGAGGCTATTCGACCCATCGAGCCTGCACTGAAAACAATCCCACCCAGGCCCTATCCCCGTAATCCACACATTTACCCCGCTAATCCCCCTAACCTACGCATCCCGAGACACCTAAGGGGCAATTTACCATGGCCAATCAACCTAATCCGCACATCTTTGGACTGTGGGAGGAAACCGGAGCACCTGGAGGAAACCCACGCAGACATGGGGAGAACATGCAAACTCCACACAGTCAGTGACCCAAGCTGGGAATCGAACCCAGGTCCCTGGAGCTGTGAGGCAGCAGTGCTAACCACTGTGCCACCATGCCGTCGTTATCTCTGTTAGTGGCTTGCTGCCAAATTATTTTTGAAACACCTTAGGTTGAAGACTCTATATCAATATAAACTACTGTTGCACTGACCTGTTAAGAATATTCCATGTGCATATTCCGTTAATTCTGCATAATAATTTAAATTGCATCTGATTTGGATGAAAATGGGGAAAGGAATATTTTGCACTGAAGCAAAAGAAACAAGAGATTTAACCCCCAAAGCAACACTGGCAGCATCTTTGGGTGCAGTTTGAATGTTAGTGATGCAGAACATCACTCCATCCCTCCCGCTTTCCAGAATAAGGTCATGTCCTCTGTGAAGCCAAGGCTCCCTTGGGCGTGAATAATTTCAATTTTTCAAATAAATCTGTTTAAGTTCAAGCCTCCAGGATCCAGCTGAATTTGGAAAAGACTTTGTGGCTGATTGACAGCTTTTGAACTTGAGTATAGTGGCTGCCTACAGGTGTACATATTGAGTAGTGGAAGGATGGTGGGTGATGGAGGAAGATGGCTTTAAAAGAACTGTCAAGTTGTTCATCTGTATAATACATATTTCCCCCACACACAGCAGTAAGTCACCCTATCTATGTAACCTGCTCCAGCCCTACAACCCTTTTTAAGATCTCTGCACTCCTCCAAATTTGACCAATTGCACATCCTCAGTTCCATTACTCCACCATTGGCAGCAATGTTGTCCAGGCCCTAAATTCCAGCAACAGTCCAGTACATCTTACTGCCTCGGTATATCTCTCTCATCCCCTTAAGATGCTCCTCAAAGCTACTACTGCGACCAAGCTTTTGGTCACCATATTAGACTCGAAGAGCCGAATGACCTACTTCTGCTCCTATTTCGAACCTTCAAATGTAATACCTTGTGTGGCTCGGTGTCAAATCTTGTTTGATAATCACTGCTATGGAGTGTCTTAAGATTTGTTTTTCATGTTAACGGTGCTATATAAATGTAAGTTGCTGTTGTCTAATCCTGAGTTCACCTCAGCTCGCCGCAGGAAATACTCGGTGGACACAGGAACCGGAGTACCTGTATCCTCTGAAAAAAGCACAGAAGCTGCTAGATAAACTCAGCAGGTCCAGCAGCATCTGTGGAGAAAGAAACAAGGGTTAATGTTTTGAGTCAGTATGATTCTTCAGAGTTAAAGAGAGGGAGGAATCATAGAATCCTCCAGTGCAGAAGGAGGCCAGTTGACCCATTGAGCCTGCACCAACCACAGTTCCACTCAGGTCCTATCCACATAACCCCTTGCATTTACCCTAGTTAGTCCCCCTGACACTAAGGAGCAATTTAGCATGGCCAATCAACCTAACCCGCACATCTTTGGATTGTGGGAGGAAAGCCACGCAGACACGGGAAGAATGTGCAAACTCGACACAGTGACCCAAGCCAGTGACTGCTGACCCAAGAGGGAGAAATGTCATAGAATTCAGACTGTTTAGGAGGGGGTGGAGTAGCTGGACCAAGATAGAAGATCAGGGGTAAGTGGGAACTCAGGAGAGAGTTAACAAAGATGTTATAGGCACAAAACAAAGAGTGTTAATGGTCATGTTAAAGACTAAAGAAGATGCGAATAGTGGCACAAAGATAAGATGGCAGAACGCGTTAATCTGACTTTGGCAACCACACATAAAAATTAAGTGCTGCTGATTTTCAGATGGGATCGTGACAGTGCTTTCCAATACACAACATTCATTCACCAAATCTTAATTAAACTCTAACCCCAGTTTGTGTTCACTTAGCAACAATTGGGCTTTATGACCATAAGGGGGAAAGTCCACTTTAGCTAGCTCAACCTTGTTTCTTGCACTAAAAGAAAATATGAATTATTCAGTAATTTTGGATTAAGCAATGTGCTCATTGTCCTATGTAAGTAGGAAAGAAGGAATTTAGTGCCGAAGGAATTTAGCACCAAAGGAAAATTGAATTAAGAAACTTTAAACTAAGGAGACCCTGCTATATAGAATGTTCCTGATAAATCAGCAAATTGTCGCGCTCGCCACATGCAATGCCACAAGAGATCTAGAATTAATGATTATTGGGGAATGACATTTACTCCAAACTAGAAATTATTCAAGACATGAACAGATGTTAAACAAATGCAGTGGCAGAGAAAGAACTAAGTAGGTGTCTGCGATAAGTTGGAGGACAGAAGGAGATAGTATGCAGCAAAAGGAGTGGATAACGTGACGCAGATTGAGACAAACTATGGCTTCTGAGCACACGTAAATAACAACAGGAATAGCTGAGCGGAGAGGGGCAGGAAGAAAAGTGGAAAGAGGAGAAGAGATTCCTGGCCTGTGTCACAGACAGGTTCGGGAGAGAACTTAAACCCTTGAGTCCTTGCCTAAATTTCCATAATTGGCGTGTTTTATCTTGGAAAGGAGTATGAGTATGCAGTCAACTTTTTACATTGTCAGCAGCAAGCTATTGAGGGTTTAAATAAAGAGGATTACTTTTTGAAGTATTCGTCCCACTCTGACCCCAATCTGTGTTCACTTAGCAACAATTGGACCTTATGGCCGTAAGGGGAAAGTTCACTTTAGATGTAAACTCTTGCACTTTCACTCGCTCATTCTCACCCTCGTCCACTCTCAAGCCCCCCTGGCCTTGGTCTCAACAACTCTCAGGTTCCCACCCCCCCTCCCCACTGACCACGAAACGCCTGCAGGAGTCCTGTAGAACCCTGGGGTTCTGTGGAGCCCAGTCTGGGAACTGATACACCATGCACAGCCAGAAATACTGCTCTATTAAAGATAACACCGTAAGATGATGTTCTGCTAGCTGGATCCAGAATAATCGTACCCACGCAATGCAGGAACAACCTCTCCAGAAGATACGTACAGGCGACATGGAAATGGAGAAGTGTACGCTCAGAACCACATAGCTGTGAACAGGAAAAACATCCACAAATAGATTGGAAATATGATGCCTACATGCAATGTGACTCAGAATTACAGAAACGGACAAAAAGAGAAGATAGCTACTGAAGTACCACCCAGACCATGACACACCATAATTTATCGACTCAACCAAGAATAGTAACTCACAGTTGCAGAGTACTACTTAAAGTTCCCTTTTATCCGAAAGGTAAAGGAATTGAGAGCTATAATGCTCATCTCTGCAGTACGAGCTCGAGGTGCCGAGCAAGGGATTCCTGAAAGGACAATACAATTAGCCACCAGAGAATTCATCGAATTTGCTGAATGGTAGAGCTTCAATGTCATCACCTCATTACCACATTATTCAAGGGGACACGGGCTTATCGAAGATGTCTGAGGATGGTCATGAAATCCTCACGAAATGCTGAGAGATGGAGGAAGGCCTGAACCTTGCCTTATTCTTACTCCAATCTACACCTCTCAAGGCTGGCATGAAATCCCCTGCAGAGATTTTGAACGGAGGAAAGTATAAGACAGCTCTGCCAAGCAAGATACTCCCTCCAGGTGACTAGGAGGAAGGAAGATGACAACTCCTTGCACAGGTTGGAGGTGGCCAACAATTGAACAAGCATGTACATCACTGCCTGAGCTGTTGAAAGGACAAACTGCACATATATCAAATCATGAAAACCTGGATAAAAGCAAAAAACTGTAGATGCTGGAATCTGAAACAAGAACAGAAAATGCTGGAAAATCTCAGCAGGCCTGACAGCATCTGTGGCGAGAGAATGTGATGGAATACTCCCCACTTGCCTGGATGGGTGCAGCTCCAACAACACTCAAGAAGCTTGACACCATCCAGGACAAAGCAGCCCGCTTGATTGGCACCACATCCACAAACACTCAATCCCTCCATCACCGACACTCAGTAGCAGCAGTGTGTACTATCTACAAGATGCACTGCAGCAATTCACCAAAGATCCCTAGACAGCACCTTCCAAACCCACGACCACTTCCATCTAGAAGGACAAGAGTAGCAGATACATGGGACACCACCACCTGCAAGTTCCCCTCCAAGCCTCTCACATCCTGACTTGGAAATATATCGCCGTTCCTTCGCAGTCGCTGGGTCAAAATCCTGGAATTTCCTTCCTAACAGCATTGTGGGTCAACCCACAGCACATGGACTGCAGTGGTTCAAGAAGGCAGCTCACCACCACCCTCAAGGGCAACTAGGGATGGGCAATAAATGCTGGCCAGCCAGTGATGCCCATGTCCCATGAATGAATAAATAAAAAACAGAGCCAATGTTTTGAGTCTGGAAGACCCTTTGTCAGAGCTGATAATCATTTTTAGTTTCCAAAAGAAAGTTGACATTGAAAGACTTGTATTTATACAGAGGCATTACATATTTTTTAAAAGAGGGATGCTATATTGTTTTGATATTTCTATAGAGCTGGGAGCCAATTATTAGGGGAACATATATCCCTGCCACAACGCAGCCATGTGCTGGGTAATACTGCGCTGTACCAATCCAACAGCCACACGGAGAGGTGTAAGAAATATACTCAATGAAACTTCAGCATTCTGAACCTGAAGTGTGATTAATACTAACCTCTTGGAACTGGAAGACGTAAGAGTGGTTGAGTGTTGTGTCTCCTGGTTATTCCGTCAAGTTGGGTTTGGGATTCTTGGTTAGTTCAGTATGTTAGGTGTTTGTGGGGGTTTTTTTTGTTTAGCAAGTGCAAAGTCCCCAAGCCAAGCAGTTTCTTCCAGTTCTGCTGTGTTGAGTGCGGATAGACCTTCGCTGAGTCTGTGGATTGGACACTCTTCTATGACGTGTTGCATGGGTTGCTCTCTCTCTCAGGCATGTAGGGGGCTGGCACTAATGTCCCAGCTGTGGAGGTTGGCCAAGCATGGGCCATGGTCGGTCCTGAACCGGTTGAGGATGGACTAGGCTTTCCTTGGAAGGTTGAAACCTGGCAGCAGCTGGGTTGGGTTTGAGACCAGGTGCTTGTTTGTCGTGTCCAATCATTCCCATTCATTTGCCCAGCTGGAATTTGCATTGAGTGGCAGGGTTTTTCCAGATCGGCCCTCTTGATGGGAGTTGTACCTTGTGCGGGCTGAATAGATCAGCGTGAAGTGGCAGACTGGTGGTTAATCTGGTGTTTTAGATGCAACTGGTTGCTTATGCAGAACAGTCCATTGCCCTGGTCAGATTTCTAGTGGAATCACATTGTATGAGCAGGTTTTCAAGGGGCCAAAGTTGAACATAGAACAGTACAGCACAGAACAGGCCCTTCGGCCCACGATGTTGTGCCGAGCTTTATCTGAAACCAAGATCAAGCTATCCCACTCCCTATCATCCTGGTGTGCTCCATGTGCCTATCCAATAACCGCTTAAATGTTCCTAAAGTGTCTGACTCCACTATCACTGCGGGCAGTCCATTCCACACCCCAACCACTCTCTGCGAAAAGAACCTACCTCTGATATCCTTCCTATATCTCCCACCACGAACCCTATAGTTATGCCACCTTGTAATAGCTCCATCCACCCGAGGAAATAGTCTTTGAACGTTCACTCTATCTATTCCCTTCATCATTTTATAAACCTCTATTAAATCTCCCCTCAGCCTCCTCCGCTCCAGAGAGAACAGCCCTAGCTCCCTCAATCTTTCCTCATAAGACCTACCCTCTATATAAAATATAATCATGATGCACAATAGGTTTGTCTGTTCCTTAAGGAATACTAGTTAGATGTGAGCCGAGTGGCAGCTTGGCTCAGCTGGTAAGTCTCCTGACTGTGAGTCAGATGATTGTAGGTTCAAGGCACACCAGGGATATAAAAACAAAATCAAGGCTGACTTAATTGTCAGTGTTAACTCAGGGAATGCTGCAATGTACAAATGAATTGTGACAGTCATTGCACTAAAGATCCCATTTGCCTGTTCAGGTAGATGAAGAGGAGTTAGGAGTTTTCCCAGTGATCTGGTCAAATATTCTTCCCTCAACGCTTTCATTCGTTTGCTGTTTTTTTGGGATCTTGCTGTGCACATGCTCTTTCTATATAGTTTCATTATATGAAAGATAGGATGATCAACAACTGGGACCTTGCCAATGAATGCATTTAAAAACTAAATGCAGTCACTGTAATGACAATGACTACACTTGGAAATGAACCAACTGGATGTGAAGTTATAGAATCATTGAACCCCTGCAGTGCAGAAGGAGGCCATTTGGCCCATTGAGTCTGCACTGACTCTCTGATAGAAGATAAGGACTAGGAACAGGAGTAGGCCACTTGGCCCCTCGAGCCTGCTCGGTCATTCAATAAGATCATGGCTGATCTTTTTGTGGACTCAGCTCCACTTACCCGCCCGCTCACCATAACCCTTAATTCATTTACTGTTCAAAAATCTATATTTGCCTTAAAAACATGCAACAAGGTAGCCTCAACTGCTTCACTGGGCAGGGAATTCCACAGATTTGCAACTCTTTGTGTGAAGAAGTTCCTCCTCAACTCAGTCCTAAATCTGCTCCCCCTCATTTTGAGGCCATGCCCCCTAGTTCTGACTTCACCCGCCAGTGGAAACAACCTAACTGCTTCTATCTTGTCTACTCCCTTCATAATTTTATATATTTCTATAAGATCTCCCCTCATTCATCTAAATTCCAGTGAGTATAGTCCCACTCTACTCAGGCTCTCCTCATAAGCCAACCCTCTCAACTCCGGAATCAACCTAGTGATTCTCCTCTGCACCCCCTCCAGTGCCAGTATATCCTTTCTTAACTTATCCAATATAAGTTAAGAAAGGTCCTATCCCTGTAACCCCACACTTACCCCACGTAAGTGTTTTGGATTGCCCGAGAATGCAGAACACTTAACACAAATGGCAAGTTCCTTCCCATATACAATTCCCACATTTCAACAGAGATTTCAACCATTGTCAGCTGACGTACTGAACCTAAAAAGCAGGATATAAGAATGGAAATATATATGTTACCTCCACAGAATTAAAACCAATACCATAATCAGGGACATGAACCTCTCAGGATGAGACTAACCCACTGAATTTGGGGATTACTAAAACGCACATGTCAAAGCCTGATGCAAGCATGGAGTTCCATTTTCACTGATTAATTCTCATTCTCCCACTACACAAATTTTATTAAGGTAAAGGAAGACTTGCCTTGTCATAGTGCCTTTTGTAAGCTCAGATCATCCTATAGGGCGGCACGGTGGCACAGAGGTTTGCACTGCTGCCTCACAGCGCCAGAGACCCGGGTTCAATTCCCAGCCTGGGTCGCTGTCTATGTGGAGTCTGCACATTCTCCCCGTGTCTGCGTGGGTTTCCTCCGGGAACTCCGGTTTCCTCCGAAAGACGTGCTGGTTAGGTGCATTGGCTGTGCTAACTTCTCCCTCAGTGTATCTGAACAGGTGCCAGAGTGTGGCGACTAGGGGATTTTCACAGTTACTTCATTGCAGTGTTAATGTAAGCCTACTTGTGACGCTAATAAATAAACTAAACTTTTTTTTTAAAAAAAGGCCTTTGCAGCTAATTAAGTATTTTTTAAAGTGGAGTCGCTGTTGCCTTGCAGGAAACATGGGGCAGCAATTTCTGCACAGCAAGAGCCCAAACAAATGACAATGTGATCAGGACCAGATTATCTTTTTCTTTTTTGTGACGTTGGTTGAAGGCTAATATGGGCCAGAACTCCCTCCAGTTTTTCTTCAATACAGTGAACTGGAATAATTTGTGTCCATCTGAGAAGGTTTAATGTCCTGTCTAACACATGGTTCCTCTGAGCAGCTGTCCATCAATACTATACTGGTAGGACATTATCCCTCGAAAGCTGCTTCCACATTTCTATCCCTAATGCTTGGTTTTGGTGAAGATTGTTAATGCATGGTGGCACAGTGGTCAGCACTGCTGACTTAGCACCAGACCAAGGTTCAATTCTGCTCTCGGGTCATTGTCTGCGTGCGGATTGCACATTCTCCCCATGTCTACATGTGTTTACTCCGGGTGCTCCAGTTTCCTCCCACAGTCCAAAGATGCGCAGGTTAGCTTGATTGGCCATGCTAAATTGCCCCATAGTGTCAGGGGAATTAGCAGGGTAAATACGTGGGGTTACGGAGATGGGGTCTGGGTGGGATTGTTGTTAGTGCAGATTCGATGGGCCAAATGGCCTCCTCCTATATTGTAAGGGTTCTATGCATCTCATTTTTTTTCATAAATTTTTTGTTTTGGGTGGTAACCCAAAGCAGTAGGGAGACAGAAGAGAAGGTTGAGGACAGCACAGAAGTTAAAGAGAGCACATTAAATAGTAAGGGCAGTGTCAGTAATCCTAGTACTGGACAAATCGGGCAAAAGCAAGACAGAGAGCAAGGGAAGTCCAGGTTAAACTGCATTTATTTCAATGCAAGAGGTCTGACGGGCAAGGCAGATGAACTCTAGGCATGGACAGGTACATGGGACTAGGATATTTATAGCAATTACTGAAACATGGCTAAGGGAAAGGCAGGACTGGCAGCTCAATGCTCCAGAGTACAGATGCTATCGAAAAGATGGAACAGCAGGTAAGAGAGGAGGGGGTGTTGCACTTTTGATTAAGGAAAACATCACGGCAGTTCTGAGGGGGGATATATCTGAGGGTTCGCCCTTTAAGTCTATATGGGTAGGACTGAGAAATAAGAAGGGAGAAATCACTTTGATAGGGTTGTACTATAACTCCCAAATAGTCGGCAGGAAATTGAGGAGCAAATATGTAAGGAGATTACAGATAGCTCCAAGAAAAATAGGGTGTTAATAGTAGGGGATTTTAACTTTCCCAACATTGACTGGGACAGCCATAGCATTAGAGGCTTGGATGGAGAGAAATTTGAGTGTATTCAGGGGAATTTCTCATTCAGTATGTGGATGGCCCGACTAAAGAGAGGGCAAAACCTGCTGCCCTCTTGGGAAATAAGGAAGGGCAGGTGACAGAAGTGTTAGTGAGGGATCACTTTGGGACCAGTGATCATAATTCCATTAGTTTTAGTTTCAGGTAGCTATGGAGAATGATAGGCCTGGCCCAAAAGTTAAAATTCTAAATTGGGGCAAGGCCAATTTTGATGGTATCAGGCAGGAACTTTCAACAGTTAATTGGGGGAGTCTGTGGGAAGGCAAAGGCTTTCAAAAGTGTGTTTGAACAGGGTTCGGAGTAAGCACATTCCTCTTTGAGTGAAGGGCAAGGCTGGTAGAAGTAAGGAACCCTGGATGACTTGGGATATTGAGGCCGTGGTCAAGAAGAAGGAGGAGGCATATGACATGCTTAGGCAGCTGGGATCAAGTGGATCCCTTGAGAGTATAAAGGGTGTAGGAGCAGAGTTAAGAGAG
Source organism: Mustelus asterias (assembly GCF_964213995.1). Classification (NCBI taxonomy): domain Eukaryota; kingdom Metazoa; phylum Chordata; class Chondrichthyes; order Carcharhiniformes; family Triakidae; genus Mustelus; species Mustelus asterias. The sequence continues at coordinate 158,055 of NW_027590276.1, read as the reverse complement.
AAATCAGGAGGGCAAAAAGGGGACACGAGATTGTTTTGGCAGATGAGGCATGGGAGAATCCAAAGAGCTTCTACAAATACATAAAGGGCAAAAGTGTAACTAGGGAAAGAGTAGGACCTCTTAAGGATCAACAGGGTCATCTATGTGTGGATCCACAAGAGATGAGTGAAATCCTAAATAAATATTTCTCATCAGTATTCATTGTTGAGAAAAGCATGGATGTAAGGGAACTTGGTGAAATAATTAGTGATGTCTTGAGGAGTGTACATAGAGAAGGAGGTGCTGGAAGTCTTAAAGTGCATCAAGGTAGATTAATCCTTGGACCTGATTAGGTGTATCCCAGGACATTGTGGGAGGCCAGGGAGGAAATTGCAGGTCCCCTAGTAGAGATATTTGAATCATCGATAGTCACAGTTAAGGTGCCTAAAGATTGGAGGATGGCAAATGTGCCTTAGTTTAAGAAGGGCTGCAGGGAAAAGCCTGGGAACTACAGGCTGATGGGCCTCATATCTGTAGTGGGTAAGTTGTTAGGAGATATTTTGAGAGACAGGATCTATAGGCATTTCGAGACGCAAGGACTGATTAGGGAGAGTCAGCATGGCTTTGTGAGTGGAAAATCATGTCTCACAAATTTGATTGAGTTTTTTGAAAGGGTAACGAGGATAAGGAGTAAAGGACTAAGGTGAGGGGAAATTTCTTCACCCAGAGAGTGGTGAATGTGTGGAATTCACTACCACAGAATGTAGTTGAGGCCAAAACGTTGTGAGATTTCGAGAAGAAATTAGGTCTAGCTCTTGGGACTAAAGGGATCAAGGGATATGAGGGAAGGGGGAGATCAGGATATTGATTTCGATGGTCAGCCATGATCAAAATGAATGGCGGGGCAGGCTCAAAGGGCAGAATGGCCTACTCCTGCTTCTGGCTTCTATGCTTCTACTGCACAGGATCACTGAGATAGAATCAGCATAAATACAGCACATCAACATATCGAATTTTATTATATTAGAGAAGAGAAGGGTGGGAGGAGAGTTGATGAAGGTGTTTAAAATCATGAGGGATTTGGACAGAGTAGATCATTGAATCGCTACAGTGCAGAAGGAGGGCTCATCGAGTCTGCACTGACCACAATCCCACACAGGCCCTACTCCCTTAATCCCACCTATTTACCCTGCTAGCACCCCCGCCTCCCTCCGACACTAAGGGGCAATTTAGCATGACCAATCCACCTAGCCCACACATCTTTGGAGGATATTGAGAAGCTAGATATTGAGAAGCTTTTTCCATTGGTGGTGGAAAAACCCTTTGACTTGGCAGTTGGCTAAGATCTGGAATGCACTGCTTGAGAGCGTTGATGGAGGCAGTGAAGGGGTAAATTTGTAGGATAACAACAAAAGGCATGGGAGTGGCACTAGGTGAATTGTTCTTGTGGAGAGCCGACAGACACGATGGCCCGAATGGCCTCCATCTGTGCTCTAACTTATCTATAATTCTATTTCTGAGATACCCAATCCCATGGCATCACAAGTTTACGAGTTCATTTGAGATGACTCAATAAAAAAAGTCTCAAAGTTGTGAGTTAGAATCAAGTAGCATGGCAGGAGGCCATTTGGCCTGTTGTCCCTGTGCCAACTCCCTGAAAAAACCATCTCATTAGCTCCATTCTGCTGTTCTATTTCCCATAGCCCTGCAAAATATTTCCGTTTGTAAGTATTTATCCAATTCCTTTATAGTTTATTAATTTATTAGTCACAAGTAGGCTAACATTAACACTGCAATGAAGTTACTGTGAAAATCCCCTAGTCGCCACACTCCAGCGCCTGTTCAGGTACACGGAGGGAGAATTTAACATGCCAATGCATTTAATCACTGGATAAAAGCAAATTACTGCGGATGCTGGAATCTGAAACCAAAAGAGAAAGAGCTGATGTTTCGAGTCTGGATAACCCTTTGTCAATGCGTCATCTGGACTCGAAGCGTCAGCTCTTTTCTCTCCTCACAGATGCTGCCAGATCTACTCAGATTTTCCAGCATTTTCTCTTTTGGCTCCTAACTCGCACGTCTTTTGGACTGTGGTAGGAAACCAGAGCTCCCGGAGGAAGCCCATGCAGACGCAGGGAGAACGTGCAGACTGCGCACAGTGACCCAAGTCAAGAATCGAACCCGGGTCCCTGGCGCTGTGAGGCAGCAGTGCTAACCACCGTGCCACCATGTTTGTGAAGCAGGAATGGTATTGGTCATGGATTGAAAGTTAAAGAAATATTCTTCCCTAGCACTCAAATTCCTCAATCGGATAAATGTTAAAACAAGGTAAGGATGTTGAGAACAGAATATATATTAAGAACACACCAATTTATTCAACTTGTTGGACACCACTGAAAAGAATTTGCATTTATATAGCACCTCTCATATCTCAATATCTCAGCCATTGAAGTACTATTGAAGTGTTGTCACTGATGTAATGGAAGAAACGCTGCAGCCAATTTTCACACAGGTAGATCCCACAAACAGCAATGCAGCAATGGGCAGGTTATTTATTTTAATTATGTTGGTTGAGGGATAAATTGTACCACAGGATCTTCTATATCCAAATGAATGAGCTGATGAGGTCTTGGTTTAGCACTGAATTGGAAAGATGGCACCTCCAACAGTGCAGCAGTCTTTCACCATTGCACTTGGGTGTCAGCCTAGGTTTGTTGTTGAACTCTCCGGAGTGGGACTTGAAGCAACAATATTTGGGCTCCAGAGGTTAGCCACGACAACACCACTGTCGGTACACGTGTTAAGGCGGACAGGCTGCAGAATAGTGTGTGGAAGAGCATTTTCTCAATGTGTTCTAGCATTTGATCTTGCGCTAACTCAGACCCCATTATGTTGCTGCAGGTTAACTCATGACATAAGTTTGGAGGAGTTTGAAGATGAAGACTTGTCTGAAATAACAGATGAATGCGGAATAAGTCTGCACTGTAAGGATGGCCTGGCCACAAGGGTAAGAATTTGTGAGCTGTGAGTATGGTGTGAATGTTGGCCCCCGGGTGTGTCTCACCTTGGTGGTGTGGAGCGGGGCGGGGAAACATTGGTGAGCAAAGTCATCACTGCACCAATAACCTCTCTTCGGCACCGTGGGTCTGAACCAACATGATGGGAAGTTGCAATTGAAATTGAGTAGAGAATGCTGCTAATATAGTAACAGCTATGCAAATATACTCTGGAAAAAATGCTTTCCTGTTCTTAGAAAAGTCCAAGACTTCTGGCAATTACCTCTGTCCAGTATTTTCCACATGATGTTAAGTTGTAATCAGAATCATGGGAGTGTCTGGTAAATGTCTGGAGATAAAATTAATGTAAGAAGTTTAACAACACCAGGTTAAAGTCCAACAGGTTTATTTGGTAGCAAAAGCCACACAAGCTTTCGGAGCTCCAAGCCCCTTCTTCAGGTGAACAACTCACCTGAAGAAGGGGCTTGGAGCTCCGAAAGCTCGTGTGGCTTTTGCTACCAAATAAACCTGTTGGACTTTAACCTGGTGTTGTTAAACTTCTTACTGTGTTTACCCCAGTCCAACGCCGGCATCTCCACATCATGATAAAATTAATGCCCATGAGGGTGAAGCGATGCCAACAGCATGGGTTCAATTCCCATACCAGCTGAGGTTATTCATGAAGACCTGCCTTCTCAACCTTGCCCCTCGTTTGAGGTGATCCTCGGGTTAAATCACCACCAGTCAGCTCTCCCCCCTCAAAGGAGAAAGCAGCCTCTGGTCATCTGGGACTACGGTGACTTTATCTGATGTTAACTCTGTCACAGCGCCACAAGTAGCCAGCCCTGGAGTTGCACGCATGCGCTCAATAAATTCCAGATAACTAGGGGGTGATTCTCCAAAAAAAATTCTCAGTGTTGAATGTGTGTAAAAACTGGAGTAAATCCCGCAGTTTTTTTCAGCAGGAATTTCAGAATGAATCTCCCACACTGCAGTGCACAAACGTGGATCATGCTGAAATTCAATGGGCTGAATTCCCGCTGGAGAGGCCAGCAGCAGTTTATTTATTAATGTCACAAGTGGGCTTACATTAACACTGCATTATTGTGAAAATCCCCTCGTCGCCACACTCCAGCACCTGTTCGGGTACACTGAGGGAGAATTTATCATGGCCAATGCATCGAACCAGTACATCTTTCGGACTGTGGGAGTAAACCGGAGCACCCGGAGGAAACCCACGCAGACACGGGGAGAACATTGCACAGACAGTGACCTAAGCCAGGAATCAGACCCTGGTCCCTGGTGGTGTGAAGCAGCAGTGCTAACCACTCTACCGCTGTGAGTGGGCCCCTGTACATGCGCCAATCTGTCAGCGTCGAGATCGGTGCATGTGCAGTGGCCCTGCATTGCCGGCCTCACAGTCACTGGCCAGCCTCGCGACCCCCCCATGTTGCTGCCCCTCCGACCCCACACGGCCTGATCGTTGGTCTCCCAGACACGTCTGGGCCAGCCCCACCCCTCCCCCCGCAGCTCGGATCTCCTGATGGTGCTGGAAATCTGGCTGCCCGAGGCGCACAGAGGCTGTGGTGCCCAGCGAGGAGCCTGAGAAACAGCCTCTGCTCCCGTCTCCCAGCCCGGTGCGCTACAAATGCAGCACAGCGGCCTGGGAGAAACACCCCCGTGGTGCTTCCGGAATTTGGAATTCCGGATTGGAGAATGACCGTGAAACTATCGGATTGTTGTAAAAATCCATCTTGCTCATTAATGCACTTGGAGGAAGGAAATCTACAGTTGTTACCCAGTCTGACCAGTGTGTGACTCCTGACCCACAGCTGACTCAATCTTACTTGCCCTCTGAAATGGCCCAGCAAGCCACTCCATTGTATTCAAGAAGGCAGCTCACCACCACCACATTGAGGACAATTGGGAATGGGTAACAAATACTGTGTTTTCTTATGACATGATGTGGAGAAACCAGCATTGGACTGGGGTGAACACAGTAAGAAGTCTCACAACACCAGGTTAAAGTCCAACAGGTTTATTTGGTAGCAAATACCATAAGCTTTCGGAGCGCTGCTCCTTCGTCAGATGGAGTGAAGGAGCAGCGCTCCGAAAGCTTATGGTATTTGCTACCAAATAAACCTGTTGGACTTTAACCTGGTGTTGTGAGACTTCTTACTTTCTTATGACAGCCATATACTGTGAGCGAATTAAAAGAAAAAATATCACCAGAAGAATATAGGGCTATTGGTTTATGAGATGGTTTATGACAACTGACTATTGTGATAGAGGTTATAATGTAATTTAAAACAGAATTGTTAAAATATTTGAGAAGGAACTATATAAAAGGATTTGGAAAACCAGCAGAGGGTATACAGGTAAAGAAGAGAACTTTATTTAACGCCTTACACAACCTCAGGACGTCGCAAAACACTTGATAATAAATGAAAGTACTTGTGAATTGTTACGATGTAGGATATAAGATAGATCTTACTAAATAACTGACACATGAACAATGGATCAAGTGATTTATTTCTAGGCTGTAATTTTTATGAAGTTGTGATTCAGTTTGCTGCCGTTACCCTTGCAATATCCATAATTTGAAAAGTTTTTCGTCTGAGGTTTGCCTCAAGAACATAAAGGATCTGGAATAAATAGTGTCGAGGAGAATAACCCCTGGCTTTGACATACCTTGCTGTGAATATTGGTTCTTGGCTCAGTAACACCTCCCAAATTCAGAATTCTCATCCTTCCCTTGTCCTGCCCCATCTCTGTAACCTCCTCCATTTTTACAATTACATATCATGGGGCCCTTCCACTGAGGGTTAGCGGACCAAATTTTGCATTGAGTCACATTGGGAGATATCCGGACAAGTCAAGCTTGATCAAAGAGTCGCTTAAAAAATGCGAGAAGTAGAGAGGTGAAGATTTTCAGGGAGGGAATTCTACAAGCCTGGGCAGCTGAAGGCATGGTTACCAATGGTAGAGCGATTAAGATTGGGAATGTACATGGTTCTGGATTGGAGGAAAGCAGGGTGTTGCCTCACAGATACAGTGGCCTTTGCTATCTTATTGAAGAGCACAATTACACCTGCCACTCCTCCAAGATGATCAGAGGATTAGATAGGGTGGATAGTGAGAGCTTTTTTCCTCAGATGGTGATAGCTAGCACGAGGGGACATAGCTTTAAATTGAGGGGTGATAGATACAGGACAGATGTCAGAGGTAGGTTCTTCACTCGGAGAGTAGTAAGGGCGTGGAATGCCCTGCCTGCAGCAGTAGTGGACTCGCCAAAATTAAGGGCATTTAAATGGTCATTGGATAAACATATGGATGATATTGGAATAGTATAGGTTAGATGGGCTTTAGATTGGTTTCACTGGTCGGTGCCACATCGAGGGCCGAAGGGCCTGTACTGTGCTGTAATGTTCTATGTTCTAAAACAATGGGCATGGCATTAATAAGACTGCATCTGTATTGCTTCTGGGGTTCTGGGCAGCCAAACTGTACATGATATGGTTTCCAGGATAATCTCTTCCTGGGGGGGCACAGTGGTTAGCACTTCTGCCTCAGGGCGCCAGGGACCTGGGTTCGATTCCCGGCTTGGGTCATTGTCCGTGTGGAGTTTGCACATTCTCCCTGTGTCTGCGTGGGTTTTCTCCGGGTGCTGTGGTTTCCTCCCATAGTCTAAAGATATGCAGGTTAGGTTCATTGGCCATGTTAAATTCTCCCTCAGTGTACCTGAACAGGTGCCGGAGTATGGTGAGTAGAGGATTTTTGCAGTAACTTCATTACAGTGTGAATGTAAGCCTACTTGTGATAATAAATAAGCTTTAATAAATAAACTTTATTGATGCTAATCAGGATGACCTCCTGAATGTCTTGACTCACTTTGCAGCATAGATTGTGACCCATCTGTCACGTCAGCAAAACCAAAACTCAGAGCTAATTGTCAGAGGGACAACTGTCCAGCCCGTGTCAGCAAAAGCCAAAATATAGTCCCGATTCAATTCTTTACTTGGACTAAGTCAAGGGCAGGCAGAGCACTTGGTAAACTATCCCATTGGAAAATCTGCTGAACTAATTTGTGGCTGCTGCATTAGCTTTGGTTCTATCGTCCCAGACATCGGAACTGAATACTGACAAATAGGATTCGAATAAAGCCGGCAAGTCTGTTCTAGTCATGGACTGTAGTGGTTCAAGAAGACGGCTCACTGCCACCTTCTCAAGGGCATTTAGGTATTGGCAATAAATGTTGGCCTTGCCAGTGTGGTGAACCATCGTTGGTTCCCACTAGGTAGTACTGGCCAGTGTCTGGCCAGTACTACGAGTATGTATATATGTTGCTGTTGGGGTTAGGGATGGGTTGTTCTACTTGTTGCTGTTGGGGTTAGGGTTGGGCTGTTACACCTGTATTATAGTTATTATGGTACATCCCAGTCAGGCTCCGCCTCCTGGGAGAGGTATAAAGGTCACTGCTCTGTCTGGGACCCCTCAGTCTGGGATCGTGTACTATACATGGTAGCTTCGTTGTAATAGTAAATAAAAGCCTTTATTTCCTTGAGCATCTCAAGCCTCATGTGTGATAACGCGCATCAGCCAGTAACTCCCACATCACGTGAAATAAAATAAAAGCCAATTAATGAGCACTAATTATTAGATCCCTGGCTGCGATGTACCCTTTAGCTTTGGTGGGTCACATTCTTATCATTGAGTTAGGAACTTACGAGTTCAAGTTACAAACCAGAGACTTGACCACAAAATCTAGGCTGCTTTTTTGATTTGATTTATTATTGTCACATGTATTGGTATGCAGTGAAAAGTATTGTTTCTTGCGCGCTATACAGACAAAAGCATACTGCACATAGAATACATAGGGGAGAAGGAAAGGAGAGGGTGTAAAATGTAGTGTTACATTCATAGCTAGGGATGTAGAGAAAGATCAAATTAATATAAAGTAAGTCCATTCAAAAGTCTGATGGCAGCAGGGAAGAAGCTGTTCTTGAGTCGGTTGGTTCGTGATCTCAGACTTTTGTATCTTTCTCCCGACGGAAGAAGATGGAAGAGTATGTCCGGGATGTGTAGGGTCCTTGATTATGCTGGCTGCTTTTCTGAGGCAGTGGGAAGTGTAGACAGAGTCAATGGATGGGAGGCCGGTTTGCTGATGCACCCAGCGCAGAACTGAAAGAGTGCTGCACTGTTAGAGGCGCTGTTTGTCAGGGGAGACATTAAACTGAAGCCCAGTTGGCCCCTCGGGTAGATCACATAGTATTATTTCAAAGAATTGCTGGGGAAATATGCTCCGTGTCCTGAGTCTTTCTCAGAAGACTGAGTAAACTTCTCAGAAGACTAAGGAAATTTGACATGTGAGCTACAACTCTCACCAACTTTAACAGATGCACCACAGAAAGCATTCTTCCTGGTTGTATCACAGCTTGGTGTGGCTCTGCCCAAGACCGCAAGGAACTACAAAAGGTCGTGAATGTTGCCCAATCCATCACGCAACCAGCCTCCCATCCATTGACTCTGTCTACTCTTTCCGCTGCCTCGGCAAAGCAGCCAGCATAATGAAGGACCCCACGCACCCTGGACATACTCTTCCACCTTCTTCCTTCGAGGAAAGGATACAAAAGTCTGAGGTCACGTACCAACCGACTCAAGAACAGCTTCTTCCCTGCTGCTGTCAGACTTTTGAATGGACTTGCCTTGCATTAAGTTGATCTTTCTCTACACCCTAGCTATGACTGTAACACTACATTCTGCACTTTCTCGTTTCCTTCTTTATGAACGGTATGCTTTGTCTGCACAGCGTGCAAGAAACAATACTTTTCACTGTGTTAATACATGTGACAATAATAAATCAAATCATAAAACGTTTATCCTTGGTGGGGCAGTGAGCTAAAGATGACGGATCCACAGCTGGGCCGGATTTTTCTCAGAAAGTTAGAGGTTTCTGGTTTGAGACCAAAATTTAAAGTAGTTGGCAAAAGCATTGGAACTAAGATGAGATTTCTTTTAAAGTAGCGGGTTGCAATCTGGAATACGCTGCCTAAAAGGGAAGTGGACGCAGATTTAATTATAACTTACAAAAGGGAATTGAATAATTGATTGAAGCAAAAACACTTGGAAGGTTAGGGGGAAAGAACAGAGAAATGAGATGAATTGAAAATGTCTTTAAGCACCTAGTGCAGACACGCTGGGCTGAATGCTGCCCTCCTGTTCCAGCGTTAAACTGAGCAGCCACAGTACTTAAGCAGAAAATCTGACTTTTTTCTCTACTTAAGCATTTGTACATGTTTTAAGTACGTGTGTCGTAGATAGTTACACAAAGATGGTAGTCTCACCAACGGTAATGGTGTCCAAAGTCCATGAGAAAGATGGTTGCTTCTTTGTATCATTCAAACATTTGATTGGATTTATCATTCTCACATGTGTTGGGATAAAGTGAAAGGTATTGTTTCTTACACATGAAACAGACAAAACATACCATTCATAGAGTACAGAGGGGAGAAGAAAAGAAGAGGGTTGCAGATCTTCTGATATCCTGGACACCTTCTTTCAAGCTTGCAATATGCTCAACTATGTCTCAGCTTCCGTTCAGCATCTTATCTGCAATTCATAGAATCATAGATTCCCGCTGTGCAGAAGGAAGCCATTCGGCCCATCGAGCCTGCACCGCCAACAATCCCGCCCAGGCCCTAGCCCCAAAACCCCACGTATTTACCCTGCTGGTCCCCCTGACACTAAGGGACAATTTAGCATGGCCAATCAACCTAACCAGTACATCTCAGTTACGAAGAAAGGGGAATTTTATTTTTCATTTGAAGGGTTCTAAATCTTTGGAATTCTCTACCCCAGAGATCTGTGGATGCTTAGTTGTTAAGTATATTCTAGGCAGAGATCAATAGGGTTTTGTACTCTAAGGGAATCAAATGATATTTGGGCTTAGTGCTGGAATGTGGAGTTGAGGTGGATGATCAGCCAAGTGTTCGGATCCCGGACCAGAATCCCAAGGTATATTAGGAAGCCAGATTAAACCCCAACAAATTATCTATTTTGGCGTAAGTGTGAGGATAGGGTATTTCTTTCCAGGAATGATCCCACTGACAAAGAAGGGATCTTCTATAGTGAGACAAATTTATTTAATAATACAGTTTAAATATAACGCTAACAAATGAAGCAGCTTAACCATTAATAGTTGAACAATATTTAAAATTAAAATTTAAAATTTAAAAAAAAAAATTTAAAATCCTCCGGGTGCTCCGGTTTCCGCCCACAGTCCAAAGATGTGCGGGTTAGGTTGATTGGCCATGTTAAAATTGCCCCTTAGTGTCCTGAGATGCGTAGGTTAGAGGGATTAGTGGGTAAAATATTTAGGGATATGGGGGTAGGGTCTGGGTGAGATTGTGGTCGGTGCAGACTCGATGGGCCGAATGGCCTCTTTCTGTACTGTAGGGTTTCTATGATTTCTATGATAAAATTGAAAGGAAGCAGCTTTTACTTTCTAGCTGAGGACTGTTCCAGTTCCAAATAAGCCCCAGTCATGCATAAATCAAATGCACTTTTAAATAAATACAGCTAGCAAACCCAGGCATACTTGCCTTCAGAGAGAGATAGAGGTCCAAAAGCCTGCAGAATCCTTCTAACTTCTACCAAGTTTCAGCTGCAACTCACTACTTTTTGCAAAAGCTTTTTGTTCTCTGCTACAAACACAAGTCTGTACTTAAACCACATCATCACATGACCCTGTCAATCACTCTAATCAGTAATCCCAGGGGAAATTAAGTAAACAAAAATACATTTACTAAAAGTAAACACTTGTGAGGCTGAAATGAGTAATTATCCTGCTCTCCCAAAATCTGAGCTGCATTTCCTTCAGACATACTGACTGCTTGCAGAATAAAGCTGAATTTTTAAACATTCCCCTCAAACATATAGAGATGTAGAGAAAGATCAACTTAAGGTGAGGTAGGTCGATTCAAAAGTCTGATGGCAGCAGGAAAGAAACTGTTCATGAGACCATTGGTATGTGACCTCAGACTTTTGTATCTTTTTCCTGATGGAAGAAGGTGGAAGAGAGTATGTCTGGGGTGCATGGCATCCTTAATTGTCCTGGCTGCTTTTCTGAGGCTGTGGGAAGTATAGACAGAGTCAATGGATGGGAGGCTTGTTTGTGAGATGGACCCGGCGACATTCACAACCCTTTGTAGTTTCTTGAAGTCCTGGTCAGAGCAGGAGCCATACCAAGCTGTGGTACATCCGGAAAGAATGCTTTCTATGGTGCATCTGTAAGATTTGGTGAATTGTAATGGACATGCCAAATTTCCTTAGCCTCGTGAGAAAGTAGAGGCGTTGGTGGGCTTTCTTAACTGTAGTGTCGGTATGGGGGGCCCAGGACAGGTTGTTGGTGATCTGGACACCTAAAGACTTGAAACCCTCGACTATTTCCATTTCATCACCTTGATGCGAGTTTAAAAACTGGACTTGCTGGCAATGAATGGGTGGACAGTTTATAGATGAAGACTGATCAAAGGCAGGGTAATTGAATTTAGAAGGATAAAACATGTGAAAACGTATAGCTCTGAAATGAAAATGCTTGGCTTGGAACCAAGAAAGCAAACCATTGCAGCAAAGTTTACAAATTGGTTGTGGGTCAATATTAGATTCAGCGACTTTCTCTCCTAATGTATAATTGCGCAAACAGTTCCTCACTGCGAGAGGCCTCCTGTTCAGCATTTTGGAGAGTCTTTTGGCCCATTACTTTCTGCTGTAGCCGCTGTGACGGGGAACTGTTGTTGGATTGTGATGAATGGCTGGATTCTGCTTCTTCTCTGGCACTGAAACCTGCAGCTGTGCCAGCTGTCGGGCTCTTCAGGTCCACAGGAGCAGGAGAATATAATTCTGCTCCTCCAGCCTACTCTGCCGTTCAATGACTGATGTGTATCTTAACTCCATCCACCTGATTGCTTCCATGTTTTTGCAACATGGGAGTCGTTTATAGCACGGTGGGAGATGTTCCTCTCACCATCCATCCACAAGCAGAGCGGTGTTTTGGATTTGCTTTCCTCTTTATAAGTGGTGGTGTCTTTCCCAACCCCTTGGTTTTGTAGTGATCCAGATTTCTATTAACCCCACCGCGAGCTCGAGTTAGGACAAACTCAAAGGGTTAGTTTATTTGCACATAAAATGCAAAAGGTTGGTCGCAATGTTGCCTCGACACAGAGGGATAGAGAAAAGAAGATTTTCAGTGCCGAGACCACCGAGGAAAGAAATATTCTTCATGTGGGTTCCACAATCGAGGTATTCCTTCACTGAATGAAGTCTGCAGGATGAAAACCGATGCTGTATAATTCACTTTTCCGGTGGCGTTGAATCCACACAATGAGAAAAGCAAGCAGAAATGAATGAGTCATGTAGGTGATGGTACAGGAAAAGCCTTGTGGATGGGGCCAAGTGATCAATCTGGAGCAGAGCTCCTTTTCTGTGAGGCTGACGGTTAGATGGTAAACATCGTATTGAGCTTTGCAGTTCAGCAACGCAATATTACTTATCCATAAGCCACAGGTCCGAGTCACATGACTCTTCCCCCCCTCCCCCCTTCTTTCCATCTGGCCTTTAACAAAGGGTGTGTATCCATCACCTGGGTTCCAAAGACTTTTGATTGTCTCAGCCATTAAGAATTGAAAGGAAGGCCTTTGTCTTAGCAGGCAATCCATCTCCACCTGCCAGCCTGCATGATTAAATGGGGACGGCCTTTGTGTAGCTCGCGTTGAAGTTGGGCTATGTATTCTGCCGGGGGCTCATTAGTGGCTCCTCAGAGATAACGAGGTACACATTTTCCTAAAACTGCCAGCTGGCTTCTTTTGTTCAGGGGTCACAGACATAGTTTCAGCCTTTTCCAGGAGCCTTGCTCAGTTTTAAAGTTTTAGAAATAGCAATGAGCACATCTATATATATTTTATAAAAATATACAGTGTGAGGTCTTAGTAGCTCAGACCATTAATCCTATTTGAATCCATGCTGGATCCTTCTAGAGCAAACAAGGCCCACTCTTTATCCCCATAGCCCTGCAAGCTGATTTATTTCAAATGACCATCCAATTTCCTTCTGATCATCTCCGCTTGCACCACATTAACCCCTGAATCTCTTACCTAAAACCTTAAACCTGTGTCCCCTAATCCTTGTACCATCAACTAATATGAACAGCCTTTTCTCGTCTATCCAAATCTGTTATAATCTTGTACCCCTCTATCAAATCCCCTCTCAACCTCCTTTGAAAGAACAACCTCCCCTTCCCCAATCTGGCCTTGTAGCTCAACCCACATCGCTAAAAAAGCTTTATCTTGTCATTATTGGTAGTGGACGGGGTACCAGTCAAGTGGGTTGCTTTGATGAGGATGGTGTTGGAGCTTCTCGAGTGTTGTTGGAGCTGCACTCATCCGGGCAAATGGAGAGTCTGGCAACACAGGGACTGTCTTCCTTGAAATAGAGAAGGCCAAGGAGAGACTTAATAGAAGTGTTTTGTCTCACTGGTGTCCGCGGGAATTTGCTGCCTATGTGTTGGCTGCCACATTTCCAACATTCTAACAGTGGCTACATTTCAGAAGTGCTTCACTGGCTCCAGAGTGTTTTGGGACGATCGTCATGGAAGTCCTGCTTTGTAAAAATTGCTGATGTGTCGTTGAAATCTTTAATGTAGTGAGTTGTTATGATCTGGAATGTTCTGCCTAAAAGGGTGGTGGCAGCAGATTTAATCGTAACTTTTGAAAGGGAACTGGATAAAAACTTGGACAGGAAAAATGTGTGCAGGCCTTCAGGAAATCCTCATCCATGTCATTGATGGGACAAAGATGTTGTGTTCCTCCAGCAGTGAGATGAAGCTCTTGCTAATCTGAGTATCTATGTGTAGAAGCGGGATAACCGCAGCAAAGTCTTTCACGAGACCGATAGGTCTGGGTAATGGTAAAGATTTCTTCTCAAGTCCCCTCCATTATTTTGCCAATGATATTAAACCTGTGGCCTCTCTTTAACAACCCTTCTTCACTGAAAACAGTTTCTCTTCATTGACTTAATGATTCAGAACTCCTCAATTAGGGGCGGCACGCTGGCACAGTGGTTAGCACTGCTGTCTCAGAGCACCAGAGACCCGGGTTCGATTCCTGGCTTGGGTCACTGTCTGTGTAGGGTTTACACGTTCTCCCCATGTCTGCGTGGGTTTCCTCCCGGGTGCTCCGGTTTCCTCCCACACTCCAAAGATGTGTGGGTTAATTGGATTGGCCATGCTAAATTGCCCCTTAGTGTCAGGGGGACTAGTTAGGGTAAATGCATGGGGTTACAGGAATAGGGCCTGGGTGGGATTGTGGTGGGTGCAGACTCGATGGGCCGAATGGCCTCCTCCTGCACTGTAGAGGTTCTATAATGAGTCTCTCTTTGGCCTTTTCTACTCCAAAAAAGATAATCCCTGCTTTGCCGGAGTCTCCATTTGCCGGGATGAGTGCAACTTGAACAACATTTGAGAAGCTCAACACCATCCAGGACAAAGCAGCCCGCTTGATTAGTACCCCTTCCACAAACATGTACTCCCTCCACCATCGATGCACAGTTGCAGCCGTATGTATGCTACACAAGATGCACTGCAGGAACTCACCAAGGTCCCTTAGGCAGCACCTTGCAAACCCACGACCACTACCATCTAGAAGGACAAGAGCAGCAGACATGTGGGAACTCCACCAACTGCAAGTTCCCCCTCCAAGCCACTCACCATCTCGACTTGGAAATATATTGCCGTTCCTTCACTGTCACTGGGTCAAAATCCTGGAATTCCCTCCCCAGCAGCACAGTGGGTGTACCTACACCCCATGAACTGCAGTGGTTTAAGGAGGCAGCTCACCACCACCACCTTGAGGGCAATAAATGCTGGCCTGGCCAGTGACACCCATGTCCCATAAATGAATTACAAAAAAAGGTTAAGAACTGAAAAGCGATTGAAGGTGCGATAAAGCCGTACCTATCACGAGTGATTTAAATCTCAGCTCTGTACTGTATTGAGACAGAACTTGGTGGGAATATTCACCTCGTACACACTAGTTTACAGCTCCCTCTAGTGACTCGACAGTTCTGTGCAGGAATCAGTCCCAAACACACCACCATTTAATGTATTTTCACACAAATTTTAAGGGGATCTAGTAATCCACAAAGAAAATTTGTACTAAGAATGTCTTGAATAAGAAAGTTAGTTGGAGGCTGCTTTAACCTTATGATGGGCGGCACGGTAGCGCAGTGGTTAGCACTGCTGCTTCACAGCTCCAGGGACCTGGGTTCGAATCCCAGCTTGGGTCACTGTCTGTGCGGAGTTTGCACATTCCCCTCGTGTCTGCGTGGGTTTCCTCCGGGTGCTCCGGTATCCTCCCACAGTCCAAAGATGTGTGGGCTAGGTTGATTGGCCATTCTAAATTGCCCCTTAGTGTCCCAGGGTGCATAGGTTAGAGGGATTAGTTGGTAAATATATGGGGATAGGGCCTGGGTGGGATTGTGGTTGGTGCAGACTCGATGGGCCGAACGGCCTCTTTCTGCACCGTAGGATTCTATGATCATTTTTTTGTTCAAGAGTTTCTCACATTAGACTGCTCTCTTCCCATTAATATCGAGAGAGAAGCCTCATCTTACACATATCAAATAAATTGATGTACAACACTTATCCAAGGAATGGTTCTGACTGTCCAACACATCAACGGAAAAATCCCACTCCAGTCACTTAAAAAAAAATCTTGCATTGAATCCAACACCTTTTATTGAGCAAAAATATAAAAGCAAATTCCTGCGGATGCTAATTTTATAAAATTTTAAGTTCATTTATTTATTAGTCACATGTAGGCTTACATTCACACTGCAATGAAGTTACAGTGAAAATCCCCTAGTCGCCACACTCTGGCACCTGTTCGGGTACACTGAGGGAGAATTTAGCACGACCAATGCACCCAACCAGCACGCCTTTCAGACTGTGGGAGGAAACCGAAGCACCCGGAGGAAACCCACGCAGGCACGGGGAGAATGTGCAGACTCCGCACAAACAGTTACCCAAGCCGGGAATCTGGCACTGTGAGGCAGTGGTGCTAATCACTGTGCCACTGAGCCATTGAAATCTGAAACAAAAACAGAAAATGCTGGAAAATCTCAGCAGCATCTGTGGAGAGAGAATAGAACCAATGTTTCGAGTCAGGATAACTTTTGATCAGACCTTTATTGAGCATTTTAACCAAAGCAGTTTAGTTAAATCATACAGTCAATTCTCAAGTGGGCAGCCTGAGATGACTATAGGTCACCTCGGAGTGATCTTTAACTGAGGTTTTCCTGCTTGGTTCTTTGGGGCTCTTCCTGTTGGTTTCTATCCTCTGTCTTCCTTTTCTGGTGCTGTTGTGAGGAACCTTTTGGGGGGGTTTACATACAGTGCTCTGCCTGAAGGCAGAACCTTGGTTCATTGTTTGCAGATGCTTCATCCTGAGCTGTTTTCATAGTCAGAGAACCCCTTCAGAGAAGAAGGAGGCCATTTAGCCCTCCAAACCTGCACCGACAACATTATCATCACTGAATCACCCACTATCAACATCCTGAGGATTCCTATTGACCAGAAACTGAGCTGGACTAGCTATATAAATACTGAGGCTACAAGAATAGATCAGAAGTGGAATTCTGTGACAACCTTATAACTTGCCTCCTAACTCCCCAAAGCCTGTCCACCATTTCGAAGACACAAGTCTTATGATGGAATTATATCAGCTTGGTTGAACGAGTGCCACTCCAACAACTCTCAAGAAACCTGATGCCATCTAGGACAAAGCAGCCTGCTTGATTGGCACCTCATCCACCCCTTTAAACATTCACATCTTCCACCTTCAGTGTGTGTGGCAGCAGTGTGCACCATCTACTGGATACTTTGTAGCATCCATCACCTAAAAGGACAAGGGCAGCAGTCACAAGGAAGCACCACTACTTGTAAGTTTCCCTCCAAGACACACACCATCCTCACTTGGAAATGTATCATTGTACGTCATTGTCATTGAGTCCAAATCCTGGAACTCCCTCCCTAACAACACTGTGCATGTATGGGGTGGCACAGTGGTTAGCACCGCTGCCTCACAGTGCCAGGGACCCGGGTTCAATTCCCGGCTTGGGTCACTGCCTGTGTGGAGTTTGCACATTCTCATCGGGTCAGCTTGGGTTTCCTTCGGGTGCTCCGGTTTCCTCCCACAATCCAAAGATGTGTAGGGTTAGGTGCATTGGCCGTGGTAAATGCTTCCTCAGTGTACCAGAGAGTGGCAACTAGGGGATTTTCACAGTAACTTCATTGCAGTGTTAACGTAAGCCTACTTGTGACTAATAAATGTACTTTACTTTACCTACACTACATGGACTGCAGCGGTTTAAGAAGATGGCTCAAGACCAAATTCTCAAGGGCAATTAGTGATGGGCAATAAATGTTGGTCCAGCCCACTCTCCAGGAATGAATAACAGCAGAAATAAATACGGCTAGATGAAGGAGGAGGCTCGCTTGGAGCAAAAACACCCACTATTGACCAGCTGAACTGACTGGCCTGTCACTGTGTCGTACATTCTATGTAATTCAATATAAATTAAATTGCCTCCAATCTAATTAGATGGAACATTTCCTGTTGCAGTGACACTGTTTCGCAGTAGGTCAGAAATTACAGGAGAGAGAAATCCGACAGCTGAAGGTCACTGTGTGTTTGAAGATTATTGGTTTTCTGTCAAGGGAAGCCTAATTTTGATCTTTCCTTCCTGCTCCTCCAAGACTGTTGGAAGATCAGGATTTACTTTCCAACAAGCAGCATATTCCAGACTGTCGCTTTTAACAGATTCATTCAGTTGCATTGCTGCATTTCTGAGCATTTTTTAGGAGTCTTCTGTACGTTGGGAATGAGTTATTCTAGGAATTTTCATTGACGTCTTAGGATCCTTTTAGAAGCAGCCAAAGAAATGCTTTTGAAAGGTTGACGGAAGTTCCGGAGTGGGATATGAGGATTTTAATTTTAATCAGATCTGGGAAGCATTGATGGAAATAACAGAATTTAACAGCATGGAAGGAAGAAGCTATGATTTATTTCTGAGTCAGTTGGGCACCAGGAGAAAGGCAAACTGAACAAGTCATCGCATCGAATTTGCTGCACAGAAATAGGCCATTTGGCCCGACAGTTCTATGATGGTGTTTGTGTTCCGAACAAGTCTCCTCCCATTATACGTCATCTTATTCTGACCACAGCAGATGAATTAAATGCCACTCATTCATCTTTCTTTTTCACTTTACAACAATCGACATTGGCTTCGTGATCATCATTAGACTTATAATTCCAGATTTTTAAAAAATTGAATTCAAATCTCTCGGTCTGCCGTAGCGGGATTCGAACCTGTGTCCCTCGGAGCATTACCCTGGCTCTCTGGATTACTCATCCAGTGACAATACCACTATGCCACTGCCTCCCCCCAGGAATGCATTTATATGTTACATAAATGCACAAGGCTTCACTTATCCCATACTGATCTCAACAAACTAGACTCTAAACTGGGGAATGTCCTCCCTGCTCTCTGTCTCGCCACCTCTCGCATCTTCTTTAATGGGGAGGCAATGACCTAGTGGTATTGTCACTGGGCTAGTAACCCAGAGACCTAGGACAATTCTCTGGGGAATCGGGTTTGAATCCCACCACAGCAGATGGTGACATTTTACCTCAATAAAAATTTGGAATTAAGTCTAATGATGACCATGAAACCATTGCCATAAAAATCCATGAGGTTCGTTAATGCCCTTTGTGACTCTTAAATGCCCTCTGAAAGGGCCAAACAAGCCACTCAGCTGAAGAGCAATTTGGGATGGGCTAAAATGCAGGCCCAGCCATCGACGCCCACATCCAATGAATAAATAACACACCTTAAAACCTAGCTATTTGACCAAGCTTTTGGTCACCCATCCTTCTGTCTCCTTATGTTCCTCCAGGTCAAATCTTAAGTCTAAGCTGGACATGCTGGAAATACTCAGTAGGTTAGCCAACATCTGGGAAGACGTGAATGGCTGGGAATTTCTGGCCCCATCGTGATGGGACATGCCGTAGGGATGGGGTTAGAAAATCTCACTCAAAATGTTTCCGACTTTTTGTCAGAACTAGAAAATGTTACAGATTGAACAGGTTTTAAGCAAGTACAAAGGCAGGGAAATGGGAGGAAAACACAAAGGCGAAGAATTAGGTGGATTAGCCATGGTAAATCCGCGGGGTTGCAGTGATAGGGCGGTGGGGGGAGGTGGGCCTGGGTAAGATGCTCTGTGGGGAGAGTCAGTGCTGACTCGACAGGCCAAATGACCACCTCCTGCACTGCAGGGATTCTATATTATCCATGATAGGGTGGAAGGCAAGTGTGATCCAAAGCCACTCTCTCTACCACCTTGAATGATAAGAGAGCAGATGCATAGAAACACTATCATTATGCAAGTTCCCCTTCAAGTCATACACCATCCTGACTTATCACCGTTCCTTCACTATCACTGGGTTAAAATCCTGGAACTCCGAAGCAGCGGTGGGTGTACCTGCACCACATGACCTGTAGCGGTTCACGAAGGTGACTCAGTACGGTGCACCACTTTCCTGTGGCAATTAAGGATGGGCAATAAATGCTGGTCTAGCCAATGATGCCCACACACCATGAAAGGATAAAAAGAATGCCACAAAGGAAAATGGTCCAAAAAGCGGACGTTAATGAGACAAGAAACAGAATCCTTATCAGCTTTCCAAACCGAATGGGAGCAGTGGTTTAATCTGAAAATGTTGCAATCAATTGACTTCAGCATTCAACGTTTTGTTTGATGACCACACCAGTGGAGTGCCTTGGGACATTTTACTTCATTAACAGTGCCATATAAATACAAGTTGTTGTTGCTGGTCTGGCCTCTATAAAGTTTATTTATTAGTCACATATAAGCATACGTTAACACTGCAATGAGGTCACTGTGAAAATCCCCTAGTTGCCACACTCCGGCGCCTGTTCGGGTACACTGAGGGAGAATTAGCATGGCCAATGCACCTAACCAGCACATCTTTGGACTGTGGGAGGGAACCGAGGCACCCGGAGGAAACCCACGCAGACACTGGGAGAAAGAACGTGCTGACTCCACACAGACAGTGACCCAACGCGGTATTGAACCCGGGTCCCTGGCACTATGAAACAGCAGTGCCACCGCGCCACCCCATTTGGACCAGAACAGACTGCTTCAAACCTGACTGGTTGCTTAATTGGTGACTCACAATGCCTATTGTTCTTTCTGCCATCAATGCATGACCTCACTCAGTTGTCACTTTGAGTGACAATTGAGTTCTATCTTATTCAAAATTGCCCAGCATGCTCTCAGATTCTTTCCTGCATTCTTCAAGCTCCCTTCAAGTGGACATTAGCCTAGACAAAACTATATGGGAGGGATTTTCTGGCAGTGCTCGCCCCAAGGCCGAAAGGTCCCGCCCGAGGCCCACAGACCTTTGCATGGTCCGTGTCCCGCTTGCTACTATTCTCGTGGTGAGTAGGACGGGAAAATTCTGCCCTTTATGCTGTTGTTTCCCAAATGTCTTTCATTATCTGTCATAGTCCCAGTCGATTGACATGCAGCTCAGATTCCTAAACATCTGCAGGTACTTCAACTGATCATCTCCTTGGCTTTTAGCTTTTCTCACAGCATCACCATCACTGGTATCTATCTCCTTCTTTTCAGAACGGCCTTGTACCTACAACCCATACACAGTCCTGCCCTCCATCTTATAAAAAGGACATAGAGGTATTGACGAAGATGCAAAAAAAAAGATTTATATGGATGATACAGGCACTGAGAGGCTCTAAGTATTAGGAAAGTCTGAGCAGACTGGGGCTCATTCCTCAGGAGAAGGGAAGGCTGAGGGATGGTCTGACAGAAGGAGATTAAAACTACAGAGAAAAGGTAGTAACTAATAAATCCAATAATGTATACAGGGGAAACCTCTTTACCCCTAGAATAGTGAGAATTCCCTCTGCCTTGGAAAGCAGCCAGCATAATCGAGGACCCCACACGACCCGGGCATTCTCTCTTCCACCTTCTTCCATCGGGAAAAAGATACAAAAGTCTGAGATCACATACCAACCGACTCAAGACCAGCTTCTTCCCTGCTGCCATTAGGCTTTTGAACTTTTTTTGATCATAGATTAAGTTGATCTTTCTCTTCAACCTTGCTGTAGTAGCAACAATATATTCTGTACCCTATGGGTAGCACGGTAGCACAGTTGCTAGCACTGCTGCCTCACAGCGCCAGGGACCTGGGTTTGATTCTCAGCTTGAGTCACTGTCTGTACAAAGTTTGCATGTTCTCATTGTGTCTGCGTGGGATTCCTTTGGGAGCTCCGGTTTCCTCCCATAGTCCGAAACACATGCTGGTTAAATGCATTGGCCATGCTAAATTCTCCCTCAGTGTACCCGAACAGGTGCCGGAGTGTGGCGACTAGGGGATTTTCACAGTAACTTCATTGCAGTGTTAAGGTAAGCCTACTTGTGACACTAATAAATAAACTTCAAACTAAAAAAAATCCTTTTCTTTCTCCTCTATGTATTTCATGAGCAGTATGTCTAGTGTGCAAGAAGCAATACTTTTCACTGCATGTGACAATAAATCAAATTCAAACAAAGTGTTGCAGATGTATTTAATCGGAGGCCAGATAAGCTCATGAGGGAGAATTGAACAAAGGATATACAGATGGGGTGAAATGAAGTAGGATGGAAGAAGACATTGACTAGTTGGGCTGAATGGCTTGATGTCCCTGTGCTAAAGACTCAGTAAGTCTCTGTAACGTTAGCAACCCTTTTCTCTCTTCAATCACCCAACAGTACTAATGCTGGAATCACTTTCTTTCTCTGGTCATGTTGCAGAGCTAATAAACCAAGCATCCACTAATTGTTTTTCATTGCGCTCGCAACTGACCCAGTGCTGACTATTGTTACAGAGCACTACCCCAGTACGCAGCCTGCTCGTGACTCCCCACCCCCACCCCATTGTTGGCACAGAATATCAGTGGATGAATAGAAGTCTTTACATCTACAAACGGGAAACAAGTCCGAGAAAACAGGGAAAATACTGCGGATGCTGGAAATCTGAAATACAATCAGAAAATGCTGGAAACCTGTCAGCTGGTCAGGTAGCTTCTGTGGTGTGAGAGAGAGAGAAACAGTTAACCTTTCAGTTCAATGGCTTTCATTAGAACTGGGGCCTTGTTAAGGGATTGAATATAGCAAGTACAGAGAAGGCAGGGGGAGGAAGGAAAGAACAAAGGGTGGTACAGTGGTTAGCACTGCTGCCTCACAGCGACAGGGACCCAGGTTCAATTCTGGCCTCGGGTCATTGTGTGGAGTTTGCACGTTCTCCCCATGTCTGCGTGGGTTTCCTCCGCGTGCTCTGGTTTCCTCCCACATTCCAAAGATGTGCGGGTTAGGTTGATTGGCCATGGTAAATTGACCCTTGGTGTCAGGGGGAGATGGAGCCTGGGTGGGATTGGTGCTGGTGCAGGCTCGATGGGCCAAATGGCCTCCTTTTGCATTGTAGGGTTTCTAAGATTCTATGAAAGACCTGCGGTTGGCTGTAAAGTGGGAGTAATTAAACAACAAAAGGGATGACGGTGCATGGCCAGTGGACATGGAGAGGGTTTAAGTCAAGGAACAGTAGACGGGTACAGTGATGGTACATAAATGGTTACAATTAGAGAGTCAGCAGTTTCTAATTTTTTCAGTTTTTATTGAGTTTATTTTCCTCTTAGAAATGCTCACAACATAAGGGGATAATTTTGTACGATGGTGAAAAGGGTTTTGATTGTTAGTTGAACTCGGTGTCCCAGTTTGGGAACAGACTGATGCAGTAAATTATATATTCCTCGCGAACGCACAGCCCGGGGCTAAAATAACCCAGTGCTTATTCCAGCAATTTATTCCACATTCAGCAGTGAAATGCTGAGGCAGGGGAAATGTCATCTGGGGATAAAAGGGTCAGATAGCCATGCGAGGCGGCGTCTGATTTTGTTTATTGTGCGCCTCTCTCTCATAATTTATTTTGTCAGTCTAACCAGGGTTTCTATACCAACCCCACCCAACCATCCTGGGGATTTACCCAGAAGGTGACTGTGCTGCCTAGTTTTTAAGATTTAGATGGATGTATTTGGCAATAATGGAGGTATCATCAGGTCATTATGGCACAAAAGGAGACCATTCAGTCCATCGAGCTCATGCCAGCTCGGGACTGGATGTAGTTAGTCTCATTCTCCCATTCTGTCCCCGTAGTCCTTCAAGTGCCCATCCAATTTGCTTCTCAAATCATCAATCATCGCTGCTTCCTCCATCCACGAAGGCAGCAAGTTCCAGGTTTTTGCCAATTGCTGTTTAAAATAGTTCTTCCTTACATTCTGCTGCATCTCTTGTCCCAAATCTGTGTCTGTCAGCCCTTGTACTCTCAGCTGATGGCGATAGATTTTCTTTACCTTCCTCACCTTAAACCTGTCATAATCTTGTACATCTCTGTCAGATATCTTCTCTGCTCCAAGGAGAACAATGATACCTTCTCCATCCTCAGCTTGCAGCTGAAAGTCCTCATTGAACCATCCAGATCAATCTCCTCTGCACTCTTTGTCCATTACTGGAGAGACTGAATCCTGGTCAACAGTCTGTCAGGTAAAACCTGGTGAGCCTTATGCCAGGGGGTGCATGGGTTTCTCTCTGGGCACCCTTTGCCCATTTGATGACCCATCCCTCCCAAGTTCCCCTCTTACCCTTCCAAACATGGTCCCCCCACTCCCCTCAACAACTTAATGGGGCATGCCAGCCTGGTCTGGGTGAAACCCCAATTTCGAGTAAAAGTTCATTTATTAGTCACAAGTAAGACTCACATTAACACTGCAATGAAGTTACCGTGAAATTTCCCTTTCATTTCACCTTCCATCCTGGCTCGAAAGATGAACGCATTCCTCTTGAACTTGCTGCAGTCCCAGCAGTGACCAACACTCATGGGGGCACTGCTGGTGCATGAGTGCTGCCAGCCATCCCAAGTGGGCGGTATCTCACTGAGGCAGGAATACTTGGTGAGGGGGTGGACGTCTCACCCCTAACCAATTAAAGGATGGTCAACCTTTTAATGGCTAAAGGGGCGAATGGACAAGGCGGAGGTGGGATCATCCCCACCAATTCACACCCCTCCCCCGACACTCCCAGCATAAAATTCAGCTAATTCTAAGACGTGAATGTGCGACATGACAAAGTTAGCTTTGTTTTTTATACAAATTGGCCACTGAGCATGTTCATCCTTCCTCCATTACAAATGAGAAAGCATTGTTGATGTCCAATTTATGTATTCAGACTCACGTTGTTCTAGATGAGGGATATAAACAGAACAATGTTCATTATAATCTGTCTATACAAGTGCCTCACAGTGGGTTGCCTCTGTCTACACTTACAATAAACAGTGTTATGCTGTAGATGCCACATCTGCACCAGCTCCAAACACCAATTTACACAATGATCCCGTGAAATGTCAAATGCTAATTTTTGTTAACAAATGATTGTCGATCCAAAGATACGCGAATGTTAGGACCTGTTAAAATACTGCATGCTGTGCATAAATAATATTGCTTCTGACATTACAATATTGGGCTCATTTCATATACACCACCAGTGTTATTAAAATGCTAGGAAATTGCCCACGGTGTATTCTCTGATTGCAATTAGATGTTAATAGGCTTTTTTAAAATTAAAGAAAACACTTTTTTTTAAACAGCGCAATGAAGTTACTGTGAAAATTCCCGAGCGCCTGTTCGAGTGCACGGAGGGAGAATTTAGCACAGCCAATGCACCTAACCAGCACATGACAGAGGAGGAGTGGAGGGCTGGGGGGATGGTTGTGGCTGTGAATATGCGAATGCAGCCACAGTACTGCAGCACGTCTTTCAGACTGTGGGAGGAAACCCACGCAGACACCGGGAGAATGTGCAGACTCCGCACAGACAGTGACCCAAGCTGGGAATTGAACCCGAGTCCCTGGTACTGTGAGGCAGCAGTGCTAACCACTGTGCCGCCCCAGCTCACCTTAAAGCAGAAACGACCTCTTTACTTGGAATTAAATGAAACCACTGTCGATTGTAAAAACTCATCTGGTTCACTAATATCCTTTAGGGAAGGAAACCTGCTGTCCTTACCTGGTCTGGCCTACATGTGACTCCAGACCCTCAGCAATGTGGTTGACTTTTAAAATGCCCTTTTGAAGTGGCCTAGCAAGCTATTCCATTCAAGGGTAATTCAAGATGGGGAATATATGCTGGCCCAGCCAGCGACACCCACATCCCATGAATGAATTTTAAAAATCATTATAATTCCCTTTCTACCAGGTATGTGTCACATTGAAGTGAAAGCAAACAGATTCTCTCCATTACCAGATGCGGGGCGGCATGGTGGCACAGTGGTTAGCACTGCTGCCTCTTAGCATCAGCGACCTGGGTTCAATGCCAGCCTTGGGTGACTGTGTGGAGTTTCAATGTTCTTCCTGTGTCTGCTTGCGTTTCCTCCCACAATCCAAAAATATGCAGGTTAGGTGGATTGGCCATGCTAAATTGCCCCTTAGTGTCACAAGATGGATTAGGTATGGTAAATATATGGGGTTACAGGGATGTTGGGGTGTGGGTAAGTTGCTCGGTTAGAGAGTCGGTGCAGACTCGATGGGCCGAATGGCCTATTCTGTGGTGTAGGGATCCTATGATTCTATAAGTGCAGCTCCAACAGCACCAAAGAAGCTGGACAGTATCCAGGACAAAGCAGTCCACTTGCTCACGACCCCATCCATCACCTTAATCATTCACTCCCTCACTGCAGCAACTCCTCCTTCATCAAGCCTCCTGCTTCGACAGCAGCTTTCAAAGAGCAGCATCCCAGAAGAACAAAGGCAGTCGATGCATGGGAACACCACCACCTGCAAGTTCCCCTCCAAGCCACGCTCCTGATATAAACTATATCGCTGTTCCTTCACTGTTGCTGGGTCAAAGCCCTGGAGCCTCCTTCCCCTAACAGCACTGTGGGCATATCTGCACATTACGGATTGCAGCGTTCAAGAAAGCAGTTCGCCACCATCTTCCCAAAGGAAATTAGGGATGGATAATAAATACTGGCCATGCTAATGACACGCACAACTCACAAACATAAGATCATGAATGGATTGAATAAAGAAATAAACTTGTATTCATTCAAACTGAATGAGAAAAAATGTTTTGAGTAAATTCCCCCTTTCTTTACTACTCTCTGGAGGATTTAACTGTCACACCTTAACCCACCATTGCAAATCTTAAAATAGTTTACAATACAGAAGGAGGCCATTCGGCTCATCATCCATTCTAGCCACTCCATCAAAAGCCACAAAATGTCTGAGACCTGAAGGAAAACATGGACACCCAGCATTTGAGATTAGACAACAGTAATCCTAACAATCCTCTAATTCCCCCACCATCCATCCCCATCATGAAATGTATTCAGCATGAGTTACCCTCATAGGAACAATGGCAGCCAGGAAAAGGCACTCTTGCCCATCCAGCTTTCCCCACACTCTGACATTACATATTATATACTCACCCGCTGTGCAATCTCCTGGGAGAGGTGAAAGGCCAGATAGAAACCCAGGCCAACTGGTGAAAGAATCCGGGAATAAAAACGTAGATGCATCGGCATAGAGAAAGAAACACAGTACATTTCAGGTCTGTGGCCCTTCATTGGAACTGGCACAAGGTGGAAGTATCATAGGCTTTGAGCAAGGGGTGGGTGGGACAAGGACAAAGGGAAGGCCTGTGATCTGGTGGAAGACAAAGGGAGTAGAGATTGGTCAAGGAAAGAAATGAAGAAGCATAAAGATGTGTCTGAAATGGCTAACTGCAAGCAACAAATAAGAGAAAAACTGAAATCTGCAAAGGAAACAAAACAAAATGGGAGGAGAGAGTTTACAGTTGGAAATTTTTGACCTCTGTGTTGAGTCCAGAAGGCTGTAAAGTGTCTAATTGGAGTTCTATACAGCTCCAATAAGACTTTCCTGCTTTTGTAATCAATGCCTCGATTGCTAAAGGCAAGTGTCCCATATTCCTTTATCACCACCCTCCTAATGTGGAAATTAGGTTGTAATTCCAGCTATGGTCAAAGATTTAATTCACTTTGTTCTGCAAGATTAAGGATGCTCACTTCAAATACAGGACTGCAGGGGTGCTGGAACTTGTGAAACTATGGTTAAAAGCAGTTAAAAACTGCAGATGCTGGTGTGGAAAATTAAGTTACAATAACAACAAGGCAACTGTCAGCAAATATGTAAACAAGGCCTTCAGTGAGGCCAGCACTTGCCTATTCAAGATAAGCGACTAATCTAAACCTTGTTTCAGTTTCACATTGTGTCCCCAGCCTTGGCCACAGGGTGAAAATAAGACCCATTCAATATCAAAGTTTCAAAGAGCAAGATACAGTGAACTATAACTGCTACTTTGTCTGTATGAATCGGGAGGACACTTGCAATGCTTTGCGCTGTATTGTGTTCTCACTTGTGCAGAAGTAATTAAAGCTTGGAAGTTTAAGTACTCTTAGTGCCTAGTGTTGTTTGTACCCAGGTTGACAACACTATCTTCAAACACCTCAAGGTCCTTTTGTTCCACAGAACTTCCTAGTGTCATGCCATTCATTGAATACTTCTTTGTCAAATTACTCCTTCCAAAGTATATCACCGCACACTTTTCAGGCTTAAATTCCATCTGCCACTTATCTGCCCATTTGACCATTCCGTCTCTATCTTCTTGTAGCCCAAATCTTGCTCAAAAGGAATTCAGCAAATCGGCATCTTCCCCGTGAGCCACTAGCTTGTTCCACAGACACACTTCCCTCTGGGGAACAGAACCATCTCTGGATCTCCCTTTCTTAGTCAGCATCACTATAAACAGATTATCTGGCATGAACACATTGCTGTTCAGGGGAGCTTGCTGTGTGTAAACTGGTTGTTGCATTTCCTACATTATAACAATGGCTACATTTCAAAAAGCACATAGACAGTAAAGTGCTTTGGAACGCGCAGAGGTTGTGAAAAGAGCTATATAAATGCAAGTCTTTTTTTCTTTACGATGTCTCACCTGTACTCTCATTATATAATGTTGAGAGAGAAGATAACCCAGACGACAAATTTTCCTGTCTTGCCCACCACGGGAACCCCGTAGTGAGCGGGACCCAAACTATGTAAAGGTTCATTGACCTCGAGTGGGATTTTCCAGCCTTGGGGCGAGCGCAGCCGGAAAATCCTGCCCAGAGTCTCTGATAACTTGTGCAACCCAAAGAGTTACTGAATGGAAGTGACTGTGGGTGACATCATTGCATGCTCTTATTAAAATGAGGCTGAAACTCCTGTTAAAATGACAGAGAAACATTTGACACCAGCCTGCTAAATATTCATAAAATAGTATCATTGACATATGAACATACAAATTTAGGAGTAGGAATAGGCCATTCAGCCCATCGAACCTACTCTGCCATTGGCTGATCTGATCGTGGCCTCTACGTTCCTGTCTATCCCCTACACCCTTCGATTGCCTCATTAGTCAAGATTATAATGCAGCCTTAGAAATATTCAGTGACCCTGTCTACACTGCTCTCTGGAGGAAAGATTTCCACAGATCGACGACCCTCTGAAGACCCTCATCTCTGTCTTAAATGGAAGACCCTCTTGGGCTGGATTTTGTGTGCTCGCACCAGGTGTACTTTGTGGGGGGGACAGGCAAAACATGGCAGGTGTCCATCCCACCACCTTCCTGCCCACCCCTATAAAACGGTAGGTGGGCAAGTGCCGAAACCCACCTGCCATATCTAAATGAACAATAAGGGACAATTGAACTTGATAAGAAATCAGTTGACCCTACACTACACCGCCTGTGTCATAATGTGGTGGGAGTGGGCAGACTGTTTCTTTAAAACTTTATCAAAGGGCAGGAAGGAAAGGGTCTATCTTCAGGTGGTGCCCTTGGCACATCAGGGGGCAAACCACCCTTCCCCCCACAACTAAGATAGGAATCTCCTTCCTACATGCTGCTCTGTAAAACTAACCGCCATTGCCCTCCTCTCCAAGCTGCCCAAAGCCTCCATGGCCAATACCCCACACTTGCCTTGCTTCGCGATCCATCGCGCCTCCTTCGTGGACCTGGTTGTATCCTGGCAGTGCCCACAGATGTGCTCTTGGTGTAATCAGGACTGCTGGAGCTGCCAGCCAGACAGTGAGGGGCGGAGGTCCCTCTGTTTAGGTTTGTTTAGCTGGCCTCTAGACCCTCCCCTAGTTCTGGACTTCCCCAACATCAGGAACATTCTTCCCATATCTAGCCTGTCCAGTGCTGTCAGGATTTTCATGTTTCAATGAGATTGTCTCTCATTCTTCTAAATTCCAGTGAGTACAAGCCCAGTCGATCCAGTCTCCCTTCATATGTCAGTCCTGCCAGTCTTGAGCGACACGGTAGCACAGTGGTTAGCACTGCTGCTTCACAGCGCCAGGGACCCGGGTTCGCATTCCCGGCTCGGGTCACTGTCTGTGTGGAGTGTGCACGTTCTCCCCGTGTCTGCGTGGGTTTCCTCCGGATGCTCTGGTTTCCTCCCACAATCTGAAAGATGTGCCGGTTAGGGTGCATTGACCTGAACAGGCGCCGGAGTGTGGCGACTCGGGGAAGTTCACCGTAACTTCATTGCAGTGTTAATGTGAGCCTTACTTGTGACGAATAAATAAACTTTAACTTTAAAATCATAGGGCGTTATATCTGGGGGGAAACGAGCTGGCATCCAGCGAGTAGGTCGATGAGGGCAGTGCAGTTGATGTTGTCTACATGGACTTTAGCAAGGCCTTTGACAAGGTACCGCATGGTAGGTTGCTGCATAAGCTTAAATCTCATGGGATCCAGGATGAGGCATCTAAATGGATACAAAATTGGCTTCTTGACAGGTGGTTGTAAAGGGTTGTTTTTCAAACTGGAGGCCTGTGATCAGCGGTGTGTCTCAGGGATCAGTGCTGGGTCCACTGTTATTTGTCATTTATATTAATGATTTGGATGAGAATATAGGAGGCATGATTTGTAAGTTTGCAGATGACACCAAGATTGGTGGCATAGTGGACAGTGAAGAAAGTTATCTCCGATTGCAACGGGATCTTGATCAATTGGGCCAGTGGGCTGACGAATGGCAGATGGTGTTTAAATTAGACAAATGTGAGGTGATGCATTTTGGTAGATTGAACCAGGGCAGGACTTACTCAGTTAATGATAGGGCATTGGGGAGAGTTACAGAACAAAGAGATCTTGGGGTACATGTTCATAGCTCCTTGAAAGTGGAGTCACAGGTGGACAGAGTGGTGAAGAAGGCATTCGGCATGCTTGGTTTCATCGGTCAGAACATTGAATACAGGAGTTGGAATGTCTTGTTGAAGTTGTACAAGACATTGGTAACGCCACACTTGGAATACAGTGTGCAGTTCTGGTCACCCTATTATAGAAAGGATATTATTAAACTAGAAAGAGTGCAGAAAAGATTTACTGGGATGCTACCGGAACTTGATGGTTTGAGTTATAAGGAGAGGCTGGATAGACTGGAACTTTTTTCTCTGGAGCGTAGAAAGCTGAGGGGTGATCTTATAGAGGTCTATAAAATAATGAGGGGCACAGATCAGCTAGATAATCAATATCTTTTCCCAAAGGTAGGGGAGTCTAAAACTAGAGGGCATAGGTTTAAGGTGAGAGGGGTGAGATACAAAAGTGTCCAGAGGGGCAATTGTTTCACACAGAGGGTGGTGAGTGTCTGGAACAAGCTGCCAGAGGTAGTATTAGATGTGGGTACAATTTTCTCTTTTAAAAAGCATTTAGATAGTTACATGGATAAGATGGGTATAGAGGGATGTGGACCAAACGCGGGCAATTGGGATTAGCTTAGGGGTTTAAAAAAGAAGGGCGGCATGGACAAGTTGGGCCGAAGGGCCTGTTTCCATGCTGTAAACCTCTATGACTCTATGAGTCAGCTACACACTGCCTTTGCTTCCGAGGGTGGGGGGTGAGGCACTTGACCCATCCGTCTGTTCGCCCATTTCCCCTCATAATATGTTTTTCTTTAGTTCTGCCTCTTCCACAGGGGAAACATCCCTTTCAGCACAGAAGTGACAGTAATTTCTACCCTGTATATCTGTCGAACAGACATTTATTTCAACAAGTTATGGAGTAGGATAGTTTCGAGACCTATAATTATTCGATTTATGCTTTGAGGAAAGAGCTAGCGGGACGTCTGGTCTCCTGCAGAATACGTGTGTGATATTTAATGGCTTCCTTACTGCAGTAGTAACTGTAAATGATCCATAAACTGTTCCAGTCAGACAATATTCCCCCAACTGAGAAACCATTCTGAACCTGTGCCCAGCGCTGACCCATCAAGATCAATAAAGGATGGGCCAGTCCTGTTTTGCCAGAGACAGCTGTAGAAAGGGATGATCTAATGCAGCAATGGATGAGGTAATGAATTTCAATGGGGCATTGAGAGTTTAGCAGTGTGTGTGTGTGTGCGCGCGCGTGTGTGTGTGTGTGACTGAGTGCAAGAGTTAAGCTGCATTGTTTCTGCCAGAGTCCCATTTATGACCCTTTGCCTGCCTGTTGTAACGGATCAGAAGATGATCTTTACATGGGGGAAGGAAATTACAGCTGAACTCTGGATTTTAAACTGAAGGTAGGTGGCTATGGGCTTGCACTGTATGACAGAATCAGATCAGTTAGCAGTCTTGTCAGCCAGATTGGTTCCAGATAAGGTGTGGGAGACAGGGAGCTCCCGTCGATCTTAATGGTGAGTTAATTGTTTTGTTAACGTGTTGCATGGTGGCACAGT
This sequence comes from Mustelus asterias, assembly GCF_964213995.1. Lineage (NCBI taxonomy): Eukaryota > Metazoa > Chordata > Chondrichthyes > Carcharhiniformes > Triakidae > Mustelus > Mustelus asterias. The sequence continues at coordinate 126,123 of NW_027590276.1, read as the reverse complement.
GGTTAGCACTGCTGTGTCACAGCGCCAGGGACCCAGGTTCGATTCCTGGCTTGGTTCACTGTCTGTGTGGAGTTTGCATGTTCTCCCCATGTCTGCGTGGGTTTCCTCCGGTTTCCTCCCTTGAATTAACCGCCAGGGTCTGACCCTGAGGATTTCTGGCCATTGCCTCCTGATGTTAATTCCTGTTTTAGTTCCTGTTCCTTGAGTTGAGGAGGAACTTCTTCACACAAAGGGTTGTGAATCTGTGGAATTCCCTGCCCAATGAAGCAGTTGAGGCTACCTCATTGAATGTTTTTAAGGCAAGGATAGATAAATTTTTGAACAGTAAAGGAATTAAGGGTTATGGTGAGCGGGCGGGTAAGTGGAGCTGAGTCCACAAAAAGATCAGCCTTGATCTTATTGAATGGCGGAGCAGGCTCGAGGGGCCAGATGGCCTACTCCTGCTCCTAGTACTTATTGCTATCTCTTCACCGCCTCCACCGCACTCCCCAAATCGCACCCCCTGTCACACACAGACCCCCCAAAAACAACCAGGTTGTCAATCAACCCGGTTCTCAGGTGGGAGTCAGCAAAGTTTTTATTTATTAATGTCACAAGTAGGCTTACATGAATGCTGTAATGAAGTTGCTGTGAAAATCCCCCAGTCGCCACACTCTGGCGCCTGTTCAGGTACACTGAGGGAGAATTTAGCACCTAACCAGCACATGACTGAAGAGGAGTGGAGAGGGGAGAGCTGGGGGGATGGTTGTGTTCATGGTGGAGGTATCTGTTAACAGTCAGAGGAGGAGGGGATGGTGGGTATCCAGTTGTAATTGAGGGATGGGGTTGTGTGGCGGGAGGCAGATTTGTCAGCTCCCCTTGGAACTGCAAGGAGTGATGAGGAGGTGCAGTTTAGCCCTGTTACAAGCCCAAGACTTCCTGATGTAACCTGGTGCATTCCTCCCTCTCCTGACCCACAGGCAAATACATTTTAAACTTACCATTTGGACCTCTTCTGGCCTTAGATTTGGCTCCAGACAGGTTTTGCCAGCTGAATGGGGAAGGCGATGGCCTAGTGGTATTATCGCCAGGCTATTAATCCAGAAACTCAGCCAATGTTCTGGGGACCCGGGTTCGAATCCTGCCACGGCAGCTGGTAGAATCTGAATTAAATAAAAAATATCTGGAATTAAGAATCTACTGATGATTGTGAAACCATTGTTGATTGTTGGAAAAACCCATCTGGTTCACTAATGCCCTTTTAGGGAAGGAAATCTGCCATCCTTACCTGGTCTGGCCTACATGTGACTCCAGAGCCACAGCAATGTGGCTGACTCTCAACTGCCCTCTGAAATGGCCTAGCAAGCCATTCAGTTCAAGGGCAATTAGGGATGGGCAATAAATGCTGATGTGGAGATGCCGACGTTGGACTGGGGTGAACACAGTAAGAGTTTTAACAACACCAGGTTAAAGACCAACAGGTTTATTTGGTAGCAAATACCATTAGCTTTCGGAGCGCTGCTCCTTCGTCAGATGGAGTGGAAATGACTGACGAAGGAGCAGCGCTCCGAAAGCTAATGGTATTTGCTACCAAATAAACCTGTTGGACTTTAACCTGGTGTTGTTAAAACAATAAATGCTGGCCCAGCCAGTGAGGCCCATGTCCCATCAGTGAATAAAAAATCAAAGCTGCTTCCCTCTGCTTCCCCTTCGACCCTTGCTCCCTCTGTCCCTACCTGCCTCCCCTCTTCCCACATCCCCTCTCCTACTTCACCCCCTTCCCTGACTCATGCCTTAACTCGGAATTGCAGATTGGTCCCAGGTGACGTCAAGCGACCGGATCTCCATATTTAAAACCCGGCCTCTGCTTCTTTCTTCTCTGCTCATATGTACTAATTATGTATTAGTTGTGTTCAATTATATGGAGGTGGAGGACAATAATCCACTTAAGCACATATAAAAAGATGTTCACCCCCCGGGAATGACATTTTCATTTCATTTATTAAGTTTCCTTTTGAGATGTTTTAGTTACAGTGCCCCACCAGGGCTGTCACCACCTGTAATTTTTGCTTAATTTATTTATTATTGTTTTCTTCAAAGAGTATAAAAAGTTGGTAGAGCATCAGACTTTTAATCAGAGGGTGGATGGTTCCAGTCTCTGTCCGGGGACTGTTTTTTGTCTCAGAGTTTTCACTCCCTATGAAATCTTCAAGGAAAGGGAAAGTGATGGAGATGTTTCTTCAATTTACCATAAAAATCCATCGTCTCGGAAATTGTGTTTGGCTTGTCCATTTTCACCCATGCAGAGGGGAGTAGGGAGAGAGGAGGATCACCTGGAAAGCCTGCCCCAGGGCCTGACCAAGGTGACCATTAACAGGTCTAGGGAACAGGCGGTCTCTGGGGATTGTCCAACCTGACTCTCTGTCCCTTTGCCACGGTTATGTTTGTGGCCCTGTGGCCCTGGAGAGGGAGCGCATGCTTCAGGCCTTCCGTGACTGGTGGATTCCACAGGGACTGAGGTGCATCATCACCCCTGGAAATGATACGTTGTTTAAAGTTTATTTATAATTGTCACAATTAGGCTGATATTAACATTGCAATGAAGTAACTGTGAAAATCCCCTAGTTGTTGCCACACTCCGGCACCTGTTCGGGTACACTGAGGGAGAATTAAACACGGCCAATGTACTAACCAGCACGTCTTTTGGATTGTGCGAGAAAACTGGAATTACAGAATCATAGAAACCCTAATGTGCAGAAGCAGGCCATTCGGCCCATCAAGTCTGCACCGACTCTCCAATGGAGTATTCCACCCAGACTCTATCCCCATAACCTCACATGTTTACCCCATTAATTCCCCCCCCCCCAATCTACGCATCTTGAGACACTAAGGGGCAAATATAACACTCCTGTTTCATCCTTCACCAAGTGGGTTTCTGGAACATCATATGGGTTGTTCAAAGATTAACACGGGGCACAACAGGAAGGAAGTGGGATCGATGGGGTTAAATGACTTCTGTTATTTTGACACCTTCCCCGCCCTGTCCTGGTTTGTGGGTTTGGATTACGTCAGTGTCTTTATGCGACAAATTGTTCATTGGAGCGGTGGCTCAGTTATGGTTTGATTTGTCTTAGAGTGGCGAATCATTTGGTTTTATTACTCATTTTTGTTACTTTCCCATCTTGCAATCCTTTCTTATATCTGTTTTGGGATGTGCGTGATGCTTGTGAATAAGTATTTACTGATCCTTAATTGCTTGAGGATATTGAATCAACCACCACCTAGAGTCACGAGTAGGGTCGACCAGGAAGAGCGGGCAAGTAGAATCATAGAATCCAACAGTGCAGGAGGAGCCAATTCGGCCCATCGAGCCTGCATTGACAACAATCCCATCCAGGTCCTATCCCCATAACCCCATGTGTTTACCTGACTAGTCCCACTGACACTAAGGGGCAATGGAGCATGGCCAATCCACCTAACCCGCACATCTCTGGATTGCGGGAGAAACCAGAGCACCCGGAGGAATCCCACGCAGACACGGGGAGAATGTGCAAACTCCACATAGACAGTCATCCGAGGCCAGAATTGAACCCAGGTCCCTGGCGCTGCCCTGTTACCTTCCCTGAAGGAGGGCAATGATGCAGTTGGCTTCTTACATGCATAGTGCCATCGAGGTTTACAGCATGGAAACAGGCCCTTTGGCCCAACTTGTCCATGCCGCCTTTTTTTAAACCCCTAAGCTAGTCCCAATTGCCCTCATTTGGCCCATATTCCTCTATACACATCTTACCCATGTAACTGTCTAAACGCTTTTTAAAAGACAAAATTGTACTCGCCTCTACTACTACCTCTGGCAGCTTGTTCCATTCACTCACCACCCTCTGTGTGAAAGAATTACCCCTCTGGACACTTTTGTTTCTCTTCTCTCTCACCTTAAACCTATGCCCTCTAGTTTTAGACTCCCCTACCTTTGGGAAAAGATATTGACTAACTAGTTGATCTATGCCCCTCATTATTTTATTGACCTCGAAAAGATCACTCCTCAGTCTCTGCTCCAGAGAAAAAAGTTCCAGTCTATCCAGCCTCTCCTTATAACTCAAACCATCAAGTCCCAGTAGCATCCTAGTAAATCTTTTCTGCACTCTTCCTAGTTTAATAAAGCACCTTGTCAACTTTCATTAGACTAGGACGGCACAATAGCACTGCTGCTTCACAGCGCCAGGGACCCGCGTTCGATTCCCGGCTTGGGCCACAGTCTGTGTGGAGTTTGCACGTTCTCTCCGTGTCTGCATGAGTTTCCTCCGGGTGCTCCGGTTTCCTCCCACATTCTGAAAGACGTGCTGGTTAGGTGCATTGACCTGAACAGGTGCCGGACTATGGCGACTTGGGGAATTTCACAGTAATTTAATTGCAGTGTTAATGTGACTAATAAATAAACTTTTAAAAAAAAACTGATTAGGGTAACACTATCAAGAACAACAAGTTACATTTATATAGCACCTTTTAATGTAGTCAAATGTCCCGCGGCTTCATGGGACTTAATAGCAGGAATAGGCTATTTGGGTCTTCATAGAAAAAGTTAACAATTAACATTGATAAGGAGATATTTGGATTAGCGTCCAAAGCTTGGTCAAGGAGCAGTTTTAAGGGTGGTATTAAAAATGTGATAGCGAGATATATCAATGTTTAGACCCTGGCGACTCACAGGGAATGAGGCTAATCATTTCAATGCAGCAAATTGCTTTGAGTGAATCATAGAATCCCAACAGTGCAGAATGAGGCCATTCAGCCAATCGAGTCTGCTCCGAGTCTCCAACAGAGTATCTGACCTAGGACCAACACCCCCCCCGCCTCCAACACACACCCACCCCCCCCCCCCCCTGCTGCATTATCCCCATTACCCCACGCATGGCAAATCTATCTAACCTACACATCTTTGGACACTAAGGGCCTATTTAGAATGGCCAATCCATCTAACCTGCCCTTCTTTGGACTGTGGGAGGAAACCGGAGCACCCGAAGAAAACTCATGCAGACACGGGGAGAACGTGCAAATTCCATACAGACAGTGACTCAAGTCGGGAATCAAACCTGGATCCCTGGCGCTGTGAGGCAGCAGCGTTAACCACTGTACCACCATGTCGCCAATGTTTTGGCTGAAAAGGCAGATTGAATAATAACTTTCAAACTGAAATAGAATAAATGCTCAAAGGAAAGGAACCGCAGGGTTTAGGAGAAAGGCAGGGGACTGGGACTAATTGGTGAGCTCTAAGAGCTGGCCAAGGCGCGATGAGCTGGAATAGCCTTCTCCACAATCCGGTGATCTGATTTTAGGATGATCCTGCTGTCCTGCTATTTTTAAACCCCGCATGTATGGCTCATTAAGTAGTCAAATTCAATCATCTCTTGACCTGCTGAGAGGCTATGGCTGGAAGAAATCTCCTGGCTCCCTTTCTCGAGCTGTCCTTTGCCCCCTGGCCGAGCCCTAATTGGCAACGTCTGAGCCTCTGAAATTAGCATTTGCTTCGACTGAACCAAATAATCACGGCCGACAGCTGGAACGCTTGTTTTTTTATTTGTCTGTTCCTCTCCTGGAAGCGGCGACTGAGTGGCTCACAATGCCATCTGCTCCTTGCCACTTTAGCCGGGTGACCTCAGCCCTGTGTCCACACTTCACAAGTAGTCAGGCCACACGGGGAAGCAGCAGCCCATCCAGTCAAGCCTGACCCAGCATGGGAATCTAGTAAGTTTAAAGTTTATTTATTAGTGTCACAAGTAGTCTTACATTAACATTGCAATGAAGTTACTGTGAAAATCCCTTAGTCGCCACACTCCGGCGCCTGTTCGGTTACATTGAGGGAGAATTTGGCATGGCCAATGCACCTGACCAGCACATCTTTTGGACTGTGCGAGGAAACTGGAGCACCCGGAGGAAACCCACGCAGACATGGGGAGAATGTGCAAAATCCACACAGACAGTGACCCATGCAGGGAATCGAACCCAGGTTCCTGGGCTCTGAGGCAGCAGTGCTAACCACCATGCCACCATGCCACCCCACTGTGCCACCGTACCGCCATGCAGGAGAGGCACTTGGAGCTGATCTTTATTTTCAGTCCTCAAGTCTCAGGGCCATCCAAGGTCAATCGTAATGTGTATACCGCTCTTGACGGCGATCAGCCGAGTCTTTTCGCATGGTAATGAGGGATTAGAGATTTTAATTTCCCTGTATCAATCTGGCCAGCTCTGATGCAGTGTTTCACCATTCACAACCCAACTTAACTATCTCTCTCTCGCTCCTTCTATCCTGACTTTGTTACACCAAGGAGTCAGCCATGAGTGCTTAAAAACAGCTTATGTTTCTCCACTGAAATTATTCCATTGAAGTGGCTGTACTTAAAAAAGACTCAAAACAAATAGGCAGCAAATAAGCAATTGCTCAGCAAGTTGGAAGACACTTAAGATAATTAGTCTGCCTTATAATTAATCCTATACTGGTTTATAATTAATTCTTCCTATGGTTTAAAAATAATACCATAGAGTCATAAAGGTTTACAGCATGGAAACAGGCTCTTCGGCCCAACTTGTCCATGCCGCCCCTTTTTTTAACCCCTAAGCTAGTCCCAATTGCCCGCATTTGACCCATATTCCTCTATACACATCTTACCCATGTAACTGTCCAAACGCTTTTTAAAAGACAAAATTGTACCCGCCTCTATTACTGCTCCTGGCAGCTTGTTCCAGACACTCACCACCCTCTGTGTGAAAAAATTGCCCCTCTGGACACTTTTGTATCTCTCCCCTCTTACCTTAAACCTATGCCCTCTAGTTTTAGACTTCCCTACCTTTGGGAAGAGATATTGACTAACTAGCTGATCTATGCCCCTCATTATTTTATAGACGTCTATAAAATCACCCCTAAGCCTCCTACGCTCCAGAGAAAATAGTCCCAGTCTTTCCAACCTGTCCTTATAACTCAAACCATCAAGTCCCAGGAGCATCCTAGTAGAAGTCCCAGGAGCATCCTAATAAAACAACAAGGTACAACACAAGGACCCCCTCAGCAGGCAGAGGTTTCTCTCCCTGTGAAACACGCGAGTGCCATTATAAACACATCACCCAACTGCTTTATTCTGAAGAAATTATTAAAGGGCGGGTTTAATGATCAGAGAAAATCTTTCCTGATTTTTTTCGTACTCAATGGCATAACAAAGGTCTTGACCTGAATTTGTGTGGCTCTCTCTACGCTGGCAGGAGACTTGATAAATTCAAGTGGCACGTGACACACAGGTTCAAGATAAGTAGCAGTAGGTGTAGAGGGGACAGGGGGAAGAACTTTTTTACGCAGAAGGTGGCGGGTGTCTGGGATTCACTGCCAGAGTTGGTGGCGGAGGCAGAGACCTTAAAGTCTTTTAAAAAGTACTTGGATCGGCATCTTAAGTGCTGTTGGCTACATGGCTATGGGCCGGATGGCGGATTAGAAAGGGCATCTGGGTGTCCTCGAGCTGGCATGGACAAGAAGGGACAAATGGCCTCCTTCTGTGCTGTAACTTGTCTATGGCTCTAGGTGCTGGCATGTGTGTGAAACAACAGCATGTGTACAGGCCTATACACAATTTTGGATTTATATAATATATTGGAGATAAAAGAGACATGTTGAAGTGTTTTGTCTTATGCTCAATTAGAACACTTCCGGACAAGACAGCCAGAATTTTCCAGCCATTCATGGCATTGGGATTCTCTGGTCCCGCTGCAGTGAACGCAGATTTGGCTGAGCACCAAATTCTCCATCCTCGCTGGCAGCGGCGGCGGGTCGCAAACGGCCAGAAAATTCCAGCCGACCTGTTATTGCCAGCAATATTCAAGTTCCGTCCTGCCAAACGACTAGAAAAACAATATAATTTTTAACTGGCGCTCTGGCGAGTGAGTGAAGTAACTTGGGCCTATCAGGAGCAAAACTCAAAGGCCTGATACATTGAGCTTGAAGGTGGTTTTCAATCGGGCCATTGAGATTGGCCTATTGGAGTATGAACTCCCTGATTAAGGAGCCAATTGATGGGCCAATCAGGGATTCTTTGCCTTGTAGTTAACCGGGAGTGTCAGTTCCTCTGGCACTCCGGATGTAGACTGATAACTGAGAGCGCTCTGTATGGTATTGTTAGATGTTGTAAATAAAGGAATTTTGGTGAGGAGACTTCCGCCTCTGAGGCTATTACAGGTTTATAACTGTTAAGAAATTTAGCACCTCACAACATGAGGATTGTGAATTTCAGCTCTGAAATAATTTTTTATTTGCGTTATTAGCAGTGTTTTGTCTCCAAAATCACACTCCCAGTGCTCATGCACACTTCTGCTGCTACCCATTCCAGACGCAGTTTGGAGAGGGTGTTAGTATGCGTGCAGGGAGAATCCACTGCAAATATAGAGAGGAGACAGATTGTGAGCTCAATCATTGAGATTTTCTCCACCATTGTTGGCTGTACCATTACAAGGGGAGGTGATGGTCTGGTGGTATTATCACAAGTCTATTAATCCAGAAACCCAGCTAATGTTCTGGGGACCTGGGTTCAAATCCCGCCACAGCAGATGGTGGAATTTGAATTCAATCAAATAAATCTGGAATAAGATTCTTCTGATGACCTTGAAACTATTGTCGATTGTCGGAAAAACCCATCTGGTTCACTGATGTCCTTCAGGGAAGGAAATCTACCGTCCTTACCTGATCTGGCCTACATGTGACTCCAGAGCCACAGCAATGTGGTTGACTCTCAACTGCCCTCCAAGGGCAACTAAGAATGGGTGATAAATGCTGGCCAGCCAGCGACGCCCATGTCCCACGAATGAATAAAACAAAAATGTCTGCTCCCCCACCGAACTGAAAATCTGACATTCATGGCCACATTTACAGAAGTTTGTGAGAATTACCCCCTCCCTGAGCAACCCACAGGAGGAAGAAGTTAAAAACTGGTCTCAGTAAAAGAACTGTTGGATTGTCAAAAAAAAACACAACTGGTTCAATCATATCCCTTTAGGGAAGGAAACCTGCTCTTCTTACCCGGCCTGAGACTGTGTGTGGCTCCAACCCGACATCAGCATGGCTGAATCTTAATTGTCATCTGATGTGGCTGATAGTGAGTATAGTGCTATAGTTTCAACTAGAAGACCCACCACTATCTTGGGATGAGCAGCTCGTGAGTACCCATTGCTGACTTGTTGGTGATGCCCATATCCTGAGAGCTAAAAAAACCAAGCTAAAGTAGGTGTGACCAAAAGCTTGGTTAAAGGGGTAACTTTAAAGGAGCGTCTTTAAACCATTCTTTTAACCATTTAGACCACTGATACCAGAGATGAGGGGTTTGTCGTATGAAGAGAGATTGAACAGTTTAGGCCTATATTCTTTGGAATTTAGAGGAATGAGGGGAGATCAAATTGAGGTATACAAGATATAAAAGGTATGGATAAAGTAGACAAGGAGCGGATGCTTCCTCTTGTGGGGCATTCTAGGACGAGAGGTCATAGTCTTAGGATAAATGGTAGCAAATTTAAAACCGAGTTGAGAAACTACTTCTCCCAAAGGGTTGTGAATCTGTGGAATTCGCTACCCCAAAGTGCGGTGCTTGCTGGGACAGTGAGTAAATTTAAGGAGAAGTAAGACAGATTTTTAATTGGTAATGGGTTGAAGGGTTATGGGGAGATGGCAGGAAAATGGGGATGAGGAGCATATCAGCCATGGTCGAGTGGCGGAGCAGACTCGATGGGCCGAATGGCCTAATTCTGCTTCTATATCCTATGGCCTTAGATCTTATAATCTTAAGGAAGAAGAGGTAAATAAAATCACCCACGAAAAGGGAATTATATGATTGTTCTTGAAGTTGCCTAGACAATTTACTAAAATTCCTTTCTCATTGAACTGACCTTCTCTGTAACCATTACTGTCACAGATTTTAAATATTTATTATGGCTTACCAATTGAGAAGTGAATGCACTTTTATACATGATCAGAAATGCTGTGTCCAGTGAAATATAATGTGAATTGATTACAACACAGACTGGGGATGCAATAATGTTTTCTCGCATCCACATCCTGGAAGCAATGTCTTAGGGAAAGGCTCGATATTTGGTTGGCAGGAAGTGAGGCATATTTTTGGAAAAGATAGTTAAACAAACCGCTCAAAGCATTTCCCAGCACCTCGCTGAGTAACCACCTGCTTATGTCATCAAAGCACTCAACTGGGCACAAGAGATGCAAAGAATGAGCTGTAAATCCATTTGCAGTTACGCAGCATCAGGTTCCCCCTTGTTACTTAGCAACAGCATTGTCATTGGATGTTAAAAGATGCCTCAGTAATATGGAAAAAATTAATGATAAACTGCTCTTCGCGCTTCATGTGATGTAGGAACTTATATATTGAATTGGCTTCTCACAATGTAAAGACAACTCGGGTTGCTTCGTAGATTTTACAATATACATTCTTTTTATCACCAATTGGGATGTGTTGCAGATTCATAGAATCCCTACAATGCAGAAGGAGGCCATTCGGCCCATAGAGTCTGCACCGACAACAATCCCACCCAGGCCCTATCCCCATAGCCCCATGTATTTACCCTGCTAATCTCCCTGACACCAAGGGTCAATTTATCATGGCCAATCTACCTAACCTGCACATCTTTGGAGTGTGGGAGGAAACTGGAGCACCCGGAGAAAGCCCACGCAGACACGGGGAGAATGTGCAAACTCCATACAGAAAATGACACGGGGCCGGAATTGAACCCTTGCGGTCCCTTGCGCTGTGAGGCAGCAGTGCTAACCATTGTGCCACTGTGCCGCCCCCTTGCACTCTCTTTGGGTTATTTTAAGCTAATTCTCTGGAGGCTCTTGAATCAGCCTGCAGCTGGGGACCTAAGGAGCTATTTTCAGAAGGGCTCTCACTCACCTATCTCTAGATTTGTTCTGTCTTTCGCCCAATTGCTAATTGTGTCAGGAAGTGGAAGAAGAGTCAGTTGGATTAGAACCTGCAGAGAGACAGGCTGCAAAGGTGTCTTGGGAGAGCTGTTATCACTGCTGGATGAAGTGTCGCAGTTTTTTTCCATCATAAACCAGTAACAGATACAGAATGCAGTGTGCGTCAGACGGAATAAATCCAGGACTGTCAGATAACCTGCTTTGCCGCATAGCTATTCCATAGCAATTCCCCAGAAAGTTGGATTCCTGAGTTTATGAGTCTGCAAAGCAGTCGGCGAATCATGCCATTGAACTTAGTTTCTATCGAATGGAGCTAAGTTGATCTTTCTCTACACCCTAGCTATGATTGCAATACTGCATTCTGCACTCTCTCCCTTCCTTCTCCATGAACGGTATGCTTTGTCTGTATAGTGTGCAAGAAACAATACTTTTCACCAATACATGTGACAATAAATCAAATCAAAATCAAATCAAAACCAAATCACATTGGAATATGATTCTATAAGTCTGCCAGCTACCTAATTCCTGGTGAGTATGGCGTTGAGATAGAGGTTTAGCCATGATCACTTTGAATGGCAGAGCAAGCTCAATGGGCCAAATGGCCTACTCTACTTATTTTCTATGTTTGTATTACTTGCTCCCTCATGTTTGTCCAGCTTCCCTCGGATGCATCTATGCTCTTTGTCTAAACCACTCAATGTGCTAGTGAGTTCCACTGAGTCCTGAATTCCCCATTTATTAGTATATTTCATAAGTGGAAACACCTTTTCTATTCCCTGAATTAACAGCATAAGCATAACAGCACATAGGTGACATGGTGGCACAGTGGTTAGCACTGCTGCCTCACAGCACCAGGGACCCGGGTTCAATTCCCAGCTTGGGTCACTGTCTGTGTGGAGTTTGCACGTTCTCCCTGTGTCTGCGTGGGTTTCTTCCGGCTGCTCCGGTTTCCTTCCACACTCCAAAAGATGTGCAGCTTAGGTGGATTAGCCATGATAAATGCGTGGGGTTATGAGAATAGGGCAGGGCAGGACCTGGGTAGGATGCTCCTCCGGAGAGCCAGTGCAGACTTGGTGGGCCGAATGGCCTCCCTCTGCACTGTTGGGATCCTAAGATTCTAAGTGGTAGGATCTGCTCATGAGATTCTGCATAAAAGACCAACAGTAAAGGGGCCTTAATAACTTGTCAATCAATTTCACACTTTTTTCCAGTCAAATCTCCCACCCTCACATCTCAGAATCACAGGCTGCAATTAGAAATGTGGGCCTGTGGTTTAAATACAGGCTTCAGAATCGTACAGCACAGAAAAGGTCCACTCAGCCCATTGTGATTCTGCTGGTAGTCTTCCACAATAATAAAAAATCACTGTACTTCTCTAAAATGTTTTATTTATTTTTTTGCTTCTGCCTTGGACATGTTTCAGAATTCAGTTTGAAATCTGCAGTCCAAGCTAGTTCTGAAAATAGCTGAACCAGCTGCTTGAGTCAGGTGAGACGTCAGCATCAATCTAACACAAAGGCCGAGTGGGGCCAGAAAGTCTCAAGGTTCCTCAGGGCTCTTTCTCCTGATTGCTGTCATGAATTACATTATAAGTGAGTTTTTCTGATCTTGAAATTGCTGCATGATCAGTGCCTTTATCCTGGTCAGTGCTGTTAGCCTGGCTCAGGGGGTCTGACTTCAGTCGAACCTTTGTCTTTAGCCTGGTCAGTGTCTTTAGCCTTTCACTGAATCGAAGGGAACTTCAATTCGGCACTGTGGCACAGTGGTTAGCACTGGCCCGAGTTCATTTCCCGGCTTGGGTCACTGTGCAACATCTGCACGTTCTCCCCATATCTACGTGGGTTTCCTCTGGGGCTCCGGTTTCCTCCCACAGTCTGAAAGACATGCTGGTTGGATGCATTGGCCATGCTAAATTCTCCCTCAGTGTATCCAAACAGGCGCTGGAATGTGGCGACTAGGGGATTTTCACAATAAATTCATTGCAGTGTGAATATAAGCCTACTTGTGACACTAATAAATAAACTTTAAACTTAAACTTATTAAACTGGTTTGCTGAGTGGAAGGAGGTCAGGATCATGGGCAGGTATCTGACTGACAGGTTGTGACTGGCGGTGTCTCGCAAGGATCTGTGTTGGAGCCTCAGCTATTAGTTGATGGGTTAGAAAATTACTTACTCAAAATCGCAGAAAAATAGGTCGCATTCTAAACAGAATAGGTGGAAGCGTAGCATTATGAAGAGGTAAAGATAGATTGAGGGAATAGGCAAAACTGTGGTAAATGGATTTCAATGTAGACAAATGCGAGGTCATCCACAGTGTGCCCCTCCACTGAAGGAGGAAAGAACAGGGCACTTTCTAAATGGTTAAATGCAAGAAACAGTGTCCATCAAGAGAGACTTGGGAGTCCAGGTACACACATCAGTAAAATATCATGAATGGGTATAGCAAATCATCAAAAAGGCTAATAGAATGCTGGCCCTTTCATCCTTTCACAGGATGTGGGCATTGTTGGCTCGGCCAGTATTTATTGCCCTAATTGCCCTTGAGAAGGTGGTGGTATCGGGGGCCTCCAGGAAAATTAAACTGCCCATAACAACAAATGCTGATGGTCCACATGTGGTCAGACGAATAACCCATTACTTTTCATCTATCACTATGTCATTAGCCCTAAAAATAAGTATTCATTCTACATATTGGGCCAATCCTCCACAGCAGGGTCAAAGAGACCAGTTTCCCAAACAGAGGCATGATGCCTGACAATGGCTTATCCCCAGTGCGTCATGGCTGTCAACGAGCAAGTTCCTTAAGGTCATTCCTTTTTTCCTCGTCGCCACTGATGTCAGTCAGCAGAGGCCAGTATCCCTTCACCAGATTCCTTTTGATTATAGTTCATAAGGTGTTACAAGTTCTGAGACCTGACACTCCCAGTTTTATATATATATAGAAAAGGCTCCCTGGACAAGCAATAATGAGCTCAATCAGGGGGTTCATATTCCAAGAGGTCAACCTCAATGGCCTCATTACAAGTTACTCATTCAGAGAGCCAGTGCAGACACAATGGGCCAAATAGCCTCCCTTTTCCTGCAGCATAACAATTCTGTGATATTAAGGGGAACAGATAGAGTGGATAAGGAGCACTTGTTTCTGTTGGAGAATCTAGGACTGGACAGCACTGGCAAAAAGTTAGAGCCAGGCCCTTAAGGAAATTCGGAAATACTTCCTCACGCAAAGAGAGGTATAAGTTTGGAACACCTCTCTGCAAATGGCAATTAATGTTAGATCAGTTGTTAATAGTAAAATTGAGATTCATAGATATTTGTTAACCAAATGTATTCAGGGATATGGTCCAGGCATGATATGGAATTAAGCTACAGATCAGCCATAATCTCAATGAATGGTGGAGCAGGTCAAGGGGCTAAATGCTCCCATGTTCCAACCTCTGTTTTCCTATTGAGACCAGCCACTGAAGGGATGGTTAAAATAGAAGCTTTAAAGGGGTAGGCCAGCCTATACAAATATCTACCTCAGCAGCTTAACATTTCAACTGCCCTCCCACACTTCCCTGAACAATATTGGTAACAGAAAATTATAAATATCAGTACTGTGCCAAACCCCTGACAACTTGGACTTGTTGAATCCCAAATTGTATGGCCAGGGGCATCTGAAAGGGCAGTTAATATCGGGGTACAAGATCCAGCAGTGCCAGTTTGTGCACAGCAAGCTCCCAACAACTGGATTTAAGATAATGACCAGATAATCTTTATTCAGTAATGTTGGGTAAGAGTTCAATATTGACCAGGACGGCAGAGAGAATTAAAAACATAAGAAATAGAGGTGGGAGTTGGCCATTTTGCCTCTTGAACCTGCTCACCATTCAAGTCATGACTGATCTGATTGTGGTCTTAACACGACTTTCCTACTAATTCCTACAGTGCAGAAAGAGGTCATTCGGCCCAACAAGTCTGCACCAACTCTCTGACAGAGCACCTCATCCAGGCCCATCCCCCGCCCTATCTCGATCACCCCACACATTTACCACTAGGGCAATTTTAGCATGGCCAATCCACCTAACCTGCAGATCTTTGGAGTGTGGGAGGAAACCGGAGCACCCTGAGGAAACCCACACAGACATGGAGAGAACATGCAAACTTCACACAGGCAGTGACCCGAGCCGGGAATCGAACCCGGGTCCTTGGTGCTGTGAGGCAGCAGTGCTAACCACTGTGCCACCGTGCCACCCCAGTAACCTTTGACTCCCCTGCAGATCAAAAATTTGACTAACTTAGATGTCAATATATTCAAAGCCTCCACCGTGACCCAGCCCCCACTGCTCATTGGGGTGGTGAATTCCAAAAGATTAACAACTCTCTGAGAGAGGAAATTTCTCCTCATCTCCCTCTTGTATGGGAGACCTCTTATTTGAAACTGTGCCCCCCACCCCCAAGTTCTAGATCCCCCCACAAGGAAAACATTATCTGTGCTTCTACTCTGTCAAACCCCCTTAGAACCTTACAAGTTTGAATAAGATCGCATCTCATTCTGCTGAACAGGTCCAACTTCCTCATATAACAACTTGTATCTCCAGGAATTAGCCGATAATGAGCCGCCTTTGATCTGCAGTCTATGCTGGTTCTTTTTAATTCATCCATGGGATTTGGATGCCCTGGCAAGGACAATATTTATTGCTTGTGCCTAATTGCCCTTGAGAAAGTGATGATAAACTGCTGCCGTCCATTTGGTGGTGGTACACCCACCGTGCTATTAGGAGGGGAGTTGCAAGACTTTTTTTGTTCTTTCATGGGACATGGGTTGCATTAGCTGGGCCAGCATTTATTGCCCACCCCTAATTGCCCCTATTGGAAGGAGTCAACCATGTTGCTGTGGCTCTGGAGTCACGTGTAGGCGGGAACAGGTAAGGGTGGCAGATTTCCTTCCCTAATGGAAAATAGTGAATCAGTTGAACGAGTCTTTTTTAATTCCAGATTTATTTTTTGAATACAAATTTCACCATCTGCTGTGAGCTTCTGAATTACTAGTTCAGTGACAATACCACTAGATACTGCCTCCCCAGTGACGGGGAAAGAACGGTGATATAGTTCTATGTCAGGATGATGTGTGACCTGGAGAGGAACTTGCAGGCGGTGGTGTCCCCATGCATTTGCAGCCCTTGTCTTTCTAGATGGTAGCTGTCATGGATTTGGAAGGTGTCGTCTAAGGAGCCTTGTTGAGCTCCTCCTTAAGTAAGGAAACAAAGACATTTCTCCAGGTGTAGCCCCAGTAATAACCTTTACAGCTGTAACAAGAATTCCCTGTTTTCATACTCCATCCCTCTTGCAGTAAAGGCCGACTTTCCATTTGCCTTCCTATTACTTGCTGTGCCCTGCATGCGAGCTTTTTGTGATTCTGTTCAAAGTTGCCCTGATCCCTCTGTAGCACACTTTTATCATTGTGATACATCTCCTTAGAATAGTAGCATGGGATTATTGTACCCACGCCTCAAAAGGCAGACAGGGGCCTTCAGTTTAATTTTTCATCCAAACAACAGCACCTCCAGATGTGCAGCACTTGACATTGACGTCAAAGATTCATAGAATCCCTACAGTGCCCAAGGAGGCCGTTCGGCCCACTGACTCTGCACTGACCACAATTCCCGTAACCCCACATATTTACCCTGCTAATCCCACTGACACTTGGGTCAATTTAGCATGGCCAATCAACCTAACCTGCGCACTGTTGGACTGTGGGAGAAATCCCACGCAGACACGGGGAAAATGTGCAAACTCCGCACAGTCAGTGACCCGAGGCCGGAATTGAACCTAGATCCCTGGCGCCAGCAGCATTGCTAAGCGCTGTGCCAAAGTCAGACTGGATTTTGTGCTCACAATCCTGGACTGGGACTTGAACACACATCCTCTAACTTGGAGGTGAATGTACCACACGCTGAGTCACACCTAATATATTTTAAACCTTGGGCAGAATCTTCCAAACTGTAGTCCAAGTTTGGTGGTGGGAGTGGAAGTCGGAGTAATTCCTGTTGCGGGGGAAGGGTGCTGGGGGAGGGGGGGTTGAATGGCTGAGTATGCATGATCTTGTATTGTCCAGCACTTTATTCATTACCCGTGTGGAGCACGGTGAATCAAGTGACGGGGTAGGTAGGAGATTGCCCTCCCCACTAATACCACATGGGATTGCAGGCCTGGGTGCACTATCTAAATGGCATCAGGACAGCCTCTGTCGCTCCCCCTCTCCACACTTCTTCTATGAGGATCCTAACTGAATGATGAAGACTCTTGTGCAATGAAAGCGCAGGAAACTAGCCACGTGTGTACTGCAACATTGTCGGTTCTGCACAAAGCGCATTGTGGTATAGATCGAGAATTCAGAATTCACGTCTGTTCAGACCGTTTGACGTTACCCCAGAGGATTCACCTTATGTTGGGTTTATACCAGCCTCGCATCTCAAATAAATCTGAGTGTTGGCAGCCCTCAGATTTGGAAGGAATCTCTTGCTGGCGTGTATTTTAATTCATACCCATGTCCCATTCACCCATCAACGCCTCTGCTCACATTGGCTCCAAATCTAGCAGTGCCTCGATTTTGAAAAATTCAACCTCCTCCAAGACCTAGCCCCTTCCTATCTCTGTAATCTCCTCCAGCTCTCCAACCCTCTTATATCTCTGCATTGTTCCAACTCTGCCCTTTCACGCACTTCTCTTTCTTCCTTTATGACGTTCCTGAACAAAGTTTTCAGTTCCTTGTCCAAAGACCTCTTTGTCACTCACGTGAATCATTGTCAAAATTTTTTTGAAGACATTCTTGTGAAGGGCCTTGTTTTTTTTAATTTACAGGGTGCTAGCTAGGCCAACCTTTATTGCTCATTCCTAGTTGCACTTGAGAAGATGGTGGTGAGTTGTCTTAGAATCATAGGATCCTACAGTGCAGAAGGAGGCCATTCGGCCCATCAAGTCTGCACTGACAACAATACCTCATAACCCCTCATATTTAACCTGCTAACCCCTCTAATTTACGCATCCCGGGACACTAAGGGGCTATTTAGCATTGTCAATCAACCTAACCTGCACATCTTTGGAGTGCGGGAGAAAACCGGAGCACGTGGAGGAAACCCACGCAGATACAGGGAGAATGTGCAAACTCCACACAGACAGTGACCCAAGCCAGGAATCGAACCCGGGTCCCTGGAGCTGTGAGGCAGTAGTGCTAACCACTGTTCCACCGTGCTGCCTTCTTGAATTGTCGCAATCCCTGAAGTGTAGGTGCTGTTAAAGAGGGAATTTTCACCAAGTAACAATGAAGGAACGGTAATATATTTCCAAATCAGGATGGTGTGCAACTTGGAGGGGAATCTCCAGGTGGTGGTGTTCTCAGGTATCTGCTGCCCTTGACCTTCTTGATGGTAGTGGTTGTGGGTTTGGAAGGTACTGTCTAAAGAACCTTGGTGAGTTCCTGCAGTACATCTTGTAGATGGTACACTGTTCATACCTGGTGGAAGGATTGGCACCCCTTGTGGAAGGGGTGCCAATCATGCAGGCTGCTTTGTTCTGGATGGTGTCAAGCTTCTTGAGTGTTGCTGGAGCTGCACCCATCCAGGCAAGTGGGGAGTATTCCATTACAATCCTGACTTGCGCTTTGTAGATAGTGGACAGGCTTTGGGGAGTCAGGAGGCAAGTTATTTGCCTCAAGATTCCAAGCATTTCACCTGTTCTTATAGCCACAGTATTTATATGGCTAGTCCTGTTCAATTTCTGGTCAATGCTAACAGACAGTATGTTAATAGTGGGGGATTCAGCGATGGTAACCACAGAATCATAGAATGCTATTGAATATCAAGGGACGATGGTTAGACCCTCTCTTGTTGGAGATGGTTATTGCCTGGCACTTATGCGGCATGCATTTCACTTGGCACTCATCAGCCGAAGCCTGGATATTATCAGTATCTGAAGAGTCGTAAATGGTGCTGAACTTTGATGGAGGGAAGGTCATTGATGAAGCAGCTAAAGATGGTTGGGCCGAGGACACTACCCTAAAGAATTTCTTCAGTGATGTTCTGGAGCTGAGATGATTGGCCTTCAACCACCATAGGATCTTCCTTTGTGCCAGGTATGACTCCAACCAGCAGAGTGTTTTCTCCTTGATTCCTATCAAGATTTGCTAGGGCTCCTTGATGCAACACTCAGTCAAATGCTGCCTTGATGTTAGGGGCAGTCACTCTCACCCCACCTCTGGAGTTCAGCTCCTTTGTACATGTTTGAACCAAGGCTGTAATGAGGTCAGGAACTGAATGACCCTGGCGGAACCCAAACTGAGCATCCTTGTGTGACATTTTACTACCTAAAGAAGCTATATAAATGCTCTTCCAGTTGTGAGAAAGATCTGATTTTATTTTTGTTGCGTGTGACCCTGGGAATTTGGGAATTGTCTTGGTGTTTTGGACAGTACATTTCTGGATCTGATGTGGATTTTCTGCAGGATTTGTATATCAGTGGCTTCTGACATTTGACACGTGGTTAATGAAATAATGGTCACATCTAACGTGTTGATGAGCAGGATAACACTGTGATGTGTGTGCTGAATACTTGAAGGGGGGGGCGAAAATTAGCAGGACAAAGGTCAGCAGAATACAATTAATTGGACAGCTCATTCAAAGAGGTAACAGTGGCATGATGGCCTGAATGGGCTCCTTTTGTGCATTACATCGTCAGATGATTCAATGATTCATAGAATCAATACGGTGCAGAAAGGAGGCCATTCGGCCCATCGAGTCTGCACCGACCACAATCCCACCCAGGCCCTATCCCCACAAGCCCATGCACTTACCCTGGCTAATGCTCCTGACACTACGGGGCAATTCAGCACGGCCAATCCACCTAACCCGCACATTTTTGGATTGTGGGAGGAAACCGGAGCACCCGGAGAAAACCCACGCAGACACAGGGAGAATGTGCAAACTCCACACAGACAGTGACCGGAATCGAACCTGGGTCCCTGGCGCTGTGAGGCAGCAGTGCTAACCACTGTACCACCGTGTCGCCCTGATGCTGTTGGTGCGTTTGTTTCGGATTGAAAGGAAGTGTGCTTCTGTGTGAAAATTATTGTTTTTTTGATGATGAGGGCTGTGATTTGCACTGATGTTAACCTGGAGCATTTTTCTGCTTGTTCAGACAGCAGGAGAGCAGAAAGATTTTAAGCCTATCATGCACCGATTTACAATCATCTTATCTATTGCCTATATATATTTATGTATATTTATATAATTTTACATAAATTATTATTTATATTTATGATATATAGATTATTCATATATATAATTTTTTATATATAGTATATATATAGCATCTACCTTCATATAAATCAGCTACACCTTACTGTCCAATCTCCTTCTCTCCTCAGTCCCGTGTGACCCTGGAGACCAATAATGCTGCAACGACAAGCGGAAATGATGTCTGCACAATCCAGGCAGAGATGCTGCAGCTGGACCTGATTGATGCCGTCGACGACATCGAGGAGGAAGAGGAGGACAACGGTCCTCTGAAGGAAACAAAGCCTGTCAGCATGGCGTCTTACAAACCCAAGCGGCCCACCACCCTGAATCTCTTCCCACAAGTTCCTCGGACTCAGGTAAGACGGACGGATGAAGGCGGGCGGTGTTCCCTCGCTGATCTGCTGAGGAGAGCTCGCATATTAAAATGACCTCTGAAACTGATTCCACCCCCCCACTGTATAATCTTAATTTTTCTTGGACTGTACGTAACAGACAGAAGATTACTTGTTTTCCTTGTCGCCCTCTTTTGCCCAGCTGAATTGCAATAAAGGTGGATCTTGAACTTTACCTTGTTTATGCTCATTAGCAGTGGGAATCAAACATCCGTGCTTCCACGCTCATCATTGCTTGCCCCGGTTAGTTAATCCTGTAGGAGATTGCAAGGATTGCCTTCAGCAGCGAGTGTCTGTTCAGATTACTGTACCAGTAGACAGTTGCATCAATGAAATGCAGACTTGATTATCAGGTCAAAGCGTATAATACGTTGGCCTTGTAATCTGTGCACAGATGGATTCCAGTAATATATTGGCAATTGAATCTGCAGTCAATGCTGAAAATTGTGACAATGCAGGAATCCATTCCTGATCAAATTGAGTAATATCAATTGTCTTTGCATTAAAAGCATTTATAAGAATGCTTGTTAGCTGCAAATTAATGCCTCATAACTGTCTGAAAACTATAAAGTGAAAATGAAAGCGTTGCATTTATATAGTGCCTTGCTCAACTTCGGGACGCCGCAAGGCACTAGACAACAATTGAAGTACTTATTTAAGTGTATTAATTGTGGGAAATATCATTGCCATTTTGTGCACAGCAAGCTCCCACAAACAGCAACATTTAAGAGGCATCTGGATGGATACATGAATAGGGAGGGAATAGAGGGATATGGACCGAGTAAGGGCAGAAAGTTTCTTTTTGGTTAAGTTCAGGCATCAAGATCGGCATAGGCTTGGAGAGCTGAAGGGTCTGTTCCTGTGCTGTATTTTTCTTTGTTCTCTTTGTAATAGAGACCAGATCATCTACTCCAGTGATATTGATTGGGGGATAAGTATTTTAAGTTAATTTATTAATGTCACAAGTAGGCTTACATTAAAACTGCAATGAAGTTACTGTGAAAATCCCCTGGTTGCCACACTCCAGCACCTGTTTTGGTACACTGAGGGAGAATTTAGCATGGTCAATGCACCTAACCAGCAGGTCTTTTGGACTGTGGGAGAAAACTGAAACACCCGGAGGAAACCCATGCAGATACAGGGAGAACGTGCAGACTCCGCACAGACAGTGACCCACGCCGGGAATCGAACCCAGGTCCCTGACACTGTGAGGCAGCAGTGCTAACCACTGTGCCACCATGCCGCCCTTATTGACCAGGGTGTCAGGAGAATTTTTCTTTGAAATATGGAGAGTGGGATCTTTTGTAGCAACCTGAAAGGGCAGATGTGACCTCAGTTAATTGTCTCATCCGATCTGACTGTGTGGCACTCCCTCAGTGTAGCACTGGGAGCGGCAGTCTAGACTTTTGTGCTGAAGTTTCTGGAGTGGGACTGGAACTTACCACCTTTTGACTCAGAGAAATGATTGCCTCCCAGTCTCCCACTCAAACGCAAATGTCACGCCTTCAGTGATTAATCCATCCCCACTGCCGTCACTCTGTGCTGACCTGGCCTAATATGTGCAGAATAACAGCAGGCTTTCGATCCACATACAAATTGATGACTGTTTTCAAAGAAGGTTTCATTTTTTAATCAATATATTACCACAGAAACTGATCCACCGTGGCATACTTCAAGGCAAAAATGAGAAATAAACTATTTTGGTGGATCAGACAGGGAGGAAAGAGATGCAGTCTCCTCTGAATGGAATGGGAAGATGTCTCCGATATTCTCGAGCGATTGACTGGTTTCTGGAGAAGAGCACTTCCCTTACCCCCTTCAGAAAGGGAAATAAATAAACTCATTGTCCTAATTTACCAGTTACATAAGTCAATAAATCACCACCTTTCTCCCAGTGGGAACAGCACTCTAGAATATCAAAGGAAAAATAATGTCTCATCTATTTGAAGTGGGAATTTATGCAGTATGTTCAAAATATTTGTGAGATTGTTATTTGCATTTTGTTGACAGTCAGAATCTTTTCCCCAGAGTTGAAGTGTCTAATTCTAGGGGGCATGCACTTAAGATGAGAGGGGGAAAGTTAAAGGAGATGCGAGGGGCAAGTTTTTTTTACAAGGAGAGTGGTAGGCATCTGGAACACGCTGCCAGGGGTGGTGGTGCAGGCAGATGGGATAGGGGCGTTTGAGGGTTTTTTAGATAAATATATGAATATGCAAGGAATAGAGGGATATGGACCAAGGGCAGGCAGAAAGGATTAGTTTAATTTAGCGTCATTGTGATGCAACATTGTGGGCTGAAGGGCCTGTTCCTGTGCTGTACTGTTCTATGTTCTATTTTTCCTCCTTACTGAATACCTCTGTGGCAATATTTAGTGCTCTGGTTAAGTAACATTTAGGATTTTTATTCAGAGTCATCTTCTGAACCTGAATCCTTCCAGAATTAGGTACAGTTCACAATATTAATTAATTTTTTTGCTGGCTATCTGAGCTCTTTGAGGTAAAACTAACCGAAGAGTAAAGTTGTAATTATTTTGAGCACATTGCAAAATATGTGGATGAAAATTGAAATGGGAGCAAAATTGACTTTTGTTTGTCGTGCTTTAATTAACAAATCAGAAGCAAGATGCCTGAAGTAATGGAAGATGACATGAACAAATTGGCCTTGTGGTAGCCAATAAGGCCATGTCAATAGTGGTGTGCAGGAACCCATGCTGTTGGCCTCACTAACTCTAATCAGTTAAGCATAGAATTTAACAACACAGAAACACCGTTCAGCCCAGCTGCTTCATGCCAATGTTTATGCCCCACATGAGTCTTCTCTCACCCTATATCATCTCACTCTATCAGCATATCCTTCTATTCCTGTCTCCCTGTGCCCAGGGAGAGCTGATCCCAGCATACCCTCAAATTCAATGTTTAACTCTCTTCTGTGCACTTAAAACTGTATTTTAACTCTTTTAAACTTCCTAATAATACCATCCGACTTTCCTGTCACACATTAAGCTGATCTTTCTCTTCACCCTGTCGGTAACTGTAACATCAGGTTCTTCGTGCCTGAATTCTCACCTCTCGAGATCTTACTGGGCCCGGATTTCGGCGAGATTAGCCTCGCACCTAGGAAGGACACAAGGCTGATCTCAACATTTAAATCCATTTAAATGTTGATTTAAATATTATTAGTGAAGTCCAGGAGCTCACTTACCTTAGCAACGTTGCCGGTGAAGATTCTCACCGGCGAGGATCACCTATGGTCCCCATCAATGGAGACCTGTTGTGATGGCCTTGCTGGTAGGACCGAAGGCCATTGAGGCCCCCAGGAGGTCAGGGGCGGGGGGGGGGGGGGGGAGGGGCAGTGCTGCTTGGGCAGTGTTAGCCTGACACTGCCCACTAGGCACCCTGGCACTGCAAGCCTGGCACGGTTGTTGGGGGGGGGGGGGGGGGGGGGGAGGGGGTGCACAGAACAGAGAGAACTGCGCATATGCAATTTCACCTTCTACTGTGAGCTGCAGGATTTCTGGCGAGCTGAGGACCTGCCCCCTCCCCTACTGGCGGGAAACAGATTGTGCTTTAATTTTTGCACAGAGTGGCATAAGATTGGACTTGTGGCCTCGCTGAGAAAATCGGATCTGAAATTCTCCCGTTTTCACACTCGTTCGGGACTCAGAATTTGTTTGGTGAGATCGCCCCATAGTATCAAACCTGCCGCCACCTTGCTATCACCTGTTTAACTCTGCAAAGTTGAGTCTCTGTGACATCAAATAACAATGATTCTCCACAGCGAGAAGAGAATCATTGTTATTTGATGTCACAAAGACTCATGGATGTCCCTGTAATTTTCTGTGATTCCAATGTAATTTTTTAGCTGAAAGGAGGGAAATGTTAGCCATTTGAACTCTTAAGGTCAATCTTGATGGAAGCCACATCATGTCATAGAGGTTTACAGCATGGAAACAGGCCCTTCAGCTCAACTTGTCTATGCCACCCTTTTTTTTAAAACCCCTAAGCTAATCCCAATTGACTTCATTTGGCCCATATCCCTCGATATCCATTTTACCCATGTAACTGTCTAAATGCTTTTTAAAAGACAAAATTGTACCCGCCTTTACTACTACCTCTGGCAGCTTGTTCCAGACACTGAAACAATTGTCCCTCTGGACACTTTCGTATCTCTCCCCTCTCACCGTAAACCTATGCTCTCTAGTTTTAGACTCCCCTACCTTTGGGAAAAGATATTGACTATCTAGCTGATCTGTGCCCCTCATTATTTTATAGATCTCTATAAGGTCACCCCTCAGCCATCTACGCTCCAGAGAAAAAAGTTCCAGTCTATCCAGCCTCTCCTTATAACCCAAACCATCAAGTCCCGGTAGCATCCTAGTAAATCTTTTCTGCACTCTTCCTAGTTTAATAATATCCTTTCTATAATAAGGTGACCAGAATTGAACACAGTATTCCAAGTGTGGCCTTACCAATGTCTTGTACAACTTCAACAAGACGTTCCAACTCCTGTATTCAATGTTCTGACCAATGAAACCAAGCATGCCGAATGCCTTCTTCACCACTCTGTCCACCTGTGACTCCACTTTCAAGGAGCTATGAACATGTACCCCTAGACCTCATGCTTTGATTATCTGAACATTTAACTTTCCTTATATCTTGGGGATGTAATGCTGTAAACATTTGACACCATAAGAGATAAAAAGAAACAATAGTTCCTTTCATAACCTCTGGACATCCCATGGCAATTAACAGCCAATGAAGTATTTTTTGAAGTGGTCATTGTGCTAGGTAAGGAATTGCTGCCTGAGTTATTACAAATACCTCACTTCAGCATGTATTTTCGAGTATAAAAGTCAACAAGAAAAATACCACAGCCAGAGAACTGGTATGCTCAACTAAAGCAGGTGCAATGAGGTTGGCCGGGTGATCATGTGGATGCTGGGATGATCTGGTACAAAAGGGGTCACGTGTCAGGAGCGCAGGAGTTCTGCCCTGGGTGCGGGCAAACACACAGCCTGTAAAAGCTGCTCAGTATTATCAAAAATCTTAATTGTTGTCAGTACCTTGTCGGCAGACAGTTCTACAGCCAGTACACCCAAGAGATGTGTAGCTTTCAGAACTACAAGGACATTGGAGCCAAAGGAAACATAGAGTGCCAAGTTGATGGATATTAAATGGCAAGATGATGCCAGGGTGTTGGTACCTTGGGTGTGAGAGTACGACAGATAATGAGCACATTGTGGACAAGCCAATACAGAATGCAACAATTTTAATTCTGAAGCAATGACTTTTCTTCCAGTCAGAAAATTGCAGAACTTGATTATCTGGTCTGAAGTGGCAAAGAGTTGCCAGTGCACCCAATCATTGCAGAGCTAGAGTCATAGAGTTTTACAGCACAGAGAGAGGCCCTTCGACCCATCATGTCCATGCCGGCCATCAAGCACCTATCTATTCGAATCGCGTTTTCCAGCACTTGGCCCTTAGCCTTGTATGTTATGGCATTTCAAGTTATATACTGAAATACTTAACTGTTGTGAGGGTTCCTGCCTCCCCCCTTTCAGGCAGTGAGTTCCAGATTCCCATCACCCTCTGGGTGAAAAGGTTTGATCTCACATCTCCCATAAATCTCCTGCCCCTTAACTTAAATCTATGCCCCCTGGTTATTGATCCCTCTGCTAAGAGGAAAGGTTCCTTCCTATCCACCTTACAATCTGTGCCCCTCATATTTTAAACACTTCAATCAGGTCCCTCCACAACCTTCTCTGCTCGAAGGAAAATAACCCCAGCCTATCCAGTCTCTTTTATAGCAGCACAGTGGTTAGCACACCTGCCTCACAGCATCAGGGACCAGGGTTCGATTCCGGCCTTGTGTGGAGTTTGCACATTCTCCCTATGTCTGCGTGGGTTTCCTCCGGGTGTTCTGGTTTCATCCCAGAGTCCCAAGATGTGCAAGTTAGATGGATTGGCCATGCTAAATTGCCCCTTAGCGGGATATTTGCATGGGGTTAGAGATGAGGATGGGCCTGGAAAAGATGCTCTCTTGGAGAGTCGGTGCAGACTTGTTGGGCCGAATGGCCCCCTTCTGCACTATAGGGATTCTATGAATCTCCTTTGCACCTTCTCTAGTGCAATCACTTCCTATACTGTGTGGTGACCAGAATTGCACACAGTACTCCCGCTGTGGTCTAACCAGCTTTTTATACAGCTCCATCATAACCTCCCTGCTCTTACATTCAATGCCCCAGTTATATTTTTTCTTGTCGATGGTATTAGATGAGGCGATCATTTTCTTAAAGCGATAGGCCTTGCTGAGTTGGGAGAGGGCAAATAGGTACAAGCCCACCAAATGTGGATTGAGTTGAAATGTGGTTGAAAGAGAAAGAAATTGCTGCTGTCTAACAATTTCAAGGTTGAGATGTTTTTCAGACAGAAAGATTGTGTCTAATATACTGATCCCAAAGAGGAGAGAAATTTTAAAATATCCCCATTTAACTATCCGGTCACTTAGCTGATTAGGAGCCCTGTAAAGACCAACATTTCCTTTCGGCTAAATGAAGTGCCTGCTCTTGGTTTTATGTCACAAGAATATGATTTTCAGCAGTCATTGCTCAGAACCATTTCTCCTGGGGCAGGCAATGGATTTGGCAAGGAAGGTTTCACATTATTAGTAAGATCTGAATCCTGTAGCAAATATTCTAGTTGATTAATGTTCAGCAACAGAATTGTACTTCTTTCTTTATCAACAAAAATAATAAGTGTCAAGTCAGCGGTTGTTGCAAAAATAATTTTACATCCAGTCTTAGACAAGAAGCCAACTAAATTACAGTCAAGATTATGAAAGTGTTTGGATGGTTGGACAATGTTGACAACTAATAGTGCTTTTAATGTAATAAAATGCTCCATGGCGTTTCATCAGAGCGTGATAAATAAAAACTAGACTTTGTGGTGATTGTCCCTTTTACAGTCACAGGGGCGGCATGGTAGCACAGTGGTTAGCACTGCTGCTTCACAGCTCCAGGGTCCTGGGTTCGATTCCCGGCTCAGGTCACTGTCTGTGTGGAGTTTGTACATTCTCCTCGTGTCTGCGTGGATTTCCTCCGGGTGCTCCGGTTTCCTCCCACAGTCCAAAGATGTGCGGGTTAGGTTGATTGGCCAGGTTAAAAATTGCCCCTGAGAGTCCTGAGATTCGTAGGTTAGCGGGATTAGCGGGTAAATATGTGGGGGTAGGGCCTGGGTGGGATTGTGGTCGGTGCAGACTCGATGGGCCGAATGGCCTCCTTCTGCACTGTAGGGTTTCTATGATTTCTATGATTTAGGACAACACAGCAGAAGAGGGTCACTTGGGTTGTGGGACCAATTGGGACTGAGAGTGGGTAATCACTCCAGAGGATGGAGCTCTCTCTTAGGCAGAAGACAGTCTGAAGACATGTAGGAACTGGTGCAGCCAGGGGGCTGCCAGCCTCTATTCAGTTTTTCCTTGTTAATTAATACCCTTTGTACTCCTGCTGAAGTTTGTAGTGTGAATCATTACAGACACAGAGCCATGTAGTAAGGTGATGTTAGGCAAGATGGTCAAAGGGGTTGGTTTAGCGGGGTAGGTTTTAAGGAGCATCTTGAAGGAAAAAGAGGAGTTAGGGAGATGGAGAGATTTAAGGCCTTGGCAGCTGAAAGCATGCATGGCCACCAAGAGAATGCTGAAGAGGCCAGAACTTGATGAGTACAGATATCTTGGGTGGTTGTGGGGCTGGAGCTGGTTACAGAGGTAGGAAGGGATGAACTCTTGAAAACAAGAGTGAGATTTTTAAACCAAGT
Source organism: Mustelus asterias (assembly GCF_964213995.1). Taxonomy (NCBI): domain Eukaryota; kingdom Metazoa; phylum Chordata; class Chondrichthyes; order Carcharhiniformes; family Triakidae; genus Mustelus; species Mustelus asterias. Next base: position 97,702 of record NW_027590276.1, on the reverse strand, counting down.
CATTGTTTGATCAGGAGCCAATGTAGGTCAGCGAACACCAGCTCAAAGCAAAATGGGACTTGGTGTCAGTTAAGATGTGGGCAGCAAGGTTTTAAATTTTGTATGGAGAGTAGAATGCGGGAGACCAACCGGAATGCACTAATAGCTGATGAGACGCAGGGGGTGGGGGGGAAGGGGGGGGGGGGGGTGGAGGGAGGAGGTGGGGAGGGTGGAGGGAGGGGGGTGGAGGGAGGAGGGGGGGACGGTGGGGGGAGGGTGGAGGGGGGGTGGAGGGAGGGGGGGGAAGGGAGGGGGGGGGCGGAGGGGCAGTCTGACAATGCTACAGAGCGAAAATCTATCTTATACCTTAGAGAAAGATTTTCCATTTCTGGGGGAGTTCAAAACCGGCGGAGGGGTGGGGCATAAACATATGATGGCAATAAATCCACAGGGGATTCAGGAAGAACTCCTTTATCCAGAGAGTGATTCAAATGTGGAACTTGCTCCCACATGGAATGTTTGAGGCAAATAATCAAAATCAAAAAGAACCGAGATAAAGGAAGGAAAGGATAGATGGATACGCTGATGGGGTGCGATAGAGCAAGGTGGGAGAAGGCACCTGTGAAACATAAGCAGTTGGGCCGAATGGCCTGTTTATGCAGTTCTATAGAATAAAACTGGGGAAGAATATAAAATGGGTTGCTAACTCACCATCATCTCTCTCATGCAAAATCAAGGCCAACCCCAGTATATGTGGATAAGAGATAATCAGGCTGATTATTTCATGTTTTTTATTCACTAAACTGCAGCTGTCGAAGGTCAAAGTTAGCAAAGGTCATTTTTGACCTTCAGCAGTCGTGTAGAACTGGGTGAACCACCTGTTTAAACTCTCTTCAGATTGAAGGCAATGTCACCAGAGATCAGGATAGGTGTCTAACATGCAGCCGAGCCTAAGTTTATTTATTAGTGTCACGAGTAGGCTTACATTAACACTACAATGAAGTCACTGTGAAAATCCCCTAGTTGCCACACTCCGGCGCCTGTTCGGGTACACTGAGGACGAATTTAGCATGGTCAATGCACCTAACCAGCATGTCTTTCGGACTGTGGGAGGAAACCCGAGCACCCAGAGGCAACCCACGCAGACAGGGGGAGAACGTACAAACTCCACACACACAGTGACCCAAGCGGGAATTGAACCCGGGTCCCTGGTGCTGTGAGGTCGCAATGCTAACCACTGTGCCACCATGCTGTCCAATTGTTGGTTTATTTAGTTAAATTATTTATGTTAAGTTATTTACTTATAATATTTTGGTTTATTTAGTTAAGTTTCTTTTGATGTTTTGTTTTAGTTCGTGTCATGATTCTCACCCCCATTCCTTGTGGCTTCAGGTCATTCGTAAGCAAGGGTTTTTTAGTGAAATAATCTTTGTTATTTTATGTCGCCTGGCAACTTGTTGATAAGATGTCGCTTGGCCCATTGTGTGTCAGCACCTTCTGCTGCCCCAGCTCCACAAGGCTGTCACCATCTGCTCATGACGCCTTTGTCTTCTGATTGCAGGATACACTGAACAACAACTCATTCGGCAAAAAGTTCAGCTGGCAGGAAAAAGTCTCCCGATCATCGTCACCACTGAAAACTGGTACGTATGCCTACATGGCATGCCCTGTTGGCATGTCCATATTGGAGCTGCATCTGTAAGAGTAAACTTTACCTATTTGGTTCTTAATCCATCAAAGTTGTTTAGTGAACTCCAGTGTGTGTGTTTTATGTAGTGACTTCTTTTAAAACAAAATGACTGTTGTGTAACCATTTGAAAAAGGAAACAGGTGCTTGCATTTATGTAGCGCCTTTAATAAAGTAAAACGCCTTAAGGTGCTTCATTGAGATGTTTTGAGGTAAACTCTTAGCCAGATCAGGAGATATTAGGGGAGGTAACCAAATGCTTGGTCAAAGAGCTAGGTTTAAAGAGTCTTAAAGGAGAAAAGGGAGATGGAGAGGTTTAGGGTGGGAATCCCAGAGTTTGGGATCCCAGCAGCTGAAGGCATGGCTGGCAGTAATGGGATGAAGGAGTGGATATGTGCAAAAAAGGCCAGAACTGAAGGAGCGCAGAGGAATCGGAGATCTGGAGGACGTTGCAGAGATAGGGAGGGAATGAGGACTTGGAGGGGTCTGAAGACAAGGGTGAGAATTTTAAATCTGAAATGTGTATTGTCCATTTATCTTCTAACTTTAACAATCATGTCTGCTTTGCTGATGACTCACGACAGCAATCTCCTGAAGCTAGGCTGACAACTAGTGCACTGGGAGCCAATGCCAGGCAGTGAGCACAGAGATGAGCAGGACTTGGTGAGAATAGTGGAGTCTAATTTTGTCTATCATGTTGTCGGGAGTCAGGTACTATAGTGTTAAATGCAGAAGGCCAATCAAAGAAGAAGGTTCACCATTGAATTTCTGCCCTTTGGAGAGCTGCCTCTCTCTTGCTGTCTTGCCAATGAGAGAACATGGTTGCCTGACCTTTGATAATCCCACTGCATCAAAATGGGAATGTGGGACTGGGGAGGCAGGATATTATCTCTTCATATCGCTGTAATTACTACATTTAAGACCCTCCTTAAAACCCATCTCTTGCCCATGTATTTGGTCACCTGTCCTAATATCTCCTCCTTTGGCTTGGTGTCAATTTAGCCTGTACAATCCTGTGAAGTGCCTCAGACATTTCGCTTCATTAAATAGTGATCTATAATAAATGCAAGTTGTTCCTTCAGTGGAATAAAAACCGGGTAGGTTCTCTAATGAGCAGATGATCTGTCCCCCCAGTGTACCAGCCAGGCAGTGAAGGTGATAATCTACCCCTTAGGTATTTGTCTTCAGTCTGGGCAACAGGTTTGGTGGATTGCTAAACTCCTTGTAATTGTTCTACTTGACAATCAGTGCTCTTCCCTCACTGCACATTCCCACTAGGAACGGGGACGACAACTGATTTGGGGCGAATGGGATCAAAGGTTATGGGGAGGAAGCAGGATTAGGCTATTGAGTTGGACGATCAGCCATGATCGTGATGAATGGCGGAGCAGGCTCGAAGGGCCAAATGGCCTCCTCCTTCCTATCTCCTATGTTTCTATGTTTGCTGACCACTCCACTGGGAATCCAAGACTTTAACAATCGTGCCTGCTTTGCTGATGACTCACTGCAGCAATCACCTGAAGCTAGGCTGACAACTAGCTGCTTGCATTGTGAGCATGTCACAAACAGGTTTACCAGTTTGTATTTGGAGGAGCCTCTGGTGAGGGGGGGAGAACGGCAGCTCCATGCATGTTTCTGCAAGGCTGGGCAAGATTATAATGGCTCAGTTTTGAAATGAGAGAACAATGGGCCTGCCCACTATATCAGTTATAGGAGGAAGATAGAGATTAGGGGAGTGGTTAACTTTTACTGCTCAGACAATTTCTGATACAGTTTCCCCATTTCTTGTTTGGAGATGTCAGTACTTTGGTCTAAGAAAGACTCCCAGAAATAATCATTTTAATTACCCAATCCCTGAATCTGCGATTAACCGCAACAGCAGTGTAAAGCACAGTGTATTATTCTTCTGTTGGAGTGCACTTGTCCTTAAGCTAATCTCTCTCTGACGTCTAGCTGGGTCAATGAAAATGCAATTTGAAGGTCTTGTGGAGCAGTGGTAGCGTCCCTGCCTCTGGGCCAGAAGCTGTGGGTTAAAGTTTGAAATTTATTTATTAGTGTCACAAGTCAGCTTAACACTGCAATGAAGTTATTGTGAAAAACCCCTTGTCGCCACACTCTGGCACTTGTTCGGGTACACTGAGGGAGAATTTAGCATGGCCAATGCACCTAATCAGCATGTCTTTCAGACTGTGGGAGGAAACCAGAGCACCCTGAGGAAACCCACGCAGACGCGGGGAGAACATGCCGACTCCGCACAGACAGTGACCCAAACCGGGAATTGAACCCAGGTCCCTGGCGCTGTGAGGCAGCAGTGCTAACCACTGTGCCACCGTGCTGCCCCGTGAAGTGGGTTCAAATCCCACCTCAGGACTTGATGGTTATGGAAGGCATGTTCATAATGTGGCCAAAAAGGTTGAGTATCAGTCTGTAAGTCCTTCCAAGACACCTGATGGCACGCGATAAGAGTGGGACAGTTTCCTGATTGACCATACTGCAGAAAGTGATGGTAACCCACTGCAGTACTTTGCCAAGCATAATCATGGACCAGTGGAAGTCCATGGTTACCAACACCCGCTTTGGGCATGGTACCTGGAGGAGGGGGAGAGTGCAATTCATTGAATCAGAGAAGTACAGAACAGAAGAGACCATTCAGCCCATCATAACAATGTAATTTCTATTGTGGAACAGTTCAGTTTGTTCTACTTACCTCCTCTTTACCCATGTCCCTGTAATTTTTCCACTTCATGTATTTATCTCATTCCTTTTTCTAAGGCTATTTCCACCATCCTATCAGACAGCACTTTCCAAATCCTAGACGATTATCTGCACGCAGCCCCCGACACTTTTGACCATCACCTTTAACCTGCGCCCTCAGATTATCAACTTTCAATCAAGGAAACAGTTTCTCTTTATTTAACTTTTCACATTTCTCTGAAATCGACCCTTAACCTTCACTGCTCCAAGGAAAACAACCCCAACCTCTCCACTCTATCCGTTTAATTGCAATCTCTCATTGTTGACCCCATCCTAACAACAATTTTCACTGTCGGGGGTGAGAAGCGTGTAAATTTCCAGTTCCAGGTCACGGGAAACCAACATGAAATGGCAGGCTTGCTTTCTCTCTTTATTTTTGAGATACTTTTGAGTTTTGGTGGGGGAGGGGTGCTGACTATTCAGTTTGAATCATAGAATAGAATCCCCACAGTGCAGAAGGAGGCCATTCGGCCCATCGAGTCTGCACCGACCACAATCCCACCCAGCTCCTATCCCTATTAATCCTACCAATCTCCTAACACTAAGGAGCAATTGAGCATGGCCAATCCACCTAACCTGCACATCTTTGGACTGTGTAGGGAAACCGGAGCACCCGGAGGAAACCCACGCAGACACAGGGAGAATGTGCAAACTCCGTACAGACAGTGATTCAAGCCGGGAATCGAACCAGGGTCCCTGGCACTGTGAGGCAGCAGTGCTAATCACTGTGCCACTGTGCCGCCCACAAAAACATTGTCTGTCTCTTTATTGACGCACTTTAGATGTTGCCTCCAGGTTTGATATATTTTTAGAAGTGCGGTCCAGTTTCTAGTTTTGCTTTTTAATCTGGAGCTGACCTTATCTCTACACTGTGTGAAATTCAGAAATATCCAAGAGAAAGCTCCAAACACAGTTCTGAAAAGGGAACCTGATGCTTTTATAGTAACTGGTAAGAAGGATGCAAGTCAGTCAATGCGACTTTGGTTTGTGTCTGTGTCACTGTCCATTTGTTTGTCTCTATTCTTGTACCACAATTCAGTCCATCTTCTTCCTTCCCTCCCCACTTTCCTGCCCTCTTTTCCACTGCCCTCTCCCTCTTTTCCTTTCCTCCACCTTTTCCTTTCTCCCTCCAGGTCTTTATCCTTCCCCTCACTCCCCTCCTCTGTCCCTCTGTCCTCCTTGCTTCTTCCCTCCTCCTCCTCTTTCTTTCCCCTCCTGCACATCCCATTTCCCCTCGCCTCCCCTTCACCCCCTGCTCCTCAGCACTCTCTTGTCTCCTCCTCCCTTCAATCTCAATTTCCCGTCCCTCTCCTCCTTTCCTTTTGCACCGCCATCATCCCATTGACTCTCCCGAGTTTCGCTACACTCCGTTAAAAGAGGGCACCTTCCCACAGTCCCAGTCCCTCAGGGCAGGTCCAGGAGGTAGTTTGTGCCAACTAATTGGGAAGAAGGGGTAACACGGTCGAGCAATGCAGGCAAGGACCTATTCTGAAATGGTTCGCAGTGGCTTGGAGACAAAGGCAGCTCTTTGTTTCGGGATGGTGAGCTTTTGTTTGGAGCATTGAATAACCTGTGTGTATTACAGGAGAGGTGACCCCCGCTCACGGGTGCCTGGGAGACGAGGCGAAACCAGCAAGTGGCACCACCGACAAAGGGATGTCAACTGCCCAGGTCCACCCCTGCAGGCGGGCACCAGCAGGACAGAACGAGACTGCGGCTTCCAAATCCGGGGGGTGCCCGGCAATGGTGACGGCCACCAACCAGCGGGCGAAGGACAATGAGGGCCTGCAGGATGAGCGCAGCCGGTACCAAGCACAGGTGCCAATCGAGGCGACGGAGGAGATCTACCTGACCCCGGTGCAGAGGAACTCCGACAGCTCGGAAAACGAGAAGCCCTTCCTCTCACAGTCCAACGAGAACCGCATGTCCATCAGCTCGGATGTCGACTTTGCCCACTGCTTAACCCTGCCAGGGAACCCGAAGCCTTCGATCAGCGAGGAGGACGAAGAGCTCTCTTGCCTTTCCACATCCCACAGCTGCTCACTGGCACGAACCTCGCTCAAGGCAGAGCAGCTGTTCCCGCGGACCTCAGTGAGCTCAGACAGTGCGCTGTCCTACGACTCGGTTAAGTACACACTGGTTGTGGACGACAACATGCAGCTGGAGCTGGTGAGCCTAAAACACTGTTACTCAGGGTACAGCGATGACAGTGATTCAGCAACCGTCTACGACAACTGCATTCCGTCTCCGTACGAGTCAGCCATCGGAGAGGAGTACGAGGAGGGCGTGCTGAAGAGAGACTCGGTCTGTCTGTCGGAAGACTCCACGCCAGAAGCAGATATTCCTTTCTCCAAGAAATTCCTCAATGTTTTTATGAGTGGAAGGTCAAGAACGTCCAGTAAGTAGCTTTAAGTTATTTCCTTTCCAGGGGAGTCAGGGAATGACGGTGACTGAATCTGGAGATTTAAACAGTGCTCCAAGATTGTGACAATGTGTGGGGAGGGGGTGGGAGGTTTTGATTTGATTTGATTTGATTTATCATTGTCACATGTATTAGCATACAGTGAGAAGTATTACTACTTCCGCATTATACAGATAAAGCATACTGGACATAGAGAAGGTGTCAGAGATCCTGGGTACCAGCAACCTAAGGCACACTTAGTCGACTCTTAATACAAACAGCACTAGACACCATGCATCCAATGCAAGGTCTTTAATTACTTGTGCACAAGGAGAACTCCCCTCCTTCATCAAAATGGCTGGAGTGGTTCTGACGTGACAGAAAAACAACTTAGTAGTTATAGTCAATTACAGCAAATGACAAACAAGCATTTTGTTCATATCCTTCATTGACGTACATATTTGCCAATTTAATCCCGGCTCTTCACCCTTTCTCATTCGATGAAAACTTGACTTCTACCAATCCTTAATTTGCATAGCATATCCCCATATCTCGCCTTTGATATTTGTTATGGAAAAAATCTGGTCTTGCTCACCCTCCAGTGAAGGTCAAAAAGCAGAATGTTATGAGGCCGATGCAAAAAGAAGATTAGTCTGAAAGCAGACAGGCTCCCTTGAAGGTCTGCAACTGATAACATTCTCTCAAACTGTTACAGAGAAGGCATGATTTTTAAAAAATCTGAGCATTTTAACTTCCACAAAGGAAAGGAGAGAGTGCAGAATGTAGTGTTACAGTCATAGCTAGGGTGTAGAGAAATACCAGCTTAATGCGAGGTAGGTCCATCTTAAAGTCCATTCAAAAGATGCCAGAGTTGTAAGAGCAGTTTTTTGGGGTGGGGTGATCGGGGGAAAGGGAGTGGTTTCCAGAGCATTGAGGGATGGGGGAAGGGCAGGATGCCAGAGTTGTGGGAGGAAGGGTGGTGTCTGAACTGTGAGGGGGAATGGTGCCAGGGGGCAGTACCGGTGTACGGTCCACCCCTCAGCCACCCATATTTAAATGAGGTACCTGACCTTTCTGGACAGTACTCCAGCACCACCGGAATTCTTGTTTCATAGGTCACAGGGGATTTTGCACCCATGTGGCCATTTGTGTCCACAGCAGCTAAGATTGCAGCTAAAAGCTCAATGTAGCATTTTTATGGTGACAACTTGCATTTATATAGCACCTTTGACAATCACAAGACATCCTAAATACTTTATAACCAACAAAGTAATTTTAAGTACTTCACAGGTGGTAGGGTGGCACAGTGGTTAGCACTGCTGACTCACAGTGCCAGGGACACGGGTTCAATTCTGGCCTTGGGTCACTGTCTGTGTTGAGTTTGCACATTCTCCCTGTATCTGCATGGGTTTCCTCAAGGTACTCCGGTTTCCTCCCACACTCCAAAGATATGCGGGTTAGGTTGATTGGCCATGCTAAATTGCCCCTTAGTGTCAGGGGGTTAGCAGGGTAAATAAGTTGGGTCATGGTGATAGGGCCTGGGTGGGATTGTGGTCGGTGCAGACTTGATGGGCCGAATGGCCTCTTTCTGCACTGTAGTGATTCTATGATTCGAAGTATCATTACTATTGTAACATATAGGAAAGGTGGCAGCCAGTTTGCGCGCAAAAGTTCCCACAAACAGCAATGAGATAAATGACTGGTATTCCTGTTGAGGAAGGCATGTTGTCCAAGCATATGAGTCTATTCTTCTTCTTTGAATAATGTCATACGGTTGTTAATGCCTATCTGAATAAGCAGGCAGGGCCTCAGTTCAATGCAGCACTCCCTCAGCACTGAATATAAATGTCAGCCTGGACAATGTGTTCAAGCCTCAAGGGATGAAACTGTGTGAGATATGCGTCATTGGTTCTCTTGGTGCGTACATTGTAATACATACACCATTTGGCTGATATCATTCTGAAGACAAGGGCCATCACTGCAATTTCTTGCCCTTACCTACAAAAGAAAGGCTTGTATTTATGTTGTGCTTTTCATGACTATTGGGCATCTCAAAGTGTTTAATGGCCAGTGCAGAACTGTTGTGTTTTAGGAAATGCGGCAGTCAGTTGGCACACAGCAAACTCCTTCAAACAATATGACAGTGACTGGACAATCTGTTTCTGTGATGTCCACTGAGGTTTAAATACTGGCCAGAACACCAGGGAGAGGTCCCGTGCTCTTTGTGGAAATAGTTCCATGAGATGTTTGAGGGCGGCACGGTAACATAGTGGTTAGCACTGCTGCCTCACAGCGCCAGGGACCCGGGTTTGATTTCAGCCTGGGGTCACTGTCTGTGTGGAGTTTGCACGTTCTTCCTGTGGCTGCGTGGGCTTCCTCCGGGTGCTCTGGTTTCCTCCCACAGTCCAAAGATGTGCGGGTTAAGCTGATTGGCCATGCTAAATTGTTCCTTAGTGTCAGGGGATTAGCAGGTTAAATATGTGGGGTAACGGGAATAGGACTATGGTCGGTGCAGACTCGATGGGCCAAATGGCCCTCTTCTGCACTGTCAGGATTCTATGATTGAGATTGCATATTGGGCCTTAATTTACTGTCCCTTCAAAAAGGTAACATCTCAGACAACGCTGTACTGCATTGAAGTGTCAGCCTTGTTTACTATAAGAAGTCTCACAACACCAGGTTATGTTCAGGTCTTGGAGTAGGAGAGCAGGACTTGAACCTGGAACTTTCGAGACTCCGAGAAAAAGCCATTATCAGTTGATCCATGGCTGGCACTTGTTCCTGTGCTGGTGGGAACTCTGCTTTGACAGTTTGGCATAGCCAAATGGTTATCTGGGCCACTTCAGATGGCAACGAAGAGTCAGCAATATTTGTGTGGGACCGGAGTCATGTTAGAATAAAGGATGTGAATGAACCAATTGGAGTTTTTGACTACAAGGTTGACATTGCTGTTTGTGGGAGTTTGCTGTGCACTAATTTGTATTTCCTCCATTATAACACTTCAGAAGTACTTCATTGGCTAATAAAGCATTTCGAGGTGCCCTGAGTTAATGAAATGTCTTTTTATGAAATGCAAGGTCTTCCTTTCAAGTTTCTTTTCACTTTTAGCGCTAAAATTAATGAACGTAAAGGGAACTCAGTTCCTATGTTGCTAGTTTTATTCACAGATTGTTGGTTAGCGTGGAGTCTGGGTTCATTTGAGCTTTGGAAGCACCCTGGAGCTCCCCGGTGTGGCCTCAAATAGTTTCTTATCTGATTGTACAGATATGACCTCTCCTGCACTTCTCTCTCCTGACCTAGCTGTCTATAAAATCCAAATCATCCATAATTCTGCCGTCCAGTCCTGTCCATTACACAGTTCTATTGGTCTTTCAACCAACCTTCATTGTCCTGCATCAGTCCACCATGCCATCAATGGATCAAATTGTTTTCCTCATCTACCTATCCTTACTGTGTCTCAGCACACTTGGCCTCTGTGACTTCACGAACTTAATGACCCCTTCAGGTGCTTGGTCCCTGAGTCCTGTATACACTCCTTCCTCTTCACCACCTTTTCCTGGCAGAGTCTTGAGCCAATTACCCTTTAGGACTTGACCTCCATACAGCTAGTTATAGAAATAGGAGCAGGAATAGGCCATTTGATCTTTCGAGCCTGCTTCGCCATTCAGTACAATTATGGCTGATCCTGTAAGTCAACACCACACTCCCATGCTGTCCTCATGCCCCTTGATGCCTTCAGAGTCTAGAAATCTATCGATTTCCTTATTAAATATTTGACCTCCACCTGTGGAGGTCAAATTCCACAGGTTCACCATCGTCCAAGTGAAGATCTTGCTCTGCATCTCAGTCCTAAATGGCCTTCCCCGAATCCTGAGACTGTGATTCCTTATTCTAGACCCCACCCCCAGCCAAAAGAAACATCATCTCTGCAGCCAATCTGTCCACCTCTGTCAGAATTTTATACATTTCAATTAGATCCTCTCTCATTCTTCTAAATTCCAGTGAATGCAGGCCCTGTCGATCCAATCTCTCCTCATATGACAATCCTGCCATCCCAGGAACCAGTCTGGTGAACCTTCACTCCACTCCCTCTGCGGCGTACATCCTTGATAAGTAGACCAAACTGCGCACAATACTCCTCATGTGACCTCACGAAGGCCCTGTTCTCTCTATATTTTCATTCCCTTTGACCATGATTTCATTCAGTTCTCTGCACTCACTCGATCAGGGTCAATGCTCAATTAATGTCAAACCTTGCAATATGCTTTTATATTAAAGGTGCTATATGTAAGTTAGGACATTTTCAAAGTGTAACCACTGATGTATGAGGAATGGCAATGGCCAATTTACACATGGCGAGATGCCACAAATGAGATGACTGCCCTGATGGTTTGATTTTTGGTGGTGTTGATTGACGAATGAATATTGATCAGGAGATGGAAAATTCCCTGCTCCTTTTCAAATTGTTCTATGTGCTCTTTTACGCCCACACTATATGGGCAGATAAGATTAAACATTTTGGGCTGGATTTTCGCTGAATTGGAATGACTCGGGAGCCCTTTAAAACTGTGAGTGGGTCCCAGTTCCGGGATTCCCAACCCCATACCCAGGGTTTTCAATTTTTGGGAATTTTTGGGAGCAGGCTTGAAGGGCTGAAGGGTCTGTTCTTCTGTTGTACTGTACTTTGTTCTTTGAGGCCTTGCAGGAGAGCAAGAGGAAAGAGAGAGAGATTTGGAAGGAGAGAGAAAATTGTGGGAGGGTGGTTTGAGAGATCAGGAGAGGAGGGGAGAAGATTGGAGGCCAGGGTGAAAATCAGGGGAGGGTATGGGTGGTGTTGCTGTTCCAATCTAAGAGGGTTTACTTGGAGTCTCAAAGCAGTGGTGGGAAAAGGCCTGGCCCCACAGACAGTGACCCCAGGCTGGAATCAAACCCGTGGAAGAACAGATGTTCACCCTTCAGGAAACCAACAACATTTTCAAAATGACAGAGAGAGAGGGAAAACACTTCTTTTTCACTTGCTGTCCCTTCTAAAACTCAACTCTAACTTGTAGCTCCAAACTGAAACTGAAAATGAAATCCCTGTCACCTGAGCTGCCCAGTTGTTTCTCCTCCCAACAACGACATCACCTGAGGCTGTGAGCATGAGTTTTTTAAAAACTCTTAAAGGTACACTCACATCACACCACACCACACTGACTGCAATGATTCAAGAAAGTGGTTTCCAACCACCCCCTCAATGACAGTTGGAGGTGGTGAATAAATGACGGCCCTGCCAATGACGCCAACATGCTGAGAATGTTTTAAGAAAGGCACAGTGCTACAGATAGCTCAGTGAGTTTATCCAGTGAGTATCTTAGCCTTGAAGAAGATGTCAGAATTGATGCTTCAGTTTCTGTTGTATTAGTCATTCCCAGCCAAGGTGGCAAGAGAGATTTAGCAGGTTCCAGTTTCATCCCGGAATGAAGTGCTCATGTGAGCGTCAAAGGGAGGACGTTATCAAGCCCAACATTTTCTCTCGTTAGTCATTCAGAAGATGTGATTATCACTGCCAAGATCAGTATTTAATGTCCATCCTTGAGAAGTTACATCTGAGTGGCTTGTTCAATCATTTCAGGGGGCAGTTAAATGTTAACCGCATTGCTGTGGGTCTGGAGTCACATATAGGCCAGGAGCCGATTTAAGAACATAAGAACATAAGAAATAGGAGCAGGAGTAGGCCATCTAGCCCCTCGAGCCTGCCCCGCCATTCAATAAGATCATGGCTGATCAGTTCCACTTACCTGCCTGATCCCTATAACCCCTAATTCCCTTACCGATCAGGAATCCATCTATCCGTGATTTAAACATATTCAACGAGGTGGCCTCCACCACTTCAGTGGGCAGAGAATTCCAGAGATTCACCACCCACTGAGAGAAGAAGTTCCTCCTCAACTCTCTCCTAAACCGATCCCCCTTTATTTTGAGGCTGTGCCCTCTAGTTCTAGTTTCCTTTCTAAGTGGAAAGAATCTTTCCATCTCTACCCTATCCAGCCCCTTCATTATCTTATAGGTCTCTATAAGATCCTCCCTCAGCCTTCTAAATTCCAACGAATACAAACCCAATCTGCTCAGTCTCTCCTCATAATCAACACCCCTCATCTCTGGTATCAACCTGGTGAACCTTCTCTGCACTCCCTCCAAGGCCAATATATCCTTCCGCAAATAAGGGGATCAATACTGCACACAGTATTCCAGCTGCGGCCTCACCAATGCCCTGTACAGATGCAGCAAGACATCTCTGCTTTTATATTCTATCCCCCTTGCGATATAGGCCAACATCCCATTTGCCTTCTTGATCACCTGTTGCACCTGCAGACTGGGTTTTTGCGTCTCGTGCACAAGGACCCCCAGGTCCCTCTGCACAGCAGCATGTTGTAATTTCTTTCCATTTACATAATAATCCAATTTGCTATTATTTCTTCCAAAGTGAATAACCTTGCATTTGTTAACGTTATACTCCATCTGCCAGATCCTCGCCCACTCATTCAGCCTGTCCAAATCTCTCTTCAGACCTTCTACGCCCTCCACATGATTCACTTTTCCACTTATCTTTGTGTCGTCTGCAAACTTTGTTACCCTACACTCAGTCCCCTCCTCCAGATCGTCTATATAAATGGTAAATAGTTGAGGCCCCAGTACCGATCCCTGCGGCACGCCACTAGTTACCATCCGCCAACCAGAAAAGCACCCATTTATTCCGACTCTCTGCTTCCTGTCGGATAGCCAATCCCCAATCCACGCTAACACCCTACCCCCAACTCCGTGTGACCCAATCTTCTTCAGCAACCTTTTGTGAGGCACCTTATCAAACGCCTTTTGGAAATCCAAAAACACCACATCCACCGGTTCCCCTCCGTCAACCGCACTAGTCACATCTTCATAAAAATCCAACAAGTTTGTCAAGCACGACTTTCCCCTCATGAATCCATGCTGCGTCTGCTTAATCGAACCATTCTTATCCAGATGGCCTGCTATTTCTTCTTTAATGATGGATTCCAGCATTTTCCCAACTACAGACGTTAAGCTAACCGGCCAGTAGTTACCCACCTTTTGTCTATTTCCTTTTTTAAACAGCGGCGTAACATTAGCCGTTTTCCAATCCGCCGGCACTACCCCAGAATCCAACGAATTGTCCTTCCATGAAGGACATTACTGAATCAGATGGGGGTTTTCGGGCAATCCAGGGAGGTTCGTGCCATCATTACTAATATTTGATTTACCTTGAATTCCAAATTTATTTAATTCATTGAATTTAAGTTCCCCAGCTGCCATGGTGGAACTTTAATCCACATTCCCGGATCATTCTTATTCGTCCAGTTTCATAAGCACTATTATACCACACCCTACAGTGATGTTGGCTGTGGTCAGATACCCTTTTGACACTCTTGAAGCTTCCCACATAATGAGAATCATAGAATCCCTACAGTGCAGAAGGAGGCCATTTGGCCCATCGAGTCTGCACTGACCACAATCTAGCTAGGCCCTCTTCCTGTAACCCCACATATTTACCCTGCTAATCCCCTGACACAAGGGTCAAATTGGCATGGCCAATCAACCTAACCCGCACATCATTGGACTGTGGAAGGAAACTGGAGCACCCAGAGGAAACCCACGCAGACACGGGGAGAATGTGCAAACTCCACACAGACAGTGACCCGAGGCTGGAATTGAACCCTGCTCCCTGACACTGTGAGGCAGCAGTGCTAACCACTGTGCCACCATGCTGCTTTCAAGTCACTTCTTACTCTTGTAAACTCCAGTGGATACAAGCCTAGCCTGACCAACCTTTCCTTGTAAGACAACCCACCCATTCCATAAGATCCTGTGTGCCGCCCCTTGGCACAGTTTCTTTACTTGCAAACAAAGTTTCAGAGGATCGTTCTGTCAGCGGCTGATCTAGCTGGATTTCAACCCCAGCATAAAACTTTGCCAGAGTGGAGTACGATCACAGGACCAGCCCCTATCATGTTGATGGGCCAATCTACAAACACAGCTCTCATTCAGAAGGCCCCTGGAAAGGCATGTAGAACCCCATTGATACTTGCTCGTTTATGTGATGAACCTGTGCATGGGTGCATGTGGAGCAACAAGGACAAACATATCCTAAGGACATGATCTAAGGGTAGCATGGTGGCACAGTGGTTAGCACTGCTGCCTCACAATGCCAGGGACCTGGGTTCGATTCCAGCCTTGGGTGACTGTGTGGAGTTTGTACGTTCTCCCTGTTTTTGCGTGGGTTTACTCCTATGATCCAAAGATGTGCAGTTAGATGGATTGGCCATGCTAAATTGCCCCTTAGTATCCAAAGATGTGTAAGTTAGGTGGATCAGTCGTGTTAAATGCACGGGGTTATGGGGATAGGGCAGAGGAGAGGGCTTGGTTGGGATGCTCATTCGGAGAGGTGGTGTAGACTCGATTGGTGAATGGCCTCTTTCTGCACTATAGGGATTCTATGGTGTCATTTACCATTTGTGCCAAGTATTTCCTAATTACAAGCATCTGTTTCGATGCTCGGTGCAACGTGGGCACATGTTGATTACAATAATTCCACTGGGGGTGTCCTCTCCAATTACAGAAGAGTTACCTCTAGTAGATGAAGGGTCAGATATTGCCTGTATTTCTGCTTTCCTCCCATATGAATGAGATGTTCTCTTTGAGCAGAGAGGACCAAGCAGAGTTTTGAGAAAGGTGTTTGAAATTATGAAGGGTTTGGATGGTGTAAATAAAGATAACTGTTTCTAATGGCTGAAGGGTCAACAACCAGAGGGCACAGAGTGAGGTGACAGACTAAAGAACCAGAGACAATATTAGGAAAAACCTTTTTATGTAACGAGTAGGATTTGAGATTGACGCTGATTTGGCACTTCCTGATGGGGTGGTGGAAACAGATTCAATAGTAGTCTTCAGAAGGGAATTTGCTTAATACTGGAATTAGTAAAATATTACAGGGATCTGAGGAAAGAACGTGAGAGTGGAAATAACTTGATTGCTCTTCGAAAGAGCAGGGAGCACGATGGTACAGTTGTTAGCACTACTGCCTCACAGCTCCCAGGGATCCAGGTTCAATTCTGGCCTCGGTGACTGTGTGGAGTTTGCACGTTCTCCCTGAGTCTGTGTGGATTTCCTCCAAGTGCTCCGGTTTGCTCCCACAGTCCAAATATGTGCAGGTTAGGTTGGTTGGCCATGGTGAATTGCCCCTTAATGTCAGGGGGATTAGGTGAATAAATTTGTGGGGTTACGGGGATAGGTCAGGATCTGGGTGGGATTGTTGTCAGTACAGGCTCGATGGGCCAAATGGCCTCCTTCTGTATTGTAGATTCTATGAATCTATGACTAGTTGTAGACTTGATAGGCCAAATGGCTTCCTTCTGCTCTGTCCAATCTAAGATTTGTCAGAGCCATTATAACCAAAGCTTCTTTCATTCCTTGCAGTGACAATAAGAAGACCATTCTTCCAGCCCAATGCAACCTGATTATGAATGATACCCAGCCTGACAGCTAAGGATGTAGAATAAGCTTACCCCAAAGGTGTCTGGTGGAAATGATAATAATCTGAGAATCCGGAGAGGGGCGGGAGATGATTTTTCATCTTCTTCATGAAACATGACCGATAATACTAAAAGCTGTTGAGGGATATGGGGCAAAGGTGGGTAGCTTTAACGGGTTCAAGGGGTTTAGTGGTCTCCTACTTTTCTGATGTTGCCATGGCCAAATTGCCTGTCGAATAGTGGCTTCCTTTCCAAGCTGCAGCAGTCCTTGTGGCATCGGTGTTCCATCAATGGTGTTAGGTGTTATCACAATTTATTTTGTGTTTTTATGCTAGTGCAGGCTCTCCAAACAGAGTTCCCTACCCTAATCCCATTGAGCTGCCTTCTATACGCTTCCTATTCAAATAATTCCACATTTGATCTCTGCTTCAATAGTCAATGTGGCAAAATGCCTCTCACCCACGGACGGCACGGTGGCACAGTGGTTTAGCACTGCTGCCTCACAGCACCAGGAATCTGGGTTCAATTCTGGCCTTGGGTGACTGCCAGTGCGGAGTTTGCACATTCTCCCTGGGTCTACGTGGGTTTCCTCTGGGTGCTCTGGTTTCCTCCCACTGTCCCAAGATGTGCGGGTTAGGCAGGTTGGCCATGGTAAATTGACCCTTAGACCCAAAGATGTGCAAGTTCGGTGGATGCATGATGGACAGGGCATAGGGGGACATTGGGCCTTCCGAAGAGTCGATACAGATTTGATGGGCCAAATGGCCTCCTTCTGCACTGTAGGGATTCTGTGGTCACTTTAAAACACAAAATTACCCATAATGTTACCCACACTCCTACACCTCACCCTGGCACACACTCATATATGATTGTGTATCTACTTGTAATGCACTTGAAGGAAATGAGGGTGTCCTATTGCAGGCAGAAGTTAGATACAGGGCTGAAGTAGAGTGAAGAATGACAGAGGAATAAAGAAATACTGGCAAACAGTTGTGCGAGTCGAATGAGGTATAGGACTAGGTTAAAGTATACTTTACAAAGAGCAGGAACATCCCACCTGTCAACTATGACTGATATAAAAACTGGTTTTATTTCATCATGGGATTGAAAATAGTTTCAATATGTCTTAAACTGGATTAACTGATTTTTATTTTATTTCTCGTTATTTTTTGTGGGCTCTTGTTCTGTGTAGATTGCTTACTGTGTTTGCCTACATAGCAACAACGACTGCCCTTCAGAAGTAATTAAGTGCCTGTGATTTTGGGACCTGAATTATGATGAAAAGTGCTTTATAAATGCAAGTTTGCTCGTTGATTTTTAAATGGGTGTTAATTATTTCTCATCTCAAGATTCGCTTTTATTGAATACATTTATATTACAATATGTCAGATTTGTGCTAATATTGCTCTCTGTGTGGTATTTTAATCATAGGTGGGGGGTGGAATTTAATCCAGCCCATTGAAATATCTCCTCAGAGGGCGGTGTCCCTTCACCAGATTCTCTTTTTTCACAATCTTAATTCCTAAGAGTGCTTCAAGTACAAAGTCTAAGCGGCACGGTGACACAGTGGTTAGCACTGCTGCCTCACAGCGCCAGGGACCCAAATTCAATTCTGGCCTGTAGTGTCTCTCTGTGTGGAGTTTGCACATCCTCCCAGTGTCTGGGTAGCTTTCCTCCAGGTGCTCCAGTTTTCTCCCACAGTCTGAAAGAGGTGCAGGTTAGGTTCATTGGTCATGTGAATTTTCCTTTCGCGTCAGGGGGATTAGCAGGGTATAAAACGTAGGGTCACGGATTGTAGTCGGTGCAGACTCGGTGGGCTGAAAGGCCTCCTTCTGCACTATAGGGATTCTATGAAAATCAGAGTCTGGAGTGCCGGAGGACCTGACACTCCCATATTTATGTACAGGTGAGGTTCCCTGATTGGGCAGGCAATTGTGACCTCAATCAGGGAGCTCATACTCCAACAGGCCAACTTCATCGGCCTCGTTGAAGCCATCACACCAGTAATGGTGAGAAACATGGTGGCCGAGCCCAGTAATTCACAAAGGAAGTTGCATCGCAGTTTGCTGGTGGTGGGAAAGTTTCCTGCAATTAAGTCAGAGGCAGGAAGGAGCAAATATGCACCACTCGCCTGCTCCCCATGGGAGTCAATTAGACCCATTAATGAGCCACTTGATAGTAATTATCACTGAGTCACCAGAATTTGGTGATGGTTGAGGGACTAAATGGGAGTCACATAGCTCTTCCATCCTCCCTGATGCCATCCAGCAGGAGAAGAACTCGGTTCCCGATTGAGGGACCCAGCTTTGGGAAGGGAGGGGTTGCTGCAAGCCAGTCATTTCCCTTGGCTCCAAATTCCAACCCTCCCAGTGACCTCCATTCCTCCTCACTCACCTGTGTCCAATGCTGATCCCTGGTGAAGTTCTCGGAGCATTGCCAGCATCATCCACCACTCCTGACGGCACTGTCAGGAATGGTGAACTTCCGGCCTCTGGCCAGCAGCTGTCTTGGTTCGGAGAGTGGGATTTTCTCTCCCAGGATCTTAAATCCTGTGGGAAACACAATGCCCAGTTAAGTGCTTGATGGGCACTTAATTTCATTGAGCTCCCCCCATGGTCTCCCCCCATGGAAGTGACGAGGAGCTCCCACTGCTTCTCCAACTCACCCACATTAAATCCCAGCCACTGTGTGTTTAAATTGGACTAAAATCTCTGTTAAAATGGTGAATGTCATGGCGCGTGGTTACCTGCTGATGTCACTGACATTAATTCCAGGACTGAATTTTAACTCCATTGGACTGTCCAGAAATAGAGTGACTGAGTTGCTGAATTATATTTCTACTCGTTCCCCTGCCTTTTTACAAAGTAATTCTTGGGAGGTGGGCATCATGGCATTTGCTGTCCATTCTTAGTTGCCATGAGAAGGTGAGGATGGGCCATCTTGAGCTACGGCAACCCTCTGAGGGAAAAAAATGTCTCCTTATCTCTGCTTTAAATGAGTGACACTTTATTTTTAAATTGTGAGCCTTAGTTCTAGATTCTCCCACAAGAGGAAACCTCCTCTCCACACCCACCCTGTCAATACTCCTCAGAATCTTATATGTTTCAATCAAGTCGCCTCTTACTCTTGTTATGGTTCAGGTTAGAAACCTCAAAGTGTTTTATGAAGCTCGCCTGAACCATAAATTTTGCATCTTGAATTTGGCTGGGATAGGGTATCAAACAAAGTTTATTTAAGAATATAGTTAACATGTATAGTAAGAAAATTAGGAAGAACTTTCATCAATTACAAACAAAAAACAAAATAACTACTATAATGTATAACTCGTAATGAATATCTCTAATATGTTCCATTACATAAAACCCATAGAAAAAAGCCTTTAAACAGATTTGCCACTGCATAGACTAAAGTTCACATAATACTGGAATCCAGTTCCCTGGGTTGAATGCTGATTTCAAATGATCTTGAAAACTCAGAGCCATCAGCTCCCCAAAACACCAAAAACATAGTTTATTTACTGCACATTGGCAACAAGCCTTCCTTTCAGCTAACTGTTAAACCTTTCAAAGCAAAATAGAGAGAATCTTCTTTCAGCTCTGCCTCTAACTCGGCAACCAATACGAAACTAAAAACAATTCTCATCATCTGACCGGCACACAGCTTTTTTTCTCCTCCCACCAATGACATCACCTAAGGCTGTGAGCACGATTTTAAAAAAAACCTTCTTAAAGGGAGGCTGAAATCACACTCTTCTAAACTCCAGTGAATACATGCCTGTCCAACCTTTCCTCATAAAACAACCCACCCATTCCATGTATTAGTAAACTTGGTTAATGGATTGGCAGTTTAACAATCTAGGATACAGATGTTTCAGGCAGAATAGAATGGAATGTAAAAGGGGTGGGTGAGTTGCATTACTGGCTAAGGAGAATATCACAGCTGTATTGCGGGAGGACACTTCGGAGGGCTCATACAGTGAGGTAATGTGGGTAGAGCTCAGGAATAGGAAGGTTGTAGTCACAATGTTGGGGATTTATTATCGGCCGCCCAACAGCCAGCGGGAGGTAGAGGAAAAGATATGGAGGCAGATTTTGGCAAGATGTAAAAGTAACAGGGCTGTTGTGGTGGGAGATTTTAACTTCCCCTATATTGACTGGGACTCACTTAGTGCTAGGGGTGTGGATGGGGCAGAGTTTGTAAAGAGTATCCAGGAGGACTTCTTGAAACAATTCCTGGCTCGGGTCACTGTCTGTGTGGAGTCTCCACGTTCTCCCCGTGCATGGGTTTCCTCCGGGTGCTCCAGTTTCCTCCCACGGTCTGAAAGATGTCCTGGTTAAGTTGCATTGACCCGAACAGGCACCGAAGTGTGGCAACTAGGGGAATTTCACAGTAGCTTCATTGCAGTGTAAATGTAAGACTTATTTGTGCCTAATAAATAAACTTTTAATGCATTTTGGAAGGTCTAATGCAGATGGGAAATATACAGTAAATGGTAGAACCCTTAAGAATATTGATAGGCAAAGGAATCTGGTGACACAGGTCACTGAAAGTGGCAATGCAGGTAGAGAAGGTAGTTAAGAAGACATACAGCATATTTGCCTTCATCGGCCGGGGCACTGAGTTTACAAATTGGCAAGTCATGTTGCAGCTTTATGGAACCTTAGTTAGGCCGCACTTGGAATATAATGTTCAATTCTGGTCGCCACACGACCAGAAGGATGTGGAGACTTTGGAGAGGGTACAGAAAAGATTCACCAGGATGTTGCCTGGTATGGAGGGCATTAGCTATGAGGTGAGGTTGGAGAAACTTGGTTTGTTCTCACTGGAACGACGGAGGTTGAGTGACAACCTGATAGAAGTTAACAAGATTATGACGGGCATGGACCCAGTGGATAGTCAGAAGCTTTTTCCTCGGATGGAAGAGTTAATTACCAGGGGGCATAGGTTTAAGGTGGGAGGGACAAGGTTTAAAGGAGATGTATGAGACAAGTATTTTACACAGAGAGTGGTGGGTGCCTGGAACTCGCTGCTGGGGGAGGTAGTGGAAGCAGATACGATAGTGACTTTTAAGGGGTGTCTTGACAAATACATGAATAGGATTGGAAGAGAGGGATACGGCCCCTGGAAAGAAAGGGGGCTTTAGTTGAGTCGGACAGCATGTTTGGTGCAGGCTTGGAGGGCTGAAGGGCTTGTTCCTGTGCTGTAATTTTCTTTGTTCTAAACCTTCTCTGAACTGCTTCTAATGTTTTTATATCTTTGCTTAAATAAGGAAACCAATACTTTACCCAGTTCTCCAGCTGTGTGGTCTCAGCAGTATCCTGCACAACTGAAACATAACCTCCCTACTTTTGTATTCAATTCCCAACACTATCAATGATAAAATCCTATTAGTTTTCCTAATTACTGTCAGCCTGCTGTCTCACTTCAGAAGGCAATGAAGAGTCAACCGCATTGTTTGGGACTGGAGTCACACATCAGACAGGATTGAGTAAGGACAGGTTTCCTTAATTAAAGGGACATAGTGAATCATATGAGTTTTTCCAATAATCCAACAGCTTTAAAGTCATTTTTACCAAGACCAACTTTGCATTTCATATCATTTGAACTGAACTGAACTTCTCAAATTTCCGCAATGGGATTTGAACTTGCGTTCTCTGGATTACCAGTTCAGTAATATTCAGTAATACTACCTCAGCAACCATGAAAGCTAACTTGCATATAGCCATGGACAAATTGGTGCAATTTGCATGTGACCACTCCTGTCATGAATGTCATGGGCTTCTGGCTTACCCTCTTTCTGTGATTGGCTGGGACAGCATTGGTACATATTTGTGCTTGTCTGATAATTTGGTGGCAGCAGCAGACATCTACAATGAACTTGGGGGGATGGCAGGGGAGGGCATCCAGAGCATACTACAAAAAGGGCAGTAAGAAAACTAAAATTGAGTGCCAATAAATACATCTTTTAAGGTCACATGTAGTTTGACCACATTGAGTACAGCTCAGGAATAATACATTGTATGGTAAGAACAATGTCTGAGGGAACCGAAAAATAACTTGGAAAAAAAGGACATGAATTTACAGAATAGAATCCCTACAGTGCAGAAGAAAGCCATTCAGCCCATCGAGCCTGCACCGACAACAATCCCACCCAGGCCCTATTCTTGCAACCCCACGTATCTACCCTGCTGATCTCCCTGACACCAAATGGCCAATTTAGCATGGCCAATCCACCTAACCTGCACCTCCCTCTGACTGTGGGAGGAAACCGGAGCACCCAGAGGAAACCCACGCAGACAACATGCAAACTCCATACAGACAGTGACCCAAGCTGGGAATCTAACCTGCACTGTGAGACAGCAGTGCTAATCACTGTGCCACTGTGCCACCGACATAGAGCCTTTTACCATCTCAGGATTTCCCAAAATCCTCCATAAGGCAAAGAAAGGACTTTAGAAAAGCAATCACTATTGTAACAGAGGAAACACAGCAGCTAATTTGCCCATAGCAATCTCTCACAACATTTCTAAGTTTTGTTCGAGAGTTAAGTATTGATTAGAATAATATAGAGAATTCCCCTGCTTTTCTTCAATGTAAGTTCACATGAGAGGCAGACAGGCCTCAGTTTGTTTGTTTGTATGTCTGTCTATCTAGCTAGCTCTCGATCTCTTTGTCAGTTGATTGGTCTGTCCTTCACGTGATAGGGTACCATTGGTACCTAATTATCCTTGAGTGAGTAGTTGGCTGCCCATTTCAGAGGGCATTTAAGAGTCAACCACATTGCTGTGAATCTAGAATCCCATATAGGCCGTACCAGGCTAAGGCGGCAGATTTCCTACCCTAAAGGGCATTACTGAACCAGATGTGCTTATACATCAACAATGGTTTCATAGTACTTTCCTTAGACCTCAAATTCCAGATTTTTAAAAAAATTCAAATTTCACCATCTGCCGTAATGCGATTGCAACCCGGGTCCCCAGAACATTGCACTGGGTCTCTGGATTACTAGTCCAGTGACAATAGCACTATGACCATTGACAATAGCACTATGACCATTGACAATAGCACTATGGCCATTGACAATAGCACTATGCCATCTCCTCTCCCTTTAACGTCCCATCCAAAAGCCAGCATTTCCAATAAGTGCAGCATTCCTTTCGTGCTGCGCTGGGAATGTTACCCTGGATTCTGTGGTAATGTCTATGGGGTGGTTCAATGAGGAGTATTGGAGAGCATGCCAGGAGCTGCACCAGGCAGGAGATGCTATCCTGATGAGGTTATAACACAGGACTTCAATGGGAGCAGTGTGATACAGACAGAGTTAACAATCCCACAGTGAAGAAATTAGATCAAAATTCTGCAGACCTGTCACATCCAGTTGTGAATGGTGGTTGACAATTAGACAACTAATAAGTGGAGCAAGTTCCACAAACACCTCACTCTCAATGAGATGGGAACCCATCACATCAGTGCAAAAGACAAAGCTGAAGCATTTCCAGCCAGAAATGTGGAGTGGATGATTTATCTCGGCCTACTCCTGAGGTCCACGGCATCACAGATGTCAGTCTTCAGCCAATTTGATTCACACCATGTGATATCAAGAAACTGCATTGGATACTGAAAAGGCTCAGGGCTCGGACAATATCTGGCCTGTTGTGCTGAGGACCTGTGCTTCAGACTAGCCATTCCCTCACCTAGCTGTTCCAGTACAGCTACAACACTGGCATTTATCCAACAACACGAGGAATTGCCCAGATACGTCCTGTCTCCAAAAAAAGGGACAAAACCAATCCAATAAATTCCCACCCCATCAGTCTATTCTCAATAATTAGCCAACGGATAGAAGGTGCCGTCAACAGTGCTAAAAATAGGCACTTACTCAGCAATAACCTGCTCGCTGACACTCAGTTTGGGTGCTCCAAGGCTACAAGAGCAGGTTAGAGGCTGAGAATTCAATGGCAAATAACTCACCTCCTGATTCTCCAAACCTGTCAACCAACTACAAGGGAAAAGTTAGGGTTGTGATGGAATACTCTTGCTGGGATGAATGAAGCTCCAATAACACTCATGAAGCTCAACACCATTCAGGACAAAGCGGCCCTCTTGATTAGCACTCTATCTACCACCTTAAACATTCAGTTCCTTCACTACTGATGCACAGTGCCAGCAGTATGTATCATCTACAAAATGCGCTGCTGCAACTCACCAAGGCTTCAAAAGCACCTTCCAAATCCATGACCTCTAACATCTAGAAGGACAAGGCTAGCAGATTCAGGGGAACAGTACCACCTGCAAGTTCCCCCCAAAGCCATAAGCCATCCTGACTTGGAACTATATCCCCGTTCCTTCACTGTCGTTGGGTCAAAAACCTGGAACTCCCCTCCCTAGCGCATTGTGAATGTACCTACATCACATGGAATGCAGCAGTTCAAAAAGGTGGCTCACCACCACTTTCACAAAGAACAATTGGGTTTGTTCACAAATGTTTGCCTTGTTAGCGGCACTTGCATCCCATGAAAGAGTAACAGGACAACATGCTCCTTAAGGATCTTTTCCCACCCAGCCTCAGTTTTTACGCTGGCGGGTAGATAATAGATAATGGGAGGAAAAGTTATGGTGATGAGGCAGGAAAGTGGAGTCGAGGATTATCATATCAAATCAGTCTCTGAATGGCAGAGCTGACTCGAATGGCCTTCCTCTGCCCCCACAGGGTCTAAAGCCAAGTTCTCAGGTGGGAATGTCGCAGAGAGAGGGGGGAGGGTTGAAGTGCATGGGACACCTCTAGAAGCCCCCTTTGGACTGGTGTGACCCTCCCATTGGGCCCAGTGATCTCTGGAACTCCCTTGACACCGACACCACCTCTGCCTAGCCCCTCCCCAAACCTACCCCCCTCCCCGGAGAGCCCACTCTCCCTCCTTGGATTCCCCCAGGCCTTCCCTACCCAGCCCCCAGCCCCACACGCACACATACTCACACACACACACGCACACATTCCCGCTCCCACCACCACCCCCCACTGGCCAATCTGATTGGCTGGCAACTCTCCAAGGATGGACCTCCTCCAGGTGATGGGCAGAAGCCCCGCCTTCTGTCCATCAATGCTCGTTAGAGCGTGAAACAGCAGCATCAAGCCTGCTGGAGTCAGCGGGGATGCTAATTTTGGCCCATGTGTTGAAACCTCTATGGTTGACAACTTCACTTCTGTCTGGCTTCCCAAACCTTCTTGACAAATATTGTGGGCACTTTAATTCCCCTCCTTTCTCTCCCCACGCCCATCAGAATTTCCCAGAGTGCTCAGGGTGGGCTGGTGAAGGGGTGGAACTCACTCTAAACACGGCCCACCCCAAATCCTTCCCAAGTTACATTCATACCACGTGCAAAATAGTTGAGAATTTATCAGCTCATACAACTTGCTTCTGTTTGCTTCACGATGTGTGAAGTCTGAAGGTGGCCCATGCGAGCGTTTCGTGTGCGAAAATCTCTCTGCAGTGTTACAAAGTGTTATCACAAACGCACAAGATTTGTGCCTTTTCCCACTTTCTCCAGTTAGTGACTGTGTCCACCAGTCAGAGATTGAGAATCTGCTCATGTTGGTGTATCATAGAAACATAGAAGATTGGAGCAGCAGGAGGCCATTCGACCCTTCGAGCCTGCTCCACCATTCATTACGATCATGGCTGATTGTCCAACTCAATAGCCTAATCCTGCTTTCTCCCCATAATCTTTGATCCCATTCACCCCAAGTGCTATATCCAGCCACCTCGTGAATATATTCAATGTTTTGGCATCAACTACGTCCTGTGGTAATGAATTCCACAGGCTCACCACTCTTTGGGTGAAGAAATGTCTCCTCACCTCCGTCCTAAATGGTCTACCCATAATCCTCAGACTGTGATCCCCGGTTCTGGACTCCCCCACCATCAGGAACATCCTCCTTGCATCTACCCTGTCTAGTCCTGTTAGAAATTTATAAGTCTCTATGAGATTCCCCCGTCATTTGTCTGAACTCCAGCGAAAACTATCCTAAGATAGTCAATCCCTCCTCATACATCAGTCCCACCATCCCTGGAATCAGCCTGGTAAACTTTTGCTGCACTCCTTCGAGAGCAAGAACATCCTTCCTCAGAAAAGGAGACCAAAGCTGCACACAATATTGTCTGGCTGTAGTGCAGAAAGGAAAACAGCGGGTGGGGAGGATTGCAAAATCTGCTTGATTCTCTCATCAAACAGAACTGTTTACCAAAATATCACAAAGTGAGAGCAAATTACTATCAGAACCTAATAATGCAGAGGAAAGGATCAGGATTCGTAGAACAGAGTGTATATCAAGAGGTAGTATTAATAACTTCTGGACCTTGTAATTGACAGATTATTGGTGATATTAGCAGACAAAAAGGGGAGGTTATTTTGCCTCCCCGTAGAGTGTTTCTTGCGACAGGAGGTGGTGCGTTGTTGCCGGCAGTGGGATCTTCTGGTTCTGCCTCTGTCAATGGGAAACCCACGGCGGAGGATGGGTGCGCCATCAGCGGGACCAGACGATCCCGCCGGTGTGAACAGCCAGAAAATTCCAGCCAAAGACTCTACAGCTGGAATCTTCCATTCTGTAGTCTAAGTTTGATGGCAGGTGTAGAGGTGTAAGGGAGGGGAGGAGGGGAACAGCTAACCATGCGTGATCTTGCGCTCTTCAACTCATTAAATATGGATCTGCAAGGAGCTTGTGGACTCTTAAAGTGGGGTGGGCAGGAATTTGCCATCTCCGTCATTACTTCCTGGTTGAAGGTCCAGGCGCCATATTTAAAGGACACCCCAGGAATCTCTTCCACCTTACCCCAGCCACTGCTCCACACTTCCCCACTAACCTTTCCCATCCTCCACCTAACTTGCACTACGACCATCTGGCCTTACGCGTAGTCTGGCATTTATTGACACTCTCCAAAGAGGACAACGCAGCGGCAACTTACCATTAATCATGAAAGAAGTCTGCCTCGCCAGATGCACACGTAAAACTGAACCCTCTATTTTCTCATGGTCGGGGATCTTAGTGCGCATGCATGCAAATGGGCTTCACGACATTGTCCTTTAGGAAGCTCAAAACCCCTTTAAAGGCTCAAGAACATAATTGATGAAGTTCATCCCACAGTCGAGAACAGAGTTTTGGCCTCACAACATTTTAAGTTCCTCTGCCCATCGAGCTTCCCACTCCTGGCAGGACTGGAAGATTTCACCACGTGTGTTCCTCCAATAATAATCCTCTTCCTGCTATTTTAACACAGGTGTTAATGCTCTGCTAAAATCAGAGAAAGCATTCTACACAAAATACTTAACATTGCATGCCATGTCGTGACTGAACACATGTCACCTATCACACTTTTTGGCAGCATATAGTAAAATGAAATCTTCCAGCCATTTGGCCCATCATACCTGTGGCATCTCTGTGAACAAACTGTTCATTTACTCCCATTCTCCCACGACCCTCTCTTTCTCGATAACGCTGTAATGTAATTTCCCTTCAAGTATTTATCCAATTCCCTTCTGAAAGTTACTATTGAATCTGCTTTTTTTTATTCATGGGAAATGGGCGTCACTGGTTGGTCAGCATTTATTGCCCATACCTAGCCGCCCGGGGGCAGTTGAGAGCCAACCACATTGCTGTGGCTCTGGAGTTACATGCAGGCCAGACCAGCTAAGCACAGCGCATTTCCTTCCCTAAAGGACATTAGTGAAGCTGATGGGTTTTTCTGACAATCGACAATGATTTCATGGTCATCAGTAGATTCTAAATCCCAGATATTCTTTATTGAATTCAAATTTCACCATCTGCCGTGGAGGGATTCGAACCCGGGTCCCCAGAACATCAGCTGAGTTTCTGGATTAATAGCACTAGGCCATTGCCTTCCTTTCAGGATGTGTACAGAAAGTAGCCAAGCAGAATATTAGCTTTCAGAGAAGTGGGCCCCGGGTATATTTATCTGAAATGTGTTGACACAGAATCTGCTTTTCACTTCTTAAGTTTACGGGGATCTTATTGCTCATGCAATGCAAATGTTTGTTTCTGTCACCTAGGTGCAGAATCCTTCGGATTATTTTCATGTACAATAAACGGAGAAGAAAGGGATCAAACACACAGAGCAGTATTCAGGTAAGAACCAGTTCACTTCACAAATACAGAAGGAGGCCATTTGGCCCACTGTGCCTGTAGGTGTGCTGGTGTTTAATGAGTGCTACAGGCTCCAATCCAATTGCTCTACCTTTAGTGTAAGTTGCTATCGCTTTCCTTGCTTTTTGTTTTGAGAACACCATCAAGTTAACTCCATATCTTGACAACGAATTATGGATCTGAAACTCGGGGCCTGACACTATCTATGATCATAGAATCCCGACAATACAGAAGGCCATTAGGCCCATTGAGCCTACACCGACAACAGTCCCATCCTATCCCTGTAACCCCACATATTTACCCTGCTAATCCCCTCGAAACTAGGGGCAATTTAGCATTGCCAGTCTACCTAACCCACACATCTTTGGACAATGGGAAGAAACCAGAGCACCTGGAGGAAACGGATGCAGACACGGGAGGAATGTGCAAACTCCACACAGACAGTCACCCAAGCCGGGAATCGAACCCGGGTCCCTGGCGCTGTGAGGCAGCAGTGCCAACCATTGTGCCACCGTGCTGCCCCTAATGATGTTCCTCACGACATTAAAACACTGCCAGTTGCTTCTGATTTTGAAGAAGTGCAAGAGAGTTCTCCCGAGTTGTGGCCAGTATTTGTCCCCCAGCCAGTGTCACAAAAACAGATTTTTTAAAAAATCATTTTCTATAGGCTGTGGGCATCTCTGGATGAGCCAACATTTATTGCCCATCTCTAATTGCTCTTGAAAAGATGGTTGTGAACCGCTGCATTTCCTGAGATGTAGGTACACCCACACTGCTGTTAGGGAGGGAACAATGCCGTTAGGGAAGGAATTCTGGGATTTTGACCCAGTAAAAGTGTAGGAACGGCAATATATTTTCAAGTCACGCTGGTGGGCATCTCAGTGGCACAATGTTTAGCACTGCTGCCTCACAGCGCCAGGGACCCGGGTTCGATTCCCAGTTTGGGTCACTGTGCAGAGTTTGCATGTTCTCCCCGTGTCTGCATGGGTTTCCTCCAGGTGCTCCGGTTTCCTCCCACGCTCCAAAGATGTACAGGTTAGGTGGATTGGCCATGCTGAATTGCCCCTTATTGTTAGGGGGATGAGCAAAGGCAAATGCATGGGGTTATGGGGATAAGGCCTGGGTGGGATTGTGATCAGTGCAGACTCGCTGGGCCGAATGGCCTCCTTCTGCACTGTGGGGATTCTATGTGAGTGGCTTGTAGGGGAACCTCCAGGTGGTGGTGTTCCCAGGTATCTGCTGCCCTCATTCTTTT
Source organism: Mustelus asterias (assembly GCF_964213995.1). Taxonomy (NCBI): domain Eukaryota; kingdom Metazoa; phylum Chordata; class Chondrichthyes; order Carcharhiniformes; family Triakidae; genus Mustelus; species Mustelus asterias. Next base: position 67,942 of record NW_027590276.1, on the reverse strand, counting down.
AGGTAGTAGTGGTGTTAGTTTGGAAGACGCTGCCTAAAGAGCCTTGATGAGTTCGTGCAGTGCATCTTGTAGATGGTACACAGTGCTGCTACTCTGCGTCGGTGGAGGGAGTTAATGTCTGTGGAAGAGGCGTCAATCAAGCGGGCACTATCTTATTGCTGTTTGTGGGCAGGCCACGTTTCCTCCATTCGGAAACATTTTAGTGTTACTTAATTGGCTGGAAATCTCTTTAAGATGTCCTGAAGTGGTGAAAGCCTCCATGAAAATCCATGTTCTTTCTCACCTAGAGAAGCTTTTGGGAACTGGTTACAGATTTCCAGAGTCCACCAGGGGTAACTGCCCCACTACTGCAGCAATGGTTATGTTCCATGTTTGTCTCTCTGCCATTAGACATGGCATCCATGTTCCTCTCTATATTTAACTGTATGTTTCGAAAATTAAAGAGAAATTGCTTCACTCTGAGTGGGTTGATAAAATGGGTATATTTATATCTATCTAAATATATTAAAAATATTACATTTGCAGACACTTCCTATCTGCACATTTTGATTTCATGTCATATTTTCATCACACATTTGGGGTAGATTTACACTGTTCATGATCGTGTAAAACAATTGAAAGAAAGTTGGGATCTCTGCTCAAAGTTAACAGAAGAAGTGTTGATTTTCTATCACCCATTTTACACATAGGCATCAAATCTAAACCTATCTCCTCCATGTCACCTTTATCCATTACAAATATGTGGAGTTATGGGAATAGAGCCTGGGTGGGATTGTGGTCAGTGCAAACTCAATGGGCCAAATGGTCTCTTTCTGCACTGTAGGGATTCTATGATTTGGGTGGTCCCAAACGACAGACCTGGACTTTATGGGGTTTTGTAATTCCTTGGGGTACTTTTCTGATTGTCCGCTGTAATTATGCTGGAAAATCCAGAGGAGCCCTGGAGAAACTCCGCTAACATTGCCTTGTCAAGGATTCCGCATCTGCTGAAGTTATGAAGAGTGATCAGGAGAATTCCCCTGGGATTCTAGCCTTGATATTTTGCCTTGTATTTTTCTCTGATCTGAATATGAATTGTCTGGTTGAACTTAGACAGCACACTTGCTGTAATTTTACTTTCTGCTGAAACATTTTTGAACTTATTTAAACAAAAGCTGGAGGGGGCAAACCTCCAAATCTTTATCAGATGAAATTTGTACTGTTTTTAAAAAATATTTTGAACAGGGAGATTCTGTGCATTTTTAAAATAAAGAGGTTTTGTGAGATAAACACATTCTACTGAGATTTATTAATTTATTAGTCATAGGCTTACATTAACACCAAAATGAAGTTACTGTGAAAATCCCCTAGTAGCCACACTGTTTGGGTACTGAAGGAGAATTTAGCATAGCCAATGCACTGAACCAGCATGTCTTTCGGACTGTGGGAGGAAACCGGAGCACCCAGAGGAAACCCACACAGAGATGGGGAGAATGTGCAGACTCTGCGCAGACAGTGACCCAAGCTAGGAATTGAACCCAGGTCCCTGGAGCTGTGAGGCAGCAGTGCTAACCACTGCGCCACCATGCCGCCCCACTACCTGTCTTTAAAAATGAGTTGGAGATGCCGGCGTTGGACTGCAGTGGGTGGGCACAGTAAGAAGTCTCACAACACCAGGTTAAAGTCCAACAGGTTTGTATGGAATCTCAAGCTTTCGGACTTACCCGATAAAGGAGCAGTGCTCTGAAAGCTCGTGATTCCAAATAAACCTGTTGGACTTTAACCTGGTGTTGTGAGACTTGTTACCATGTCTTTAAAAAAGCAGTAAATGTTGGAAATACTCAGCAGATCAGGCAGCACCTGTGGAGAGAGAAACAGAGTGACTGGGTGGAACTTTCTGGCCGTTCATGCCGGCGGGATTCTCTGGTCCCGTTGCAGTGAATGAAGATTTGGCTGAGTGCCAAATTCTCCGTCCTCACTTGCAGCGGCAGCGGGGCGTGACTGGCCAGAAAATTCCGAGCATTGTTTCAAAGTTGATGATATTCTGACAAAATGTTAAATATTTCTCTCACAACAAAAACAGAAAAATGCTGGAAAATCTCAGCAGGTCTGACAGCATTGGTGGAGAGAGAGTAGAGCCAGCGTTTCTAGTCTAGGTGACCCTTCGTCAGAGCTCCGAGGGCTCGACTCTCTCTCCACAGATGCTGTCAGACCTGCTGAGATTTTCCATCATTTTTCTGTTTTTGTTTCAGATTCCACCATCCCCAGTATTTTGCGTTTATCTGAAATATTTCTCTCTCCACCAATACTGCTTGACCTATTGAATATTACCAGCAGTTTCTGTTTTTATTTCAGGTTTACAACGGCTGTGGTATTTTGCTTTTGCACAGAAATGTCAGAAAATGCAATAAGTAGAGAGAGAGTAACAATAGAGATAACTTTCACCTTTGGCGGGAATTTAAAATTGGTGTTTTAAAATACCTCCATTTATTAGACTATTCAAGTGTACCAGAAATAAATTAAAGAATTATCCTTGACCTGAACTGTTTAAAAAAAACTCACCAGTCAGATTCTTCCTTTAAACTGACGTGTCCTTACCTTTTCCCCAATTCCATTATCTCCTTTATTTATTAAACTTTATTGGTGGCACAGTGGTTAGCATTGCTGCCTCACAGCGCTAGAGACCTGCCCGGCTTGGGTCACTGTCTGTGCGGAGTCTGCACGTCCTCCCCGTGTCTGCGTGAGTTTCCTCCAGGTGCTCCAGTTTCCTTCCACATTCCGAAAGACGTGCTGGTTAGGTGCATTGGCCATGCTAAATTCTCCCTCAGTGTACCCGAACAGGCACCAGAGTGCAGCCACTGGCAGATTTTAACAGTAACTTCATTGCTGTGTTAATGTAAGCCTACTTATGACAATAAATGAATATTACCTTTATCAGATGCTAAAATACTAAACACACATACAGGATATAGAATTATCTTGCTATTCAGCCTATTTACTTACTTGAAAATCTTCGGGTCATGCTGTTCGTCTTGTTTTAATTTACATACATTACTTTTTGAAAGCTCCCCTACCTCTGAACTGGTCTTTGTTGTCCTGCACTGTCACTGCTTCCTGGTCCTCATGCTGCTTTTAAACATTCTGCTCTCCCAATGTGCTTTTGTTGCACTGTCTTGATTTCAGTGGTTCAAGAAGGCAACTCACCACCACTGACGAAGAACAGCTGGGAATGGGCAATAAATGCTGGCCTGGCCAGCAACTCCCACATCTCACAAATTAATAAATCAAAAATAAATTTAAACCGACACCATTGTAACCACTATTGGCGCTTCATGGAGCTCTTTGGGCGGCACGGTGGCACAGTGGTTAGCACTCGCTGCCTCACAGCGCCAGGGATTCAGGTTCGATTCCTGGCTTGGGTCACTGTCTGTGCGGAGTCTGCACGTTCTCCCCGAGTCTGCGTGGGTATCCTCCGCGTGTTCCGGATTCCTCCCACAGTCCGAAAGATGTGCTGGTTAGGTGCATTGGCTATGCTAAATTCTCCCTCAGTGTGCCCAAACAGATAGTTTTGTAACCCCCAGATATCTGTAACCCCCACGACTTGCCCGGGCTTGCAAAATCTCACTAACTGTCCTGACTGGAGACAATACACACCTCTTTAACCTGTGCTTGACCCTTCCTCCACTCTCATTGTCTGTACCTTTAAGACTTGATTGCCTGTAAAGACTCGCATTCCAACCATTATTTTGTAAATTGAGTTTGTGTCTTTATATGCCCTGTTTGTGAACAGAACTCCCACTCACCTGATGAAGGGGCAGTGCTCCGAAAGCTAGTGGCTTGTGCTACCAAATAAACCTGTTGGACTTTAACCTGGTGTTGTGAGACTTCTTACTTGTTTACCCCAGTCCAATGCCGGCATCTCCACATTATAAGGAGAGGGCAGGATAGACTGGGACTTTTTTCTCTGGAGCGTAGGAGGTTGAGGGGTGACCTGATAGAGGCTTATAAAATCATGAGAGGCATAGATAAGGTGAATAGCAAAGGTCTTTTCCCCAGGGTGGGGGAGTCCAAAACTAGAGGGCATAGGTTTAAGGTGAGAGGGGAAAGATTTAAAAGGGACCTGAGGAACAACTTTTTCACACAGAGGGTGGTGCGTATATGGAATGAGCTGCCAGGGGAGGTGGTAGAGGCGGGCACAATTACAACTTTAAGAAGACATTTGGACAGGTACATGGATAGGAAAGGTTTAGAGGGATATGGGCCAAACACAGGCAAGCGGGACTAGTTCACTTTAGGAAACCTGGTTGGCAAGGACGAGTTGGGCCGAAGGGCCTGTTTCTGTGCTGTATATCTCTGTCACTCTAGTAGAGTAAATCAAGAAGGCGACGGATGGAGTTCAGGAGGAAAATATTCAACCCAATTACTCAATAATAAAACCACTTGTATGAATTTTTTTTTAAATTGCAAACGGAGGCTAAAGCAAAAGCATAGACACAAGAAAGACTTGCATTTATGCAGTACCTTTCCTGACCGCAGGATGTTAAAGCCAATGAATTTGTTTTTGAAGTGTAGTCACTGTTGTAATGTAGGAAATGTGATAGCCGCCCTGTGAACAGTAAGATCTACAACTGCAAATTAATAATGACCAGATAATCTGGGGGAGTTTTTCTTTGCAATATTGGTTACCAGATAAATATTGGCGAGCGTACCAGTGAAAACTCCTCTGCTATTGGACAAAAAAGGCCTTGATTCAAAATCTCAACCTAAAGACAGCACCTCAGACACTGATTTTTGTTCTTGTAATAACTCCACGGAGGCGAAAGTCCCGTCACCAAGTTACTTTATTTACACCATACGTCTGTACACAGCCAGCTCTCATGTTGCTCCCTGCTGATTGCAGGCAGGGAGTCTGACACACCTGCTTTAAATAGGGAGCATGACGCTTCCTGATTTAACCATCAATTAGGACTCATCTCTCCAGTGGGACCTGGACCCACAACCTTCTGACTCAGAGGCACGAACCATGACAAATGCAGCTTTGTATAAAAACATAGATAATGAAAGAGGAGATGTACTCCTGATTCCTAAATCTCAATCATTTTGTGTAAATGGTAAAGAACAATGGTCTTAACACTAATTCCTATGGACCACCAGTTCCAACCTTCCAATAGTCTTGCGGAGCCACCTTTAATCTCTACCCTCTGGTTTCTATTTTGCTACTTGTCTTTGCGTGCCCTGACCTTGGTCACCAGTCTACTGGCATTAAACCCTTGGACTGAATAGCCTATTAGTGCGCTGTAAATTCCATTCTGTTCAACCTAAAAGGGTACATGTTTTCACACTGTAAATGATGTAGTGAGCTGTGGTTTAGCAGACTGCATTCATAATATAAGTCAGACACTTCACCTTGGGAACTGTGCTGTGACGCAAGTTAATGTTTCTGCCTATTCCTCTCCCCCGCAATGCCCTTCCTCGGCTATTTTAGTGCAGGAGTTAACCCACTTGAGAATTGGGTTCATTCTGGGTTCAAAATAGGGAAAAGGGAAGTTTCAGGTGAACACATTAGCATTTGTGTACTAATATCGTACGGTGTCATTTCAAAATCTTGTGTATAATTGGGATCAAGCATGACATGTGTAATGATTAATTGGAACTGTCAGTAGATTTGCTCTAAATAATTGAAACAGTGATTAATTATACCACCCCATAGACTGCAGGATTATTACCGTACTGAGTGAGTAATTTTAACACCCTGCGTCATAAATGTCAGAAAGTTATGGGTGCAAAATTTAATTTTAGCATCTCACGCAGGCTGCCTCAAAGTCATCTGGAATCGAAGCATTGGCTCTATTCTCTCACCACCAGGTGCTGTCAGACCTGCTGAGATTTTCCAGCATTTTCAGCTTTTGTTTCAGATTCCAGCATCCGCAGAATTTTGCTTTTGTCTCATCGTGCCCTAACTAAACTTAAAAGAAACCTTCTGCCCTTATTCAGTCCGTATCCCTCTATTCCCTCCTGATTCATGCACCCATCCAGATGCCTCATAAATATTGCTAATGTGCCTGCTTCCACCACCTCCTCTAGCAGCGTGTCCCAGGCACCCACCACTCTCTGTGTGATGTGTTACGACAATTGACCCGAACCCCAAGGTTTTGGTTTCATCCAATTTGGGACCAATAATGTTTTGTTTAAAGTAGATAGGTTTTATGTTCAAGACCCTGGGGCGATCTTACCAGAATTTGGCAAAGTGTCAGGCTTGTCAGAAAACGGATGTGCAACTCTCCAGTCACACAGGCCAATTTTCTCTCCAGATTTTGAGCCAATTTAAAGAAACAAATGTGTGGGCATGGTTTAGGACGTCACTCTGATGGGGCGGGCATTCTTAGAACCAGCAACAGGCTTCACAGTGATCAGAGTGCTAACTTTAAAATAAAACTAAACTACCCCCACTGCCTGACCTCCCCACCAGTAGGTATCAGGCCCCCACCTCCTGACCCTCATTGCCAGCTCTCCCCAATCCTTCCCCCCCATCCCCCTCCCCACCTTCCCATACGCATCATCGGCATTTCCCAATTCTACCGGCCCCCCCCTCCCCCCCCATCCTGAAATTCATTGCCGGAATTTTCCATAACTCTTCCCCCACCCCCCCGCACAATCATCATCGCAGTGCCGCCCCCCCCCATACAAACACACACATACACACACACACACACACACTCTCTCTCACACTCTCTCTCACACACTCACTCTCTCACACACTCACTCTCTCACACGCTCACTCTCACACGCTCACTCTCACACTCTCTCACACTCACACTCTCTCACACTCACACTCTCTCACACTCACACTCTCACACTCACTCTCTCACACACACTCACAATCGCCAGCATCTCACCCAGCTCCCTTGCCGACAATCATCATGGGCATTTCTTCCCCCCACCCACTGAACGGTTCCCCCCCACCCCCCCACCCCCGCTCCACACGCACACTCAATTGCCAGCATCTCACCCAATTCCTCCGCTGTCAGTCATCACTGGCGTTTGACAGTGCCAATCAGTGCCAGGGCGCTGCCTGACCCTGGCCTTCTCCCCTGGGGGCTATACTTTGTATCCTGAAGGAATCCCCCAGACAGGTTCATATTTTAAAAAACCCTTCAAGAACCTCATCAATGTGACGTCACGTCGGCAGGGTATGATGACGTGAGGAGCATCATGTGCTGAGCGGTCTACATAAGCATCATATTATTTAATTTAGGTTAATGCCCATTACGGCTGTGAGCCCGAATACGTCGCGGCGATGAGCGGGGCAATTTGGAAATAGTGATCTCGCCAATGAGAATTGCGATTCCCGGTTTTTCTGGAGTTTGTGCCTCCACCAGCAATCCCGTGCATGGAGAGTTTGAGTTCAGGATCCCGCCTACTTACTAAGAAAATAAAGCCACAAGATTCCACAGGTTTTTAACAAATAAAAATCAACCTAACTATTCAAGGTCAAAAGTTTGAACAATTTGCAACATCTATCTAATACTCTTCACATGCAAGGTTAATACGATGTACATTGGAATTAAGAGGCAAACATTAGTCAAACATACCACACTGTACAATAAATATCATGCAACCAAGATCCCATTGATTTCTTAGCAACTCACCCAGACTTTAGGAAAAAATGAATCAACCAATCTCATTGAAACACTGTCTCTCACTCTCTCATGAGGTGCTCCAAACTTTTGAAGATCAAGCCTCTTGCTTCCCTCAAAGCCACTCCAACTCGGACTACCTCTAAAACTTCAAAAATCCCAGTGTTTCAACCTGCTCTCCTGAAACTCTGCTCTTCAGGATTTCTGAGTATGCACTCCAGCCTGTACATACTGCCTCAATTTCAGTTCTTTAATAGCCGTTAGATTCACTGGGCTGGCACTGCCCCTGGATTTCACCAAGCTCCAATCTCCTCAGCTACACCAAAATGGCTCCCGGGGCTTCTTCTCAGCCCAAACTATCCAGCACAGAGCCAGTGACCTTCTGTCACCTTCCTAGCTCCCCAGGACTTCTCTGAGCCCTAACTGTACAGAGTTATCAAACTCTGGAATGTCTCCTGAGCCACAACCTCATAAGGTCAGATGACAGCAACACTTTTGCAGTCTGGAACCTGCTAACAGCAGCATCTTTTCAGTTTGGCATTTCCCTCTACTGCAGAGGGCCCCCCACCCCCTCACAATTCTCCCTGTGTCTGCGTGGGTTTCCTCCGGGTGCTCCGCTTTCCTCCCACATTCCAAAGATGTGCAAGTTAGGTGGACTGGCCATGCTAAATTGCCCCTTAGTGTCAGGTGTTATGTGGATGGGCCTGGGTGAGATTGTGGTCAGTGCAGACTCGACGGGCTGAATGGCCTCCTTCTATGATTCTATGATTTCCATATTTATATACAGATGAGGTTCCCTGATTTATCCCTGTAAAATAAACTTTACTCTAAAATTTACTACAAACCATGAACTGGGTAACAAAAGGTGGAATTTTACTTAGAATAAACCATTGGGCCTTAATGCAAATGGACTGACTGTGATTTCCACAAAAGCTAACACTCCAGTGCAGTAGTACTGAGGGAATATTAGAGATGCCATCTTTTTTGGATGAGACGTTAAATCCGAGGTCCCATCTGCCCTCTCAGGTGGACAGATCCCATGAAGAAGAACAGTGCGCTACAGCAGCACAGTGGTTAGCACTACTGCCTCACAGTGCCAGGGACCCGGCTTCCTGGCTTGGGTCACTGTCTGTGTGGGGTTTGCACTTTCTCCCGTGTCTGCGTGTGCTCCGGTTTCCTCCCACAGTCCAAAGATGTGCGGGTTAGGTTGACTGGCCAAGCCAAATTGCCCCTTAGCGTCAGGGGGACTAGCAGGGTAAATGTGTGGGGTTACGGGGAAAGGGCCTGGGTGGGATTGTGGCCGGTATAGATTCAATGGGCTGAATGGCCTCCTGTACTATGATTTCATGAATAAGGAAGTTATGTTTGGTGTCTTGGCCAATATCTATCAGCACCAATATTGCAAACAACATTACAACAGTGACTACACTTCAAAAGTACTTCATTGGCTCTAGAGTGCTTTGGAATATTCAATGGTCATGAAAAGCATTACTAAATGCAAGTCTTTCTTTTAAATATTCCACTATCTTACTTGATTAAACATTTGAATTTAATTCAAGATCCATAATTCATTAGCCCTGGCCATGTGTAAGTTGGCCAAAGTTACAATCCGCCATGTTTTTGTTTCATTAAAGTCTTGGTACTCGGAAAGTCTTTTCTTTCCTTCATGACAGTCTTTCTTGTCACCTACATAGATTTGTGCCTCGACATGACGATGAGCTGGAGCTAGAGGTGGACGACCCTCTCCTCGTGGACATTCAGGCTGACGATTACTGGTACCATGCCTACAATATGCGAACTGGCGAGACAGGAATCTTCCCAGCATACTATGCACTTGAGGTCAATGTGGAACGAGGACACTTTGCAGGTATTCCACTCCTCATCAAGATCAAAGAGTAGCAATGCAATGCACTTGAACCAAGAGGCATAATGCTGGAAACGTGAAAGGAGAAAACTCCAGCAGGTCAGTCAGCCTCTTATAGAAAAGGAAACGAGGTTAGCTCAGCCCTACAGACTTTCTTTTCCTGTTGGAATCGCACAGAAGCCAATGATTCAATGCAATAGGCCAGGGTCCTACTGAAAAAGTAATAAGGCGCACACTGTTTTAATGTTAGGTTAGGTTGATTGGCCATGCTAAATTGATCCTAGTGTCAGCGGGATTAGCAGGGTAAATATGTGGGTTACGGGAATAGGGCCTGGGTGGGATTGCGGTCGGTGCAGACTCGATGGGCTGACTGGCCTCCTTCTGCGCTTTAGGGATTCTATGATTCTATGAATACACAAAATGATCAGTGAGTTTGGGGAAGGAGATACACACCGTGAGTGATGAATTTCCCAATCCACCTCCCCTAACACACTCATGTCAAATTGTTCTTAGTGCTACTCTGATATAAATTAGACGGAGACAGTGGCGTAGTGGTATTGTCGCTGGACTTGTAATCCAGAGACTCAGGGTAATGCTCTGGGGACCCAGATTCAAATCCCACCATAGCAGATGGTGAAATTTGAATTCAATAAAAATCTGGAACTAAAACTCGAATGATGACCATGAAACCATTATCGATTGTCGTAAAAACCCATCTGGTTCACTAATGTCCTTCAGGGAAGGAAATCTGCTGTCCTTACCTGGTCTGGCCTACACGTGACTCCAGAGCCACAGCAATGTGGTTGACTCTTAAATGCCCTCGGGGATGGGCAATAAATGCTGGCCCAGCCAGCGGCGCTCACGTCCCATGAACGAATAAAAAAACACCCAGGAAAGTATGGATAGATGTTTCATTTCAATGTCAGTTCAACACCAGAAATAACATATTTCCATTCAAAAGGTTAAGCAATTGTAGAGCTTTTTTAAAAAAACATTTTTTCATCTAAACAAATTTGTTCTACATATATACATCTTTTCTCTTCTCTCTCTCTCTTTATCTCTCTCTCTCTCCCAGCAGCAGTAGCAGCTGAAAAGGATGACTGGGTAGACAAATTTCATCTGAAGTTTCTGGGTTCAGTCCAAGTGCCATACCATAAAGGGAATGATGTTCTATGTGCAGCCATGCAGAAGGTAAAGAGAAGACAAACTGGTAAATCCTGTATTCCAAAAATCAAAATGAAACTATTTTCACCCCTGACTTAACACAGTAGGAATTTATCTCATACAGACAGTGGTGGGAAACCTAACTCTTGTCTCAACTTGAGATTTAAGTCGTGCATCTAAATCTCCACCTTGAAACAATATCGTGTCAGGAAACAGATCATTCCTCAACCATGTAACTTCCTCCAGCCTGATAAGCTTCTGAATAGGGGATGGGATGGTCCACAGGTATTATCGCTAGATTATTAACCCAGAAACCCAGCTAATGTCTGGGCACCTGGGTTCGGATCCTGCCATGGCAGATGAATTCAATAACGAATATCTGGAATTAAGAATCTGCTGATGACCATGAAACCATTGTCGATTGTCGGGAAAACCCATCTGGTTCACGAATGTCCTTTAGGGAAGGAAATCTGCCGTCCTTACCTGGTCTGGCCTACATGTGACTCCAGAACCACAGCAATGTGGTTGACTCTCAATTGCCCCTGGGCAATTAGGGATGCATAATGAATGCTGGCCAGCCAGCAATACCTATGTCCCATGAATTAATTTAAAAAAGAAATTCTGGCCTCTGGTGAATCTCCACTTTGCTTCATCTTAACACTAGTGGCTGTACCTCAGACCTAATATACCGTAACCTCCAGAATTCTTTCCCCAAACCTATCCAAACCTCTTGTCCTCCTTTAATCTGCTCCTAAAACCTACACCATTGATCAAACTTTTGGTCATCTGTCTGCTATCTCTGCTGAAGAGAAAAGATACTGAAGAAACTTAAGAGACTAAGACCCCCATATCCCCCGGTCTACATTCCAGGTCTCTAACAGAGGTAGCTGCAGAGATAATGGATACACTGGTTATGATTTTCCAAAAATGGGTGGCACGGTGGCATAGTGGTTAGCACTGCTGCCTCACAGCGCCAGGGACCCGGGTTCGATTCCCAGCTTGGCTCACTGTCTGTGTGGAGTTTACACGTTCTCCCCGTGTCTGTGTGGGTTTCCTCTGGGTGCTCTGGTTTCCTCCCACAGTCTGAAAGACGTGCTGGTTAGGTGCATTGACCCGAACAGGCGCCAGAGTGTGGTGGCGAGGGGAATTTCACAGTAACTTCATTGCAGTGTTAATGTAAGCCTTACTTGTGACCAATAAATAAACTTTTAACTTTAAAATTCCCCAGATTCTAAAATAGTCCCAGTGGATAGGAAGTTAGCAAATGTAACACTGCTATTCAAGAAAGGATGGAGAGAGAAAAGGGGTAACTACGGACCAGTTGGTGTAACATCAGGAAAGTACTGGAATCTATTATTAAGGAAGTGTTAACAATGCACTTAGAAATTCATAGCATGATCAGACAAAGTCAGTAGTTTTATGAGAGATGAATCATACTTGACAAATTTATTAGTTTTTGGAGGATTTAACTGATAGGATAGATAAAGGGGAAACAGTAGCTATATTATACTTTGATTTCCAAAATGCATTTGATGAGATGCCACACAAAAGGTTAATATGCAAGAACAAGGCTCATAGAGTTGGAGATAATTTTCTGGCTGCGCTCACTCTGAAAGCAGAAAATCCTACCTAAGGTCAACTGACCTTTGCATAGTTCATGTCCCGCCTGCTACGATTCCCATGGTGAGCAGGATGGGAAAATTCCACCCAAAGGGCAGGATTATCCAATCTCATTCACCCTGCCAGCGAGAATGGAGAATTTGGCGCTGAGCCGAAACTCCATTCACTGCAGCGGGACTGGAGAATCTCAGCTACAGACGAGGCCAGAGATTTCCAGTGTATATTAGCATGGATAGAAGATTAGTTAACATACTAGAAGCAAAGAGCAGGATAAACAGAGCATTTTCAAGTCAGCAGGCTGTGACTAGTGGAGTACTGCAAGGAGTAATGCGAGAGCCATCTATTTACAGTGTATTTTCATGACAAAGAGAGTTTGCTGATGATACAAAGCTAGGTGGGCATGTAAGATGTGGGGCGTTCACAGATGCGGCAAAGAGATATGGACAGATTAATGTAGTGGGTATAAAGTGGGGTAATGTAAGGATATTCATGTTGTTAATAAGAATGGAAAAGCAGAACATTTTTTAAAACACGTGTTCAGAAGAACATGGGTGCAATCATACAAGGAATGCAGAAAGTTAGTTTGCAGGTATGGCAAGCAATTAGGAAAACAAATGGCATGTTATCCTTTATAGCAATGGGATTGGAGCGCAAGAATCAGGAATTCTTGCTGCCATTCTACAAAGCATGGTGAGATCACACCTGGAGTACCGTGTGTAGCTTTGGTCACCATATTTAAGGATGGATATACTTGCACTGAAGGCAGCACAGTGAAGGTTCACTAGATTGATTCCTGCGCTAAAGGATTGTATCTGGATGAGAGGCTGAGTAAATTGGATCCGTTTTCTCTGGTGTTTAGAAGAATGAGAGGTGATCTCATTGAAACTTTCAAGATTCAAGAGATTTGGCAGGATAGACCCTGCCAGATTGTTTCTCTGGACTGGGAAATTTACAACACGGGGGTCAGCCTGAGGGTGAAGGGTCTATCATTTAGGATTGAAAGGAGGAGAAATTTTCTCACCCAAATGTTTGTGAATCTTTGGAATTATCTAGCTCACAGGGTTGTCGATGCTCCATCATTGAATATATTTAAGGCTAGAATAGACAGATTTTTGGTTTCTCAGGGAATCAAGGGATATGGGACACTGGGTGGAAAGCGGACTTCAAGGCTGAACATTAGCCATTGATGTACTGAATGGCAGAGCAGGTTTGAGGGGCTGTATGGATATGGTCTTTTCCTGCTCTTATGTCTTATATTATGATCTCCTTACGCAGCTTGGTGTCAAATCCTTGTCTCATTGCTTTCTTGTGAAGTGCCTTGGGATGTATCACTACAGTAAAGGTGTTGTATAAATGTGAGTTGTTCTTGTAGATGAAGAGTTCAGCTTGACAGAAGAAGACAATAGGGACAATACATATAACTATAATCTAGAATTCACTGCCTGGAAAGATGATGGAAGTAGATTGAAAAGTGGGTGGCACAGTGACATAATGGTTAGCACTGCTGCCTCACGGCACCAGGGACCGGGTTCGATTCCCAACTTGGGTCACTGTCTGTGTGGAGTTTGCACGTTCTCCCCATGTCTGTGTGGGTTTCCCCCAGCAGTCCAAAAGATGAACTGGGTTAGGTGCAGTGGCCATTCTAAATACTCCCTCAGTGTACCCATACAGGCACCAGAGTGTGGTGACTCGGGGATTTTCACAGTAACTTCATTGCAGTGTTCGAGTAAGCTGCCTTGTGACGCTAATAAATAAACCTTAAAAAGTACCTTTCAAAAGGAAATTGGATATAATTCGATGTAAACTTTAAAAGGAGAAATTTGCAGGACTATTTGATGTGGACTGGGAATAATTGAATAATTCTTCCGCAGAGTTGCCACAGGCACAGTGGTCCAAATGGCCTTCTGTGCTATCGGATTCCATAATTCCATATACATATCATGAGGAAAGCCAGGCAGTTCACATTTAGGATCCTGACATGCAGGTTTAATGAATGATATCTAAAACTATTCTTTTGAACACAGAGCTGCAGTGAGATGTTTTAGGTATATATTTGTTTCTGGGATGGCTAGGCCAACATTTATTGCCCATTCCTGATTGCCCTTGAGAAGGTGGTGGTGAGCTGCTGCCTTGAACTGCTGCGTTGTAGGAACACCCACCGTGCTGTTAAGATAGGAATTCCAGTATTTTGACCCAGTGAAGGTGTAGGGACAACGATATAATTCCAGGTCAGAATGAAGAGTGACTTGCAGGGGAACTTGCATGTGGTGATGTTCACATGCATGTGATGCCCTTGTCCTAGGTGGTAGAGGTCGTGAGTTTGGATGGCTGAAAGACTGATTGAATACAGTACATTAAAGTCCTTTAAAAATACATTAAGACTTTAATGGATAGATGGTAGAGTTGGTACTCAGCAAAAACAAGATTAAATGTGCTGACAAAACGAAAGATTGAACTTGCATTTATACAGTGCCTTTCTTAATCTTATGACTTCCCAAAGTGCTTTACAGTCAATGAAGTACCTTTGATGTGTTGCCACCATTAGCATCCTCCCACAAACTGCGGTGAAATACATGATGTGGAGATGCCGGCGTTGGACTGGGGTAAGCACAGTAAGAAGTCTCACAACACCAGGTTAAAGTCCAACAGGTTTATTTGGTAGCAAATACCATAAGCTTTCGGAGCTTGCTGCTCCTTCGTCAGATGGAGTGGATATCTGTTCTCCAACAGTGCACAGACACAGAAATCAAGTTACAGAATACTAATTAGAATGCAAATCTCTACAGCCAGCCAGGTCTTAAAAGGTACAGATAATGTGCAAGGCGGCCTTCACGACACACGACAGCGCAGAGTCGCTGAGCAGAAACTGATAGCCAAGTTCCGCACACATGAGGACGGCCTAAACCGGGATGTTGGATTTATGTCACATTATCAGTAACCCCCACAGCTCGCCCCTGGTCTTGTATAATCTCACCAGCTGTTCTGTCTGGAGACAATACACATCTCTTTAACCTGTGTTTAATGTTCCCTCCAACCACATTATCTGTACCTTTTAAGACCTGGCTGGCTGTAGAGATTTGCATTCTAATTAGTATTCTGTAACTTGATTTCTGTGTCTGTGCACTGTTGGAGAACAGATATCCACTCCATCTGACGAAGGAGCAGCAAGCTCCGAAAGCTTATGATATTTGCTACCAAATAAACCTGTTGGACTTTAACCTGGTGTTGTGAGACTTCTTACTGTGAAATACATGACCAGATCATCTGTTTTAGTGATGTCAGTTGGGTGATAGATATTGGCTAGGCTTCACGTGCATCAGAATAAGGGGGGATGGGACATAAGGGAACAGACATTGGATTAAATTGCTCTTTTAAAATTGACATCTCAACTTCTTTATTTGGTGAAGTCTAAACAATTGTTGTTTGCTTCTTAACAGATTGCAACGACGAGAAGGTTGACTGTTCAGTTCAACCCTCCTTCGAGCTGTGTGCTGGAAATCAGCATGCGAGGAATTAAGATAGCTGTGCAACTCGATGGGTATGGAGTCTATGAGAAGGTAATTTATAACTTGTCTGCGATGATTGCAAAAACTTCCCATGGAACAGGCGGCACGGTGGCACAGTGGTTAGCACTGCTGCCTCACAGCGCCATGGGCCAGGGTTCAATTCCGGCCTCGGGTCACTGTCTGTGTGGAGTTTGGACGTTCTCCATGTGTCTGCATGAGTTTCCTCCAAGTGCTCTGGTTTCCACCCACAC
Source organism: Mustelus asterias (assembly GCF_964213995.1). Classification (NCBI taxonomy): domain Eukaryota; kingdom Metazoa; phylum Chordata; class Chondrichthyes; order Carcharhiniformes; family Triakidae; genus Mustelus; species Mustelus asterias. The sequence continues at coordinate 51,921 of NW_027590276.1, read as the reverse complement.
CCCAAAGATGTGCGGGTCAGATTGATTGACCATGCTAAATTGACCCGAGTGTCAGGGAATTGGCAGGGTAAATGCGTGGAGTTACGGGAATAGGGCCTGTGTGGGATTGTAGTCGGTACAGACTCGATGGGCCAAATGGCCTCCTTCTGCGCTGTAGGGATTCAATGAACGACAAATGTTCACAGTACAGAAAACTCTCACAAATACATTCACTTCTTGTCAATATTTTTCCCATTAGAAATTCCTATTTCCACATTTATGATAGAAATGACCTTGTATTGACTTAATTGCACATTTCTCCCAGTGGAAGCATTGAATTACTTCCAAATACACAGGTTCAATGTTTCCCTCCAACACCGACATGAGGAAAAACATTTTGTGCAGTGAATGGTTAGAATCTAGAACGTACCAACTGAATGTGGTGGAGGCAGATTTAGCAATGATTTTCAAAAGGGGATCAATAAGCAACTACAAAATATAAAATCCAAGATTATGGAGAAAGGGTGGGGGAGCTGATTTGCTCTTGCAGAGAGCAGGCACAGAGGAGACAGGCCCAGAATGGCCTCATTCTCTGCAGTAACGATTTTTTGAATCAAAGTTTTTCAAAACCAACTTAATCTGAAGGCTCCACTTGGTCTTGACCCTCCCTACTTAATACCACGTGAGATCAACTAATCAGAAGAAATTGTATCGTGCAACGTAAATTAGCATATCTTCTATGGGGATGCTTATGGCATGTCAGAGGTTATGTTGTTACTTAATCATAGAATCATTGAATCTACAGTGCAGAAGGAGGCCATTTGGCCCATCGAGCCTGCACCAACAAAAATCACACCCAGATCCTATCCCCATATATTTACCCTCCTAATCCCCCTGACACCAAGGGACAATTTAGCATGGGCAATCAACCTAACCTGCACATCTTTGGACTGTGGGAGAAAACCGGAGCACCCGGAGGAAACCCAGGCAGACATGGGGCGAATGTGCAGACTCCACAGAGACAGTCACCCGAGGTCGGAATTGAATCTGGGTCCCTGGCGTGTGAGGCAGTATGGCTAACCACTGTGCCACCATGCCGCCCCATATAAGAGGAAGGTTACCAGCAAAGTGTGATTTAGAAAGCCTGATTATTATGTGTAATATAAATCAGTTCCTGGTTTGTAGTCATCCATTCTGTACTTATTTTACACGTTTGACACAAGTTCCTGTGCCAAGTTTATATTGAAAAGTCTGTGTAAACGGTCACATGTTACTTGCATTCTTCGATCTTAGGTGGCACTGCAGCATCTTAAGTGATGCAAAGTGTCATTTTAGCATGATAACTTTCCCTCTACAGCCTCCACCGTAAATGTAGATTTGGGAATTTATACTGGAGAAAGTTGAGGGTACTTGGACAGAAACGTAACATTTTTAATAAATGTTAAAATTTAGGAGTTGACAGACCAGATTCACTGAAAAGATTCCAGGGATCAGTGAGTACAATTGTATACATGATGTGGAGATGCCGGCGTTGGACTGGGGTAAACACAGTAAGAAGTTTAACAACACCAGGTTAAAGTCCAACAGGTTTATTTGGTAGCAAAAGCCACACAAGCTTTCGAGGCTCTGAGCCTGAAGAAGGGGCTCAGAGCCTCGAAAGCTTGTGTGGCTTTTGCTACCAAATAAACCTGTTGGACTTTAACCTGGTGTTGTTAAACTTCTTACAATTGTATAGACAGGCTAGAGAAACTGGGGTGTTTCTCCTCAGAGCAAAGAAATTGAGAGGAGATTTTGTAGAGATCTTTAAAACCATGAAGGGTTTAGATAGAGTAAATCAGCAGAAACTGTTTCCAATGGCTGAAGGGCCAACAATCAGAGGACACTGATTTAATGTCATTGGTAAAAGGAACAGAGACGCACATGAGGGAAATCTTTTTTATGCAGCATATTTTTAGGATTTGAAATGCATTGGCTGATAGGGCGATGGATACAGATTCAATAGTCACCTTCAAAAGAGAATTGGGCAAATATTTGAAAGAGTAAAATTGCAGGGATCTAGAATACAAGCAAAGGAATGAGAATAACTGGAATGTTCTTTGGAGAAACCGGGGAAGATTTGGTCTTCCTTATGGCCTCTTTCAGTGCTGTGCTATTCTACAATTCTATAAAGTATTTATACATTCATTCACTTTATTCAAAAATCACTATATTGATCTAAAACTATTCAAATAAACAATTTATCTTTATGTTTCATTGATTTTTATTTTGAATCTTTACGATCATTCATTCTACATTAATTCCATAGAACCATAGAAAAGTTATGGTGCAAAAAGAGGCCATTTAGCCCATCTTGTCTGCGCCAGCCAACAATGAGAAGAAAGAAACTAGCAGCTCATTTTCCAATACCTGGTCTGTAGCCTTGCAGGTTACAGCACTTCAGATGCAGATCCAGGTACCTTTTCAATGAGTTGATGATACAGCCTCAACCACCAACTGAGGAGGTGAATTCCAGATGCCTACCACCCTCTAGGTGAAGAAGTTTTGCCTCAAGTCCCCTCTAATCCTTCTACCAATCACCTTAAAGCTCTGCCCCATGGAAATTGGCCCCTCAACTAGGGTAAACAAATCTTTCCTGCCTACCCTGTCTAGGTCCCCAATAATTTTGTACACCTCAATTGGATCACCCCTTAGCTTCCTCTGTTCGAAGGAAATCTAATTTCTAAGGGAAAGGGGTGACACGGTGGCACAGTGGTTAGCACTGCTGCCTCACAGTGCCAGGGACCCAGGTTCAATTCCGGCCTCGGGTGCCTGTCTATGTGGAGTTTGCACATTCTCCCCGTGTCCACGTGGGTTTCCTCCAGGTGCTCCAGTTTCGTCCCACCGTCCCAAAATGTGCGGGGTCGGTTGATTGGCCATGCTAAATTGACCCTAGTGTCAGGGAATTAGCAGGGTAAAGATGTGTGGTTACGGGAAAAGGGCCTTGATGGGATTGTTGTCAATGCAGACTCAATGGGCCGAATGGCCTCCTTCTGCACTGTAGGGATTCTATGATTCAATGATTCTAAATAAACCTCCTTAGAGGACTGGGCACAATCCACAGAGCATTTGGGCGATTACTTTCAGGCCAATGGAATAGAGGAGGAGGGGAAGAGAAAGGCAATCTTTCTGAGTGCATGTGGAACCCAGGCTTAAAATTTGATTTGTAGTCTCACAACTCCAAGCACACCTGACTCCCAAATCATTCCGTGAGATCATTGAATTGGTAAAGTCACATTTCCACCCGAAACCGTTGGTCATATTGCAGAGATTTAAGTTTAGTTTAAGAGGGAGAGCCCTGGGGAAACTATTGTGACCTGTATCACCAAGTTGAAGCAAATCTCAGAGAACTGCAACTGTGGAGCCACTTTGAATGACATGCTGCGGGACAGGTTAGTCTGTGAGGTGAATAATGAGGCTATTCAACGTAAGTTACTAGCAGAGGCAAATATAAATTTTAAATGAGCGTTGGAGCTAGCACCAGCAATGGAGAGTGCTGAAAAGGTGCACAAGAGTTACAAAGCTTGCAGTTCACCAGTTAGGGTGGGAGCCTGCAGCCAGCAGTGGTGCCAAAAACAAAGATGCAGTAGTGAAGCAGGAAGCAAATTCAACCACAAATAAAACAAGAAGATTTAGAAGAGGAAATCATTGGCAAAGGTTGAAGCAAAATGTTACCATTGTGTGGGTAATTGGCAGGTATAAAGAGGTTGAATATTTTTCTGTTACAGGAAAGGCTATTTAAGGCATTGGTGCAGAAGCAAGACAAGTCTGCCCAGTAGCCGATTAAGGAGGACATCATAAGTATATAATGTGGAAGAAGCTATCATCAATGATATAGATGTTCATTCCATGTTTAATGTGAAAGTGGACAAGTTAGCTCCCCTTACTGCAATGCTCCTGGTAAATGCCTCTGGCAGTGCCAAGGTAATGCCTGGATATGTTCCTCTCCTTCTGGAGGGTTTACTTACCTGGTGGGTTCCCTTTGTTTGGTTCCTGTTTTTAAAAAGCAGTTGTAAACCTCGCCAAGAGATTCTTGTTTTCTGTCTCTTGCGATATTTTGCACCCACATCGCCATTTGCGCTTGGGGCAAATGATGGCACATAAATCACAGCCGTGGTGGCCAGACCTGTACATAAAATTCTAGCTGTGGCCTCACCAGCGTTTTATACAGTTCCATCATTACATCTCTGTTTCTGTATTCAATCCCTCGCCCAATAAAGGAAAGCATTCCATGCGTTTTTTTTACCTCCTTGCCCACTTGTACCTGCCACCTTCAAGGACATGTAGACATTCACTTCCTCAACCCCTCTCAATATCTCCCCATGTATTGAGTATTCCCTTGCTTTGTTTGCCCAACGCAAATGCATTAACTCACACTTTTCCAGATTGAGCTTCAATTGCCACTTCTCCACCCTGTCAGCTAGACCATTGATATCATCCTGCAGTCAGCAGGTATCCTCTACGCGACCAACCAACATTTCTTTTATAGCCAACTTGGTTAAATATGCCAGCAGAATGATATTCATCATCCTTTCTCTATTTATCAAGCACACATTGTTTTAGAAAGTATGCACAATCACGGAACTTGAGATTTGAAAATAGCAGAATGATAGATCACATAGCGTCATTTTATTCATTCATGTGGCCCTTGTCTAAGCACAGGATGTAACAAGTCCAGTATCTCCAGAAAAATGTTTCCAGACTTCAGCTACCATGGTGCAATAATAAACACAAATCGCACTGGTTTCTTCTAACCCGGTGCTAGAAATTGATCAGCACACGCCAGTTTTACAGACTTCCCTTACTTGTTGCAGTTAAATTTTGCTTTGCCTCAGGTTGTGCTTTGAAGGATTGACCGGATTAAACAATGTCGCACCTTAGCAGCAGAATAAGACGTTCTGTGACACACAAAGTAACCATTCTGTTCTTATAAAGCAGTAAGAAGTCTCACAACACCAGATTAAAGTCCAACAGGTTTATTTGGTAGCAAATACCATAAGCTTTCGGAGCGCTGCTCCTTCGTCAGATGGAGTGGAAATGTGCTCTCAAACAGTGCACAGAATCACAGAAATCAAGTTGCAGAATACTAATTAGAATGCGAATCCCTACAGCCAGCCAGGTCTTAAAGGTACAGACAATGTGGTGGAGGGAGCATTAAATGTAGTGGAGGGAGCATCTGTGCACTGTTTGAGAGCACATTTCCACTCCATCTGACGAAGGAGCAGCGCTCCGAAAGCTTATGGTATTTGTTACCAAATAAACCTGTTGGACTTTAACCTGGTGTTGTGAGACTTCTTACTGTGTTCACCCCAGTCCAACACCGGCATCTCCACATCATGGCTTACAAAAGCAGCACATTGCGTGACTTATGAGCAACCCCATGGAAGAGTTTGTTATTGTTTTAATTTTAATAATATTGTACATAATCATAAATTTGCAACTGTACAAATGGCATAAGCGCAGCATGCCTTTTTTTTAATGAATTCTCTTATCTGTTGTCTTATGACAGGCCAGTAAATGCAGTCACTTCTTTCAGCTGAAGAACGTTTCATTCTGCGGGTATCATCCAAAGAACGCCAAGTAAGTTCCATCATGGGGGTTTAATATTCATCAAACGGCCAGATATCACTGCTAATATTGATGATACTGAGGTAACCACAATGAATATTTATTCATTTTTATGGGAAGTGGGCATCGCTATTATTGCCCATCCCTGAGGGCTTTTGAGAGTCAACCACATTGCTGTGGCTCTGGAGTCACATGTAGGCCAGACCAGGTACGGAAGGCAGATTTCCTTCCCTAAAGTACATTAGTGAACTAGATGGGTTTTTAACGACAATCGTCCGTGGTCATCCTTAGACATTTAATTCCAGACTTTTATTGAATTCAGATTTCACTATCTGCCGTGGTGGGATTCAAACCCAGTTCCTCAGAGCACTACTCTGGATTGCTAGTCCAGTGATAATTCCACTGCGCCACTGTCTCCCCACAGTCACCAGGGTGAGAAAGAGCATCCCATTTCTTAAAAAACCTTGTTGTCTTGGCCCTATTGTCTCCCTGCCTCAGATTTTTATTGTGTCAAAGACACTTTTTGAATGCAAGTTATTGCTGCACTGTTGGCTATAAGGTCATGTTGCAATAGAATGTTAGGACATGGCTCTGAGTCTATGATTTGCTACCTCAGTATGTTCCTGGTTTCAGTCATCCAGTCTGGAAAACAATACTGACTGAACGCTAAACTGGTTCCCAAAGACTAAAGGGAGGAAGCACATGAACAACTTCATCCACTTATCTCCTGAAGATACTGACTCTCGGCAGGACGCAGGTCCATAGGAGCCGATCGAACACTTGGTACTTCATGCGTGAGCCTGGACGGAAACTGCATTCTGGCTATTCAACCACGTAAAGCATCACTGATAAACCCACTCACTCCCAAACTGTTGTCCACTCATTGGGTACCACAGTGAAATGGTCGTGTGAGTGGAATAGTCACCCAGCAGGCTGGAATTAATAACACAGTAGAACATTGGTTCGCATTGCAGCGTCGCACTTTGATCACTTAAATTCAGTTTTAAAAATGTGGAACTAAAGATGATATCCGTCAAAGTGGCCCAGGAGCTGTTGGATTGTCATTGAAATCCATTTGTCTCACCAGTGTTGGCCAGTGAGGGGAACCTGCCACCCTTGCTCCTTCTGGCCTTTATGTAAGACCAGTCCCACACCAATATGACGGACTCTTAACTACCCGGTGAAGTGGCCTAGCAACCTGCTGCAGGTTAAGAAACGGGTAGCAGAGTCTTGAAATAGGTCAGGAGTTGAAGACACCTGGAGGCTGACCAGGGAATGTTGGAATAGTTAAGTCTGAAGCAGAGGTAACTAAAGAATGGGCCTGAAAATAATGAAGCTCTCACAAAAATATCTGTCAGCAAAGCAACACCCTCTAGTTTCATATAAATAGGGACAAGCTGGCTTTGGAGGGGTTGCAGAGGAGATTTGCTAGATTGGTTCCAGGGAATATAGTTACGTCGATGGACTGGAGAAGCTGGGAGTATTCGCATGAGAGTAGAGAAGGTGATTTAACAAAGGTATTTAAAATCAGATTTGATAGAGTAAGTGAAGAGAAACTACTCCAAATGGCAGAAGTCTTTAAAGTGATTGGCGGAAGAACCAGAGGTGACCACAGAATCCCTACAGTGCAGAAGGAGGCTACTCAGCCCTTTGAGTCTGTCCGACTCTGCAGCAGAGCATTTTACTCAGGGCCCACACCCTTCTGTGCATTTACCTTAGCTAATCCACCTAACCTACGCATCTTTAGACACTATGGGACAATTTCGCATGGCCAATCCATCTAATCTGCACAGCTTTGGACTGTGGGAGGAAACTGGAGCACCCAGAGGAAACCCACGCAGACAAGGGGAGAACATGCAAACTCCACATAGACAGTCACCCAAGGCCAGAGTTGAACGTGGATCCCTGACGCTGTGAGACAGCAGTGCTAACCACTCTGCCACTGTGCCGTGAAGTGAGCAGTCTTGTGGATTTAATTAATGGGTAGGACCTAATAAGAGAGTGGAAGATCCAATATTAACCTTCAAAAGGAAATTGGATTAATATTTGAAGGAAAAGAATTGTCACGATATGGGAAAAGAGTGAGACTAACTGGATTGCTCATTGAAAGACTAGATGGGCTGAATGGTGGTGGTGCACTGTTGTATAATTCTGTAGTTACCTGGATAGACCAGTGAAACTGGGCTTGCTTTCCTTAGAGCAGAGAAGATTAAAGGGAGATTTATTCGAGGCATTTCAGGTCATGAAGGGTTTTTAAAGAGTAAATCAGGAGCAAATGTTTTTCATTGGCAGGCGGGTTAATAACAAGAGAACACAGATGGAGAATCATTGGCAGAAAGTCCAGGGAGGAGATTGGGAGGTTTGTTTTTTGCACAGCAAGTTGTTACGATCTGGAATGCTTGACCCGAAAGGGAGTTGGAACCACATTCACCGCTAAGTTTCCAAAGGGAATTGGATAAAAACCTAAAAAAGGAGAGATTTTCAGGACCCTGGGGAAAGAGCAGGGGAGTGGGATTAATTAGATAACTCTTTGAAAGGGCTGGCACAGCCATGATGGGCCAAACAGCCTCTTTGCAAACTGTATGCTTCTGTGATTCTGTGAAAATTCTCAGCGTTGCCTATCCTATTTGCATTTTTTTTCTCTTTCCAGATATTTTGGATTTATTACCAAACATCCTTCAGATCACCGATTTGCTTCCCACGTTTTTGTCTCTGAGGATTCAACCAAACCAATAGCAGAATCAGTAGGGTATGTACTTCTCTCCCTCTTTCTCTCGAAAAGTCTCCTGTGCAGAAAGAAGGAAGGATAAATTCACTGATCCCATGCTGCCAGTGGGTCACTGTGTTCACACAGGAATGCACTTCGGGCAATCAGCTAGTGTCGCCTTGTACTTGACCCAATCTCCCTCCATGTCAGAGTGTCAGCCCTGGCTCCATTGGTAACATTCTCACCTCTTGAGTCACAGAGTTGTAGGTTCATGGTCCCACACTCGAGACTTGAGCACACAATTTTAGACTGACCTTCCCATAGCAGTCAATGAAGACAATAGAGGAAATAAAAACTGTTTTCTACAGGGGGCGGCACGGTAGCACAGTGGTTAACACTGCTGCTTCACAGCGCCAGGGACTTGGGTTTGATTCCCGGCTTGTGTCACTGTCTGTGTGGAGTTTGCACGTTCTCCCTGTGTCTGCGTGGGTTTCCTCCGGGTGCTCCGGTTTCCTCCCACATTCTGAAAGACGTGCTGGTTAGGTGCATTGATCCAAACAGGCGCCAGAGTGTGGTGACTCGGGGAATTTCACAGTAACTTCATGTGCAGTGTTAATGTAAATCTTACTTGTGACTAATAAATTAACAAACTTTAGTCATGGTGGCACAGTGGTTAACACTATTGTGTCACAGCGTCAGGGACTGGGTTCAATTCCGACCTTGGGTAACTATCTGTGTGGGCTTTGCACATTCTCCCCGTGTCTGCGTGGGTTTCCTCCGGGTGCTCCAGTTTCATTGAATCATAGAGTGCTAGAACCCTACAGTGCAGAAGTAGGCCATTCAGCCCATCGAGTCTGCACCGATCACAATCCCACCCAAGCCCTATCCCCGTAACCCCATTTACCCTAGCTAATCCCCCTGAGACTGAGGGGCAATTTAGCATGGCCAATCCACCTAACCCGCACATCTTTGGATTGTGGGAGGAAACTGGAGCACCCGAAGGAAACCCACGCAGGCACGGGCAGAACATGCAAACAGCACACAGACAGTGACCCAAGCTGGGAATCGAACCCGGGTCCCTGGTTTCCACCCCCCACACTCCAAAAGATGTGCAGGTTTAGTGGATTGGCAATGTTAAATTGCCCCTTAGTGTACCAAGATGTTTAGGTTAGATGGATTTGCCAGGGTAAATGTGTAGGGTTACAGGGATAAAATGGGGAGAGGGCCTGGGTAAGAAACTCTTGTCACAGAGTCAGTGCAGATTTGGTGGACCAATTGACCTCTTTCTGTACTGTAGGGATTCTATGATTAGTGCAGGTCATAGGAACACAGGAGCATAGAAATTAGGAACAGAAGTAGGCAGATTCAGCCCTTTGAGCCTGCTCTGCCATTCAATCAGATCATGGCTGATCTCTCCCTCGTCTCAAATCCACCTCCCCATCTGTTCCCTTTTTTTGTATTAGAAATATGTCTATTCCCTCTTGAAACCATTCAGACTCCACCGCACTATGGGGACTTGGTTTGCTTTTTCTATGACCTTGCTAATCTGTGCAATAACTTGTAGTGGTTGGTGCATTTATAGCCTGTGGTAACTCAGGAAACCCAAATGGAAAGGAACAGTATTTATTGTTGAGCACAAAATAAAGCCACTACTTTGTGGTGTACATCTACAACCGGGACAGTAATTCTGCAGACCCTTCCCAGTATCTGCCTTATAAGGGGCTCAGGTGACAAGTTCCACCTGGGCAGGACATTGCCTGTTTACCAAGGGAACTCCTATTCAATGAGCCACACAGGGAGATCAATTAGAGATTCCCCATGGAACTCATGGGGGTTTTCACATAGTAATCAAAGGTCATTACAAATAGAGAAGTTAGGAGATACCTTTTTTATACACAAGAGTGTTGGGATATGGGATGGCCAAACAGAACCAATAGTGGGAGCAGTATCTATTATTCCCTTTAAAAGGCAATTTCTGAAAAAGGCACATGTGTAATGAGCCAAATGGTTTCTTTCGGCATTCGGAGATTACATCTCCTCAAAACCTAACTTTTGGTTACTCGCCCTGCCTGGCATTTGTTTTCCTTACACTTATCAGGCATTATATAAAGCAAAGCTAATTTTAAGTGAGACCTAGGCAGACTTCTGTGTGTAATTTTTGCATCCAGTTTTGCTTTATCTCATCCTTCAGCATAGTGGCACAAAGGGTGGCATGGTGGCACAGTGGTTAGCACTGCTGCCTCACAGCGCCAGCGACCCGGGTTCGAATCCAACCTCGGCTCACTGTCTGTGTGGAGTTTGCACATTCTCCCCGTGTCTGCATGGGTTTCCTCCGGGTACTCTGGTTTCCTCCCACAGTCCAAAGATGTGTGGGTTAGGTGGATTGGCCGTGGCAAATTGCCCCTTAGTGTCAGGGGGACTAGCAGGGTAAAAACATGGGATTATGGGGATAGGGCCTGGGTGAAATTGTGGTCGGTATAGACTCGATGGGTCAAATGGCCTTCTTCTGCACTATAGGGATTCTATGATCCTTATCATTTATGTTGTGTTAGTTGGAGGCCATTCAGCCCTTCAAGCCTGTTCCACAATGCTCTGTTGATTGGTCGAATTATTCCTCAACTCTGCTCACCGACCTTTGTCCACATCCCTTGATGTCCGCACTCCTCCCCAAAAAAATCTGTCAATCTTAAGTTGTGAAAATGGATCCATGCACACCCTTTGCCAACACAAAGTAATCACAGAGGTACAAGCTGAGAAAATCTGACATTGGGTGGGTCTGGGAGTCATTACAACTTGCCTGCTTAGATCACCATTTATAGAACTTTTCCCCCTCTGCCCTGATTTGAATGGAATGAATGGGTTTAATGACAGGGGGTTTGGGGGTTGCGGGAATGAATCACTCCAACCTGGTTACCAACCAGGGTTCAAAGTTCATAATTACCCCCTCCCTCCCACATGGAGTCCATTATTGTAAATTTACTCTGTTATTTTCAGCCCAAGTTGCTAGTACATGTTACAGAAACTGTTTTCCTTCACCCCAAAAATCTTTTGAGATGGAGTGACACAGTGGCAAGATTTTGACCCAGCGAAAATAAAGGAACAGCGATGTGGTTCCAAGTCAGCATGGTGAGTGACTTTCAAGGGAACCTGGGGATAGCGGTGCTCCCATGCATCTGCTGCCCTTGTCTTTCTAGGTGGTATAGGTCGCTGGTTTGGAAGGTGCTGTTGAAGGAACCTTGGTTAGTTGCTGCAGTGCATCTTGTATCCGTCAGTGTTGGAGGGGATGAATGTTTAAGATGGTGGATGGGGTGCCATTTTTCCATAGAGTCTGTTGATTTGTGCAGTAACTATTTCCTTGCATTCCTTCCTGTATGATGAAATGATGTTGAGATAATTGCCAGTGAGGGAGATTTGAGCTTGCCATTTTGATGTTAAATATATTTCTTTCCCTCTTGTACAGGAGGGCCTTCCAGCTATTCTACAAAGAATACATTGAATACACCTGTCCGACAGAAGACATCTATCTGGAGTAGATGCCCCTGAGCTGCGGTGCTGCTCTGAACTCCTCACAGTCTCCTTCTCAAACTCGTCATGATGCATGAACACTCTGTGCCAGAGGCCCTTTATCATGATCCAAGACTATGCAGCATCTCAATTGAAACATTTTCCCTACTGTTACTTTTAGCCATGCTACATGGATTGACAGTGTCCTCCGTCAGTTTGCGCCTCTTATCCCTCATCGCTGCAAATCCGATCCCATCTCGTGTTCCATCGGTTCATGGCAAAACAGCTCAACTGCTTGCTTCTTAACACCCCCTTATGATGCATTTGGTATGTATTTGGTGCGATGGGCCAGGATTTAAATCTGGCAAAATGCCAGCACAGAATGGCACCAAAGCACAAGGGAGTTACGAGATTCATTGTAACAATGATGTTACACTGTATTCATTAATAGTGTTGTGTGTAAAGTTCTTAAACTTTGTTCATGGAGTGTACAACATGGTTTATTTAAAGGTTTGATGAGAGCATCTTCTTCTCCACTCTATTTCTTTGCTCCAATGCCAAGTATCCCTTACAAAAAGAAATCTGCACAATTCCCCCCTTCACAGGAGAAACATGTTTTGAAGGTCACAGGACATCATGGGTGACATCAAACGAATCTGTTCTTTGTACAATCACAAGCGTGTGATACCAAATGCAGTATAGGGGTGGCATGGTGGCACAGTGGTTAGCACTGCTGCCTCTCAGCGTCAGGGACCCGGGTTCAGTTCCCGCCTCAGGTGACTGTCTGTGTGGAGTTTGCACATTCTCCCCGTATCTGTGTGGGTTTCCTCCGGGTGCTCTGGTTTCCTCCCACAGTCCAAAGATATGCGGGTTAAGTGGATTGGCCGTGCTAAATTGCCCCTTAGTGTCGGAGGACTAGAGCAAATTCGTGGGTTACGTGGATAGGGCCTGGGTGGGATTGTTGTCGGTGCGCGTTTGATGGGCTGAATGGCCTCTTTCTGCAGTATAGGGATTCTATGATAGTTGGGGGCATTGAGTCGGTTGTGACTCAGTGAGTTAAATTCTTTTTCATCACATGGAATTCTGGAATAGCATGCTGATTTGAGATTCACATTTCATGGTTGCATCTGTTTACAATTAGGGCCATTGGATTGGCTGAAAATATCAAATTCTGTATTTATTATCCAGGATTGTGATTTAGGAATTAAATCCAGTCTTTAATCCGGTCTTTATTTTCTTATTTCACGGGATGCAGGCTGCTGGGCCAGCATTTATTGCCATATCTAGTTGCCCTTGAGAAGGTGGTGGTGAGCTGCCTTCTTGAACTGCTGCAGTCCATGTGGTGTAGGTTCACCCACAATGCTGGTGGGAAGGTTGTTCCAGGATTTTGACCCAGAGAAAATAGCGGAACAGCGATGTAGTTCCAAGTCAGGATGGTGAGTGGCTTTCAGGGGAACTGCCAAGTAGTGGTGCTCCATGCATCCGCTGCCCTTGTCTTTCTTGAGGGTATCATTCACTGGTTTGGAAGGTGCAGTTGAAGGATCCTTGGTTAGTTCCCGACTCCTCCTTGTGGCCATTATCCATCGGTGATGGAGGAAGTGAACGTTTAAGGTGTTGGGTGGGGTGCCATTTTTCCATAAAATCCATAGATTGATGCAGTAACTATTCCCTCGCACTCTTGCCCTTTTAGTCATTTTGTAAATGTATTTTCAATCATATTCTGATCTTTTATGGCTGTTAGTTTACCACAAGGCAGAGACATCCCCATCTCAGCTCCCAGCAGTGCTCTGGGGACTTGCAGAATGATTTTTGAACACTAGTCTTTCAGACCAAATATCACCGTTGAAGGTCTAGGCTGTTTGGTCATCAGAGTTGTTACTGAATCTGATCTATCAATAGTTATAAATTTTAATACATATTAACGAGGCTGGTTGATCTCTGCAGTTTTCATCACATTCAGCCTCGGGGCGGCACAGTGGTTAGCACTGCTGCCTCACAGCGCCAGGGACCCGAGTTCGATTCCGGCCTCGGGTCACTGTCTGTGTGGAGTTTGCACATTCTCCTCGTGTCTGCATGGGTTTCCTCCGGGTGCCCCAGTTTCCTCCCACAGTCCAAAGATTTGCAGGTTAGGGTTGATTGGCCACGATAAATTGCCCTTTATTTTCAGGGGGATTAGGAGGGTAAATATGTGGGGTTACAGGGACAGGACCTGGGTGGGATTGTGTCAGTTTAGGCTTGATGGGCCATATGGCCTCCTTCTGCATTGTAGATTTTATGATTCTACGTGTCCCCCGACAATGCAGCCATTTGTCCAACCATCAGGCACCACTGCCTTAATCCTACCGCCAATTAGAAAGAGAACAGACTGTCCTGTGACCTTCAATCCAGTTGGATTAACCATGAACAAAGAACAAAGAAAATTACAGCACAGGAACAGGTCCGTCGGCCCTCTAAGCCTGTACCGACCATGCTGCCCGACTGAACTAAAGCCCCCTACCCTTCAGGGGACCATATCCCTCCATTCCCATCCTATTCATGGATTTGTCAATAAGCCCCTTAAAACTCACTATCGTATCTGCTTCCACTACCTCCCCCAGCAGCGTGTTCCAGGCACCCACCATCCTCTGTTAGAGGGATTAGCGGGTAAAATATGTGGGGGTAGGGCCTGGGTGGGATTGTGGTCGGTGCAGACTCGATGGGCCGAATGGCCTCCTTCTGCACTGTAGGGATTCTATGATTCTATGATTCTATGATTCTGTGTAAAAAACTTGTCTCGTACATCTCCTTTAAACCTTGCCCCTCGCACCCTAAACCTATTCCCCCTAGTAATTAACTCTTCCACCCTGAGAAAAAGCTTCTGACTATCCACTCTGTCCATGCCCCTCATAATCTGGTAGACTTCTATCAGGTCACCCCTCAACCTCCGTCGTTCCAGTGAGAACAAACCAAGTTTCTCCAACCTCTCCTCATAGCTAATGCCCTCCATACCAGGCAACATCCTGGTAAATCTTTTCTGTACCCTCTCCAAAGCCTCAACATCTTTCTGGTAGTGTGGCGACCAAAATTGAACACTACATTCCAAGTGCGGCCTAACTAAACTATGATTTGTTCGCGAAACTGTGTTCCCCTCCCCTCACCATTTGGCAACATTTTTATAACAAATGAAAGACAAGTGTGGCACGGTGGCACAATGGTTAGCACTGCTGCCTCACAGCGCCAGGGATCTAGGTTCAATTCTGACCTCGGGTGACCGTCTGTATAAAGTTTGCACGTTCTCCCCATATCTGCGTGGGGTTTCCTCCGGGTGCACCAGTTTCCTCCCACAGTCCAAAGATGTGTGGATTAGGTTGATTGGCCATGCTAAAAATTGTCCCTTCGTGTCAGGGGGATTTGCAGGGTAAATATGTGGAGTTACAGGAATAGGGTTAGGGTCAGATTGTTGTTGGTGCAGACTCGATGCACTGTTGGGATTTTATGATTCTATGACAATGAAAAATGACACAATTTTTGTTTAATTTTGTTTGATATCCCCCCCCCCCCCTATAATTTTTCTCCTAGATTTTGCTCACAGCAGTTTTGTGGAACTTAATCTGCTAATTCCTGGGAATTCCTAGGCAATTTTAGAGGGTTCGTAACCCTAAAATCAACAGACCTGCTGTGACATGTCTTGTGAGCAGTCTGAGTTCTGGACTGCTTGTTAATTACACTGACCTACTCCTTTAAGGAAACTGCGCAAACAATGCTGTCCAGTTTCTTGGGGCTATGAGTAAATATTTGTGATTTCCTCCTTAGTCAGTCTGAAAGATAGGGTAGGTCAGAGTTTAATTGCTACTTGGTGATTTTTTTGGATAGTCAGTCACTTTTATATTAGCGGCTGCTGAACAGAAAGTCAGCAAATCATTTCACGTATATCCTAACACAGTTTGAAGTGTGACCTCCGAAGTGTGCTGGATGATATCAAATCTTCTGTCTCAATTGAAAAATAAACACTTTTCGTTTGAAGGAGCAGCAACAACAACTTGCATTTGTATAGCATCTTTAACATAACAAACCTTTCCCAGGCACTTCACGGGAGCAATTTTCAAACAGAATTTTAGATCAAGCCATTCAAGGACTTATTCAGAAAGCTGACTAAAGGGCACAACCTCAGGCTAAAGGGACGATCCTTTAAACCAGAGATGAAGAGGAATTTCTTCAGCCAGAGAGTGGTGAATCTGTGGAACTCTTTGCCGCAGAAGGCTGGGGAGGCCAGGTCATTGAGTATCTTTAAGACAGAGATAGATAGGTTCTTGATTAATAAGGGGATCAGGGGTTATGGAAAAAAGGCAGGAGAATGGGGATGAGAAAAATATCAGCCATGATTGAATGGCGGAGCAGACTCGATGGGCCGAGTGGCCTAATTCTGCTCCTATGTCTTATGGTCTTAAAAGCTTGGTCAAGAACAAGAAGAAAATCCTAGCATAACCTCCAAGAAATCTTTTATTGTGTTGGGATGGTGAAGTAGGGCAGTAGCGCACTCACCGACTGTCTCATTTCCTATTTCCCACTGTGACCATTGCATCTCCTCCAAAGTGCTTTGGGCTGTTTTGGTGGGTGAAAAGTGCGATTATAAAAGCAAGTTGTTGTATCATGAAGGCACAAACCCTGGAGCCAACACACAGAGATATAAACTGAATGCTTGTGGAATCATAGAATGTTCCAGCAAAAAAAGGGCCATTCAGCTCATTAAGTCTGTGCTGATGATTACCTCCACTCGAGCCAACAAGTCTAATCCACTCTATTTTTCACTCCCCACCCAAAGCCTGAAATATTTATGTTTTCTCAACTTGGAACATGAATAGATCATTTAGCCCCACTAGTCTTTCCTGCCATTTAGTATGTCATTGGCTGATCTGTAACCCTAACACTATATACACACCTTTACCTCCTGTCACTTAATACTTTGAATAACAGAAACCCATCACCTCTGATGAAAATTTACAATTGATCTCGCATCAATTACCATTTGTGGAAGACCCTTCCAATCTGCTAGTTATCGATTGTGTACAGAAATGTTTCATAAGTTCATTCCTGAAAGGTCTGGTTCTACTCTTTAGACTATGCTCCCTCGTCCGAGACTCACCAACCAATGGAAATAGTTTTCTTTTTATCTACCTGGCACAGGACAACAAGGGCTCTAGGATTATATGGTGATTTTTTTTTTCATTCATTGATGGGATGTGGGTGTCGCTGGCTCGACCAGTATTTATTGCCCTCAATTGCCCTTGAGAAGGTGGTGGTGAGCTGCCATCTTGAACTGTTGCAGTCCCTGAATGCTGTTAGGGAGTTCTGGGATTTTGAACCAGTGACAGTGAATATATTTCCAAGTCAGGATGGTGAGTAATTTGGAGGGGAACCTCACATGGTGGTCTTGTCAGGTATCTGCTTTTCCTGTCCTTCTAGATGGTAGTGGTCATGCGTTTGGAAGGTGCAGCCTAAAGGAATCTTGGTGAGTTCTTGCAGTGCGTCTTGTAGATGGTACAGAATCCTGCCATTGTTTGTCAGTGGTGGAGGAACTGAATGTTTATGGATGGGGCACTAATCAAATGGACTGCTCTGCCCTGGATGGTGTTGAGCTTCTTGGGTGTTGTTGGAGCTTTCATCCAGTCAAGTGGAAAATATTCCATACATTCCTGTCTTGTGCCTTGTAGATGATGGACAGGCTTTGGGGAGTCAGGAGGTGAGTTACTCACTGCAGGATTCCTAGTCTAGAATAACTTAATGCATTGGGACTTGTAAAATCTTGACTGCCTACAGACAGCAAGAGTGTGCAAACATGAGAGAAGAAGTAAAAGCCTTTGCCTGAGTGAAGGTAAATTGTGAAAGATGGAAAGATTGGCAATGCCAAAGGGATCATCAGGAGATTCCCCTCCCCCACCCCACAACATGATTCCATGAGGTTTGGAGTGGACAATATTTATCACATGGTGCCTTGCATCTCCATGACCACACACGTCCACCATGAACTTGTATCCTTTTATTGTTGGCAGGATCATCCTCAAGTTAGGGGACAACTTAACAAGAAGGAAAGAGAAAGAGTTGCATTTATAAAGCTTCCATCGTGAACTCCGGACACCTCAAAGTATTTTACAGTAAAATGGAGTACTTCTGAAGAACAATTACTGTTGTAATTAATGAAATGTGACAACCCAATTTGTGCACAGCAAGCTCCCACCAAAAGTATAAAAAAGACCAGATCATCTATTTCAGGTGTTGATTGAGGAGTAAACATTGGTCAGGAGACTGAGAAAACACGACTACTTTTTAAAATAGAGCAGCAGGATCTTTCTTGGCCATTTGCGAGGGCAGACAGGACCTCATTTTAACATCTTTTGCAAACGATGCCCATGCAGCACTTTCTCTCAATACATCATAGTATTGCCAGGCTGGAATAGTCACCCAAGACTCTGGAATTGGGCTTCCTTAGGACTCACTGAGCCAAGCTTCAAGGATGTCACCTGTGCAGATTCTCTCACTCAGAATCACCCAGTGGAACTATACTAGAATACAGAGGATATACAGTGCACAAATAGGCCTATCAGCCTAACAGTCCATGAAAATGTTTCATCTTCACTCAAACTTCCTTCCATCTTTCCTCATTTAAATCTATTGTAACCTTTAGTTTCCTTTCCCCTCAAATGCTTGTCCAGCGTCCCTGTAAATGCATCCATACTATTTGCTTCAAACACTCCGAGTGGAAGTGAGTTCTATATTCTCACCACTCTTTGGGTCAAGGTGTTTCTACTGATTTCCCTTTGGGAATTAGAAGCACTGGATCCAGAGAGGGATTTGTATTGCTGGAAATCATAGAATGGAGTAGTTAATACTGATTGCTGTTTTGCCCTTACTCAGGTGTCCATCATTTTATAGATTCCAAATTTATTGCACTCACCGGGTGGTGAACTAGTTATCCCGGGGCAGGGGAGGAGGGGAAACAGAGTGAAGAAATAAAGGGAATACTCGAGCAGGTTCAAGCACAGTTTGGATAGACTTCCAAATATCCAGCCAAGGTCATTGCTTTGCCAACTTGACAACTGGACAAGATATCTGGGCCCTAAAATCTCTCCCTGTGTTATTAGCAAGGGACACCTAGAACATTAATCTCAATTTATTTCTCCATTGTGTTAGAAGTTGCATTATAGCCAAATGATTAATTCTTGAACTGAGGTAGCAGAAGAAACTATTGATAACATGGGGAGGCAATGACCTAGTGAAATTATAGAATCATAGAAACCCTACAGTGCAGAAAGAGGCCATTTGGCCCATCGAGTCTGCACCGACCACAATCCCACCCAGGCCCTACCCCCATATCCCTACATATTTCCCCGCTAATCCCTCTAACCTACACATCTCAGGACACTAAGGGGCAATTTGTTTTTTCGCATAGCCAATCAACCTAACCTGCACATCTTTGGATGTGGGAGGAAACCGGAGCACCCGGAGGAAACCCACGCAGACACGAGGAGAATGTGCAAACTCCACACAGACAGTGACCCAAGCCGGGAATCAAACCCAGGTCCCTGGAGCTGTGAAGCAGCAGTGCTAACCACTGTGCTACCGTGCCGCCCCATTATTACGTTATTGCTAGACTATTAATTCAGAAACTCAGCTGATGTTCTGGGGACTCGGGTTCGAATCCCATCATGGCAAATGGTGGCATTTGAATTCAGTAAAAAATATCTGGAATTAAGAATCTATTTGATGACCATGAAACTATTGTCGGATCTGGTTCACTAACGTCCTTTAGGGCAGAAAATCTGCTGTCCTTACCTGGTCTGGCGTATATGTGACTTCAGAGACACAGCAATGTGGTTGACTCTCAACTGCCCTCGGGCAACTAGGGATAGACGATAAATGCTGACCAGCCAACGCGCTCATGTCCCCTGAATGAATGAATCAACGTTCGCATGCTACCAGCCCACTGTGTAATATCAAAACTGTGGGGAATAACTTATCCCCTGAACATGCTGTTAATAACTAAAAATACTGAGGATAATCAGCCTCTGAAATAGAAGGTTAGGCATTGATGTGACCTTGTCAGATAACAGGCTGGATTCAGGATTTATGTCTGATGCACTTAGACATGTTGTTGAGTTGGAACTGCTCTGCTGACTTCATGGTGAGGATCCATTTAACACGCTGCTTATCCAAAGGTATCAAGGAATGAACAGGACGCAGCTTAATGCAGAACTAATACCTACTTAAGGCACTGCTTGTATTTAAGTCCAGGATGAGACGGTTCTCAACTGAATCCCCATCATGGATAATTTGGGAGCTAAATTTAAACAATCCAACTATGTCCAATAAAGATAACAGTTTAAGTATTACAGCCTTGATTGGTCAAGTTCAACGTAATATATTGGTTTTGAGGATTACATTAATGTTCTTTCCGGCTTCTACAACAAAATAACAAGTCGTAATTATGCTCTCCATGTTTTGGATTTTATAAAGTAATGTTCGACAAGCAATTTAGTGAGATAGAACCCATATGGGAAATTGCTGATTGGCTGCTTGATGTAACACCACCAGTTCTTAAAACAAAGTGACAAATGTGTAATAAATATCTAATTCATTTATAGATTATTGATGAAAGCTATTTGATCTAAAGACTGAAATCGCGCTTGCCACACCTTAGTCGGTAGATCAGTCTGCCAGGGTTTACAAAAAACATCATCTGTGCTGAAGCAATGACAGATGAGATCTTCCCACTCTTGTGCTCTCTTAGCTTCAGTTAACATGGAGACAGCATGGAAGATGTTGCGACTGACTGGATTCATTCTCTGATTAGAGGAATCAAAACATCCATATTTCAAATATTATCCTGAGTGGAACAAGATGGACATTGCAAAAAGCTTCACAGAGGGATCACTTTAATGACATCTCAACTTAACGCTTTACTTGTGAAAATGTGGAGATAAATTGAGTGATCTGGACACCATCTCTCTCGTAAAGTTGTACAATTTGTGAGTTTTAAACCTAAGCTTTGCTCCCCCAATGGGCCTGTGGGCAAAGGCCATGACTAGCTGCAGAATACAGGTGAGAAGGCCCCCAACTTCAATTCTCAGGTTCTGCTGGGGAGCAACAAATAGTCGCGAGAGGGATGAATGGGTCAGAGAAATCAGCTGGAGTTTCAGATCCCAATTACTATCCAGTGATGAATGCTGGAGGCTGTGAAGTTGGGAACATGTTGCCCGTGGCTGTGATCCCCTCCATAATGGTCAGATGTCCTGCCAGCATTCATTTCTTTTTTTGAACACACTCAAACATGGCATGGTTGGGTGAGATGATAGAGGACACTTTCTCCTTTGGATCTGAAGAGGGGGAAAACAAAAGGTAACTAGATTTGAAAATGTATTTTTTTCTAGATACTGAAGTAAAGCACATTATAATGTCCATACATCCTAAAACAAAACCTGTACTTTAGTTTCATATTCATCATGGCTGCCGAGTTTTCAAATTTCATGTTTTATTAAATAGCTACAGAATAAATTATAAATGTTTTGATGCTAGTGGTTATCTAAAGTAATCATATAAACTATTCGGGTCTGGATCATCCCTTTTGCTCCGGCCTGCATTTCTTAGGAACAATGATGGCGCTTTCCTTTGTTGCTTCCTTAGTTTGGGAACCATTGGTTTAATGCCATACTCTGGAAAAAAAACAAAAGATCATTGTTTCATAGATTAAGATGTTGCTTCTATTTTCAATGGCTGTGTTGAGATAGATGGGATTATTAGTCAACATAGATTCATTGAATCCCCACAGTACAGAAGGAGCCATTCGGTCCATCGAGTCTATGCCGACTACAATCCCACTCAGGCCCAATTCCCATAACCCTAACTTACTCCGCTAATCCCCCGAAGCTCGGGTCAATTAAGCGTGCCAATCAACCTAACCCACACATCTTTGGACGGTGGGAGGAAACCAGAGCACCCGGAGGAAACCCATGCAGATGGGGAAAAAGTGTAAACTCCACACAGACAGTGACCTGAGGCTGGAATTGAACCTGGGTCCCTGGCACTGAGGCAGAAGTGCTAACCACTGCGCCACCATGCCAGATTGCTGATATTCCCATACAAGGGGACCTCAAAGGTCAGTACATATTTAGCTGGACTGTTTGGACTAATTGCCACTAATTGAGTAGCTTTCTAGACCATTTCAGAGGGCATTTAAGAGTCAACTACATTGTTGATTATCATATACAAGGAAGATCAGGTAAGGATTTTCCGTTCTTGAAGCAGGTGAGAAATGGATTTTACAACAAAGCTTTCATGGTCATCATCAGACTTTTAGTTCCATATTTTTGTTGAATTCAAATTTCACCACCAGCCGTTGTGAGATTCGAACCCAGGTCCTCAGGTCTTTGGATTACTAGCCCCATGATAATATCACTGCCTTCCCAGCAAATGGTCAGCTAGTAATGGATTTCCTCAAAGCATTTTCGGAGACATCTTGCATTAAGGCTAGAGAAGAATTCCCGACACAAAATAATAAAGATTTTACAGCCCAGGCAATATTTTGGAGGGAATTGTTGAAAACTGTAAGATTGTGCAAAATAATCTTGGGCAAGGTGTTCGGGCCACGTTTTCCCCAAAACCAGAAACTCCCACCCGAGGTCAACGGACCTTTGCATAGTCCGTCCCCCCCCTGTGATTCCCGTGACGTGGAGATGCCGGCGTTGGACTGGGGTAAACACAGTAAGAAGTTGACCTGAAGAAGGGGCTCAGAGCCTCGAAAGCTTGTGTGGCTTTTGCTACCAAATAAACCTGTTGGACTTTAACCTGGTGTTGTTAAACTTCTTCCCGTGACAGGCAGGATAGGAAACTTCCCTGTCTTGTCTCATTTGGTTGAATATGTCAAGGAAGTCAGAAGCAAAATGCCATTCTTACACCCCTTGGGACTGTCATATTGCATGAAGACACAAGCCACTTCAAAAAAGGAATGTTTCCATATTTTGTAAAACACATTTCAAACAAAAGTGTGAAAAAGTGAAAGCCAGTGACTGCAGGGGTGGATGGTTTAAGTATATGATAACATAGTACTGCATGCACATTCCTGCTTTTAAAACATATTACTAACTCAGTACTGTTTACATTCAATGATTGATGTACATTTTCCTTTGTCTGCAAATTTCTCTGCTCCCCCAGATAGATTCCCTGCTCATGGCTTCTTCATTGTCAACCTCTTCTACATTCCAGCTCATGTCCTTCAATTTTCCATCTCAAGCCTTCTACGCATTTCCCTTGGTCTATTCTGATATTCAGGGTATGGGCTTCATTTTTCTTGGCATTGCTATTTGGTACCCATCCTACTTTTATTTTCTTCCCTATCCTTATCCTGGGAGCCAGGAATGTTAAGCATCCAATCTTCCCCTTGTTGAGCCAAGTCTAAGTTATTGCCACCACATCATATATACCTGTAATCGATACCTTTAAAATGCCTTCTCAA
Organism: Mustelus asterias; assembly: GCF_964213995.1. Lineage (NCBI taxonomy): Eukaryota > Metazoa > Chordata > Chondrichthyes > Carcharhiniformes > Triakidae > Mustelus > Mustelus asterias. The sequence continues at coordinate 28,642 of NW_027590276.1, read as the reverse complement.
AAATCTATCTTTTCATCTATACATTCAGCCAGACCTGGAACTTTTTGATTACTGATCCAGGTGTATTTCTCCTCTTTGTTGTAAGTGCGAGATTTTGCAGTGCCATATGTGTTAGATTGTGTTGGATCTCTGCCTAATTTGCCCCTCAGCTGAGATGGCCGAACTCAGCACTAACTTGCGAACTCACTGATCGGTTTGAGATGCTGCCTTATCTAGCTGAGCTACTGATGAAGCAATGGTCTAGGTGCTCTGTTATAGAATCACAGAATCCCTACAGTGCATTCGGCCCATCGAGCCTGCACCGACATGATCCCACCCAGGCCCTATCCCTGTAACCCCACATATTTACCGTTAATCCCCCTGACACTGATGGACAATTTATCATGGCCAATCCACCTAACTTGCAAATCTTTGGACTGTGGGAGGAAAACGGAGCAACGAGAGGAAACCCATGTAGACACGGGGAGAATGTGCAAATTCCACACAGACAGTGACCCAAGTCGGGAATCAAACCTGGGTACCTGGCGCTGTGAGGCACAGTGCTAACCACTGTGCCACTATGCTGCCCTGTTCGTGATTAATAATGAATTTCTCCCCGGGGAATCCTTTTGTACTTTAGATAGTATGGTGTCATCTGATAGTGTAACTGAACTGCTCACAAATACCTGTCCTGATGTACTATTTTGGAGAGGTGGAGGGAGGTTCTACCTGGTGTCCTGGTCAATATTTATCCCTTAACAAATATTCCTAAAACCAGATTATTTGATCATCATAGAATCCCTACAGTGCAGGAGGAGACCATTTGGCCCATCAATTCTGCACTGACTCTGAGAGACCATCTTACCCAGGCCCTCTTCCTTGTCTTATTCCCGTAACTCCACACATTTACCATGGCTAATCTACACATCTTTGGACACCAAGGGGCAATTTAGCAAGGCCAATCCACCTAACCTGCACATCTTTGGACTGTGGGAGAAAACTCGACCAACCGGGGGAAACCCATGCAGACACAGGGAGAACGTTCAAACTCCACACAGCCACCCAAGGCCGGAACTGAATCCGGGTCCCTGACGCTGTGAGGCAGCAGTGCTAGGCACCATGCTGCCCATTGTTATTTCATTGTTGCCATGTTTCCTACATTGCAGAGGTGACTACACCTCAAAAGTACTTCATTGGTTGTAATGCCTTGTGACGTCCTGAGGTCATGAAAGGCGCAACAAAAATGCAAGGAAGCAAAAGTTGATGTTACCATCTAAATATCCAAAGTGCTGTCTTGGATAATTCACGTCCATTGCACTCCCAAAGCTTTCTTTCTTCACTCTGATGGCGAGATGGAGATATAAACAGCACATAAATAAGGCTAGCTCCACACCATTCCATATGACTTTAATCTTTGGTAAATGACACTAGGTATAAAATGATTCTTACAAACACTGATGGCATACCGTTTCAGTCTGACCATTGCGCCCAAATCAAAAAGAATCGTGAGAAGTAAGAGGCAGTTGAGACAAGGTTTCTTTAAACAATTCTGCTTTATACCAGCACTCATTACTCCCTTAAGGGGAACTTAGAATCAAAATATATACAAGAATTAACTAACAAGGGCATCAAATCACAGCATTTCACAGACAATATATCAACACCAATAAAATACAACCCTGCCCAGGAAAGTGACGTCTAAACTTTAAATAGAAGCATTTGAAAAGATTGTCACCAAAACATAATTCTACTTGCAGTTGTGATGTCACTCTTTGTGATGCAAGAACATTTGTTATATTTACAAAGGATTGATTGTTAAAGGTTTTGTTCTTAAGTGTGTCCTGATAAAATACACGCCCACTGATGTATGGGCATTTGAGATAAATGTCATTTTTGTGTTGCTGTGGTCAAGTAAGGATTTGTATTCAAAAGAAACCTTTAACTCCTATTGTACAGTAGTTGTGAATGCCCATTTGTTATGTCACGGTAATCTTCTTTCAGACGACTGTAGAAAGTGGTTAGCATTGCTGCCTCACAGCGCCCAGGACCCGGGTTCGATTCCCAGCTTGGGTCACTGTCTGTGCGAAGTCTGCACGTTCTCCCCGTGTCTGCGTGGGTTTTCTCCAGGTGCTCCGGTTTCCTTCCAGAGTCTGAAAGACGTACTGGTTAGGAGCATTGGCCATGCTAAATTCTCCCTCAGTGTACTCGAACAAGCGCCAGAGTGTGACGACTAGGGGATTTTCAGTGCAGCGTTAATGTAAGCCTACTTGTGACACTAATAAATAAACAAAAAAAATTCCTATAATTTCCCAGAAGGAACATAACAAACTCTAAGTAAGTGACTAACCCACCAATTACAGAATAAACTATTTTGTTTTTCTCATAAGACAATAAGACGTAGGAACAGAAGTAGGCCATTTGGCCCATCGAGTCTGCTCTGCCATTCAATGAAATCGTGACTGATCTGATATAACCCTCAACTCCACTTCCCTGCCTTATCCCCGTGACCCTTAATTCCCTTACTGATTAAAAATGTGTCTTTCAGCCTTCATCATACTTAATGACCCAGCCTCCACAGCTCTCTGCAGTAAAGAATTCCACAGAATCGCTACCCTCTGAGAGAAGAAATTCCTCTCACCTCTGCCTTTAATGCACGATGTGGAGATGCCGACGTTGGACTGGAGTAAACACAGTAAGGAGTCTAACAACACCGGGTTAAAGTCCAACAGGTTTATTTGATAACAAACGCCACTAGCTTTCGGAGCACTGCTCCTTCGTCAGGTGAGTGGGAGATCTGCTCACAAACGGCAAACAGGGCATATAAAGACACAAACCATGCAGACACTACGACAACGGATGAATGAACACCGCTCGACAATCACCAGGCAAGACTGTTCTCTTCCTGTTGGGGAGCACTTCAGTGGTCACAGGCATTCGGCCTCCGATATTCGGGTAAGCATTCTCCAAGGCGGCCTTCACGACACACGACAGCGCAGAGTCGCTGAGCAGAGACTGATAGCCAAGTTCCGCACACATGAGGACGGCCTCAACCGGGATCTTGGGTTCATGTCACACTATCGGTAACCCCCACAACTTGCCTGGACTTGCAAAGTCTCACTGGCTGTCCTGTCTGGAGACAATACACATCTCTTTAACCTGTGCTTGATGCTCTCTCCACTCACATTGTCTGTACCTTTAAGACTTGATTAGCTGTAAAGACTCGCATTCCAATCATTATTCATTATTCTGTAAATTGAGTTTGTGTCTTTATATGCCCTGTTTGCTGTTTGTGAGCAGATCTCCCACTCACCTGACGAAGGAGCAGCGCTCCCTCTGAAAGCTAGTGGCGTTTGCTACCAAATAAACCTGTTGGACTTTAACCTGGTGTTGTTAGACTCCTTACTGTGTTTAATGCACGATCCCATATTCTGAGATTATGCCCGCTGGTCCTAGATTCTCCCACAACAGGAATCATCCTTTCATTATCGACCTTGTCAAGCCCCCTGAGAATCTTGTATCTCAATAAGGTTGCCTCATTTTTCTCAACTCCAATGAGTACAGGCCCAACCTACTTAACGTCTCCTTATAAGAAAATTCCTCCATTCCCGGGATCAACTGAGTGAACCTCCTCTGGACTGTCACTAATGTCAGTGAGTTCTTTGTGGATGTAACAGGTAGGGTGGATAAAGGAGAACCAGCAGATGTAATGTATTTGGATTTCCAGGAGACTTCTGATACGGTGTCACATAAAAGATTACTGCAAAAGTTAAGAGCTCATGATGTTGGTGGTGATATATTAACATGATTAGAGGATTGGCTAACCAACAGGAAAATTAGGATAAGTAGGTCAATTTGAGGTTGGCAAACTAGTGGAGTGCACAGGTATCAGTGCTGGGGCCGCAACTACTTACAATCTGTATTGATAACCTGGATGTAGGGGACTACTGTATTGCAACCAAATTTGCTGATAACACAAAGATATGTCGCGAAGCAAGTTGTGATGTTGATACAAAAAGAGTCTCCAAGGGGCTATCGCTAGGTTAAGTGAGTGGCAAAAATCTGGCAGCTTTTAAGTTTATTTATTAGTGTCACAAGTAGGCTTACATTAACACTGCAATGAAGTTACTGCGAAAATCCACTAGTTATCACACTTCAGCACCTGTTTAGGTACACTGAGAAGAATTTAGCATGGCCAATGCACCTAACCTTTTGGACTCTGGGAGAAAACCAGAGCACCCAGAAGAAAACCATGCAAACAGAGGGAAAACATGCAGACTCTGCACAGACAGTGACCCAAGCAAGGAATCGAACCCGGGTCCCTGGTGCTTTGAGGCAGCAGTGCTAACCACTGTACCACCGTGCCACCTGGAAAAATGTGAGCTTGTCCACTTGACAGTAATAATAGAAAAGAAGAATATTATTTAAATGGAGAGAATGCAGAAAGCTTCAGCAGAAAGGAATAACAAATGGAATATTGGCCTTTATTGGAAGGGGATAAAGTAGGTAGGTCTACTTGCTGCAACTGTACACGACATTGATGCAGCCACACCTGGAGTACTGTGTACAGTTTTGTTCTCCTTACTTCTTTGGAAACATTTCAACGAAGGTTCACTGGGCTGATTTGTGGAATGAAGGGATTGTCTTATGAGGTATGATTGAGCAAGTTTGGCCTGTACTCATTGGAGTTCGTAAGAACGAGAGATGATCTTACTGAAACATTTAAGGTTTTGAGGGGACTTGACAGTGAATGTCAAGGATGTTTCTCTCATGGGGGAGTCCAGAAACAGAGGGCACAGTTTAAAAATAAGGGATCTCCCATTTAAGATGGGAACAAAAATAATTTCTTTTCTCAGATTTAGTCTTTGGAATCTTCTTCTAGAGGCAGAAGTGGAAGCTGAGTTATACAGCATTTGATCAACAAGAGTGTTCAGGATTATGAGACAAGTAGGTAAATAGAGTTAAAGCAACAATCAGTTCAGCCATGATGTTATTGAAGAGGAGCAGATCCAAGGGGCAAAATGGCCTACTCCTATTTTTAAAGATTTTATGATGTTATGTTCGCTTCCCTCATTTCCTGCACCACATCTGTGCCCTCCACAGCCAACGAAATACATTTTGAAGTGCAGTCACTGTTGTAATAACTAAATGGGGTAGCCATTTGCACACAGAAAGCTCCCACGTGAGCAATGTACTAATGACCAGATGATCCATTCTTGTGATGTTGATGGATAAATATTGGCCATGCAGAGATAACTATTCTGATGAAAGGTCATCGACCTGAATGAAACATTAACTCTAAGATGCTGCTTGACCTACTGGGTTTTTGTTCTTATTTCAAATTTCCAGCTCTGATGTATTTGGCTTTTGTATAACTGCTCTGCTCTTCTTCGAAGTTGTTGCCATGGGATCTTTGACATCCACCTAACAGAATCATAGAATCCTTACAGCACAAAAGTCGTCTAAGGAGTTTAAGAAGCATTTAGATGAGCAATTGATGGGGGCACGTTGGCACAGTGGTTCGCACTATTGCCTCAGTGTCAGGGGCCCAGGTTCAATTTCGGCCTTGGGTGACTCCCTGTATGGAGATTGAACATTCTCCCCGTGTCTTCATGGGTTTCTTCTGGGTGCACCTCTCAAAGTCTAAAGATGTGCAAGTTTAGCTATGGTAAATGTGTGGGGTTATGGGGAAAGGGCCTGGATAAGCTACTCTGTCAGAGAATCAGTGCAGACTTGACGGGTCGAATGGCCTTTTCTGCACAGTAGGGATTCTATGACAAGGCTATGGCACCAGTGCTGGAAGATGGGATTAAAAGAGATAATGGGTACTTGATGATGGCTGGCACAGCCACAACGGGCCGAAGGGCCTCTTTCTGTGCTGTAAAACTCCCAGGTTCATTCACCCAATCCCGTCCGTGCTGGCTTTGATAAGGAGCAAATCACTTACTGCCCGAAATCTGCCCCCCCTCCCCACCCCCCCCCACCCACCCCCCGCCCCCGCCCTGGTCCCTGCACATTTCTCTTCTTCAAAAATGTATATACAGATAAGAGTCTCAGCTTATTGCCTCCTGCGAGGTACAGCACCTCTTGCAGTGCAGCACACCCTCAGTACCGCACAAGTCACTTTGTGCTCAAGTCTCTGGTAGGGACTTGATTCAACGACAGCTGTCCAAGTCACAGAGCCATGACTACAGAAACTGGATGTGGAGATGCCGGCGTTGGACTGGGGTAAGCACAGTAAGAAGTCTCACAACACCAGGTTAAAGTCCAACAGGTTTATTTGGTAGCAAATACCATAAGCTTTCGGAGCACAGCTCCTTCGTCAGATGGAGTGGAAATGTGCTCTCAAACAGACACAGAAATCAAATTACAGAATAACTGATTAGAATGCAAATCTCTACAGCCAGCCAGGTCTTAAATGTACAGACAATGTGGGTGGAGGGAGCATTCAACACAGGTTAAAGAGACTGTTCTGTCTGGAGACAATACACATCTCTTTAACCTGTGTTGAATGCTCCCTCCACCCACATTGTCTGTACATTTAAGACCTGGCTGGCTGTAGAGATTCGCATTCTAATCAGTATTCTGTAACTTGATTTCTGTGTCTGTGCCCTGTTTGAGAACAGATGTCCACTCCATCTGACGAAGGAGCTGTGCTCCGAAAGCTTATGGTATTTGCTACCAAATAAACCTGTTGGACTTTAACCTGGTGTTGTGAGACTTCTTACAGAAACTGGAAGCAGGAGTAGGCCATTCGGCCCTTCGAGCCTGCTCCACCATTCATTAAGATCATGGCTGATCATCGAATTCAATATCCTGATCACCCCCCTTCCTCTCCATATCCCTTTAGCCCTAAGAGCTATATTTATAGAAACATGACTGTCAGACACAAGAGTCGGAGCCACTATGGTCCACACTAATAAAAACACAAATTAAACCCACTCCAGACCCTCTCTTGTTTAAATCGACTAAGGATCCGCCCACTACCCATGTCTCACGCTAATCCCGCCCACTACCTCACCCATTGGACGAGGCGCAGCCTGGCAACCGATCAATCTGAAGTATTATTGGTGCATTTGACTGTCAGTCATCTATCACCCGCCTCGCGTGACGTCACTCCCGGGACTCCGCTCTGATTGGTCTATACTCCTGTCACTCCATGGTTTTCCGAACACCTATTGGTTCATCCCCCTGTCAGTCACGGCCTGAGTTAACAACTATTGGTGCATCCTCCTGTCAATCATTAGTTCACCGCCCCCTCCACCGAGTCATCCACCTACGAGCCCAGAATAATGATTGACAGGAGGCTGGACCAATCGGCTTCAAGAGCCCAGACCGCCTGCGAAGGCGATTGGTCCTTGCCACTGTCAATCATTAGCTAGCCCATCCCCTAAGGCCGGAGTCCGGAGTCCGGGGCGCAGGCGTCACGGCGCGTGTGTGCGGCCCTAACGGTCGCCGGCTGTGTGGAAAATGCGGAAGCTGAAGGGGGCGATGCGGCCGCTGAAGCAGGTGAGCGGGGCGGAGCGGGACCGATGGAGAGCCAGAGGCCGCAGCCGGCCGACAGTGGCGCCAGGAAGCCAGGCGGGAACGCACGCAATAGCGGCAAACCGGGCCAGCGAGCTCCGAAACCGGCGCGGAGAAAGGTGAAGTTTGTTCCCTTCCCACAGGAACACCCTCCGCCCCAACTGGAGTGGGGCGGGAGAGGAGGAAAACCCGGGGCTGGAGCAATCGGATTGACCGCTCCGGCAGCTGTCAAGACCGGGAAGCCCCCTCCCCAGGCTGGCAGCCTCCGCGCTGGGGCCGGGCTTGTCCTCCCTCCTGTGCCTGAGCCCCTCAATGTCTCAATCGGATTTTAAAGGAATTATTTCCACTGTTTCAGTGGTCGAGCTGCTCTGCTGTTTGCTACAAGTTATGTCCTATGTCAACATTTAATATCAAAATTGATGATCTTGTTGCACTGTCATTGCCACTCCTTCCTTGGTGGCAAGGTACAATCACACGGTAACTAGTTGACATGAGAAGTTTCCAGTTTCGGCACAGTACTGTGGGCCCTTGCGTCACTGACTTGTCACAACAAGGACAACTTGCATTTATATAGCACCTTCATGTAACCAAACACCCAAAGACACTTCACTGGTGCCAGGCCAACAAAGGACAGGAAACTAAAAGCTTGGTCAAAGAGGTAGATCTTCACATGTGTCCTAAAGGACGCTAGTGAGGGAATGCCAACGCTTGGGGCTGAAGGCATATCCTCCAAAAGTGGAGTGAAGGAAGTGGGGAATGTACAAGAGGCCAGTTTTCTGAGGACAGCAGATTCTTGAAACATTGTAGGGCTGAAGAAGGTGGCAGAGATGGGGAGGGCTGGGTAGTTTGACAGCAGAATAAGGTTCGTAGACCTTGGGTCGGTCAGTGATGACAGAGGGCAAGGGGACTGTAATTATGCAAGTTAGGATACTGGAGGATAGATCATTGGAGTCGGGGGAGCTCCAGAGGTAACGGGGGGAGGGCGGAGGAAATTGAAGAGAAGTCACCATAGGAGAATCTCTTACAATGACCAACCAGATAGACAAGAGTGGAACAAGGCAAAGCCAATCCCACTCAGCTAAACAGACAGGCATTGTTGGAGCCTGGTGTGGTTTGTCACAGGCTGCAGAGAAATCAGGAAGAATGAGGAGTGATAGTGTTAAGGGATGCTATGTGTTACTTCAAATATGTCCATGCCAGTTCTGGGGTGGAAACCTAATCTGAGAAGTTCGGATGTGGAGTTGAGGATAAAATGGCCATAAATCTGGGCGATACTAGCACATTCAGGATTTGGGAGAGAAAAAGATTGGATTTATAAGTAGCTTGTAAGGACCAAATTTTTTTTTGAAGGGGTTGGTGGAAGATTTGAAAAGGAGCGGGTGGGTCAGTGTCTGAAGAGGCAACTGTTGGCAGTTTGATAGGAATATGATCAAGAGAGCAGCTGGCAGGTCTCATGGACAAGATGAGCTTGGAGAGGGCAGGAGGTGTGATAAAGGAACTAGGGACGGATGTGGATTCGTGGCTAGGGCAGGGGGAAGATGCTTGGCTAGGGGACGGAAGAGCGAATAGAGGCAGCTGCATTGATAGTCTAAGTAACAAAGGAGGCTCCTGCGTGCACTTTAGAATTTAGTTTTGGTTGTTTGCAGCCAACAGATGTTGTTTGTGCTTCAGTATTCAGTTTGGGGCTCGCGACTGGTATTGGCATCAAGGTTATCACTCGGTCACTAGTGTTAAAAATCACAACTGCCAACATGGTGGCAATTGCAGAGCTACTGGCAATGATGTTTTGCTTCTATTCCACACTTTGAAAATAAAAAAATTAAATAGAAATGACCGGGGGATGATAGCGCCTGGTGGAGCACTGACTGAACCAAAACATCAATCCCGGGGGTGATGTACCCCAACCCCTGTGGTGCCCACCAGTCACAGAAAGACTGAAGTATATTGGTGGATACCGCATTCTCCCTCTCCAAGGCTGCGAATGTAGCCACGGGTAGAGGGGACTTCTATCTGGGTGCATAGGAGGTTTGCACAGATCTAAGGATTTTAAAAATATGCTCCTAGATTTTATGCAGGCTTTGTGTAACATTTTTAATTCATACTCATCTCTGCTAATGGATGAACCACAAGTACGTTTTCTGAATGACTCAGCAGCAGGGGGAGGAGAAAATGCACTTTCATGGGAGTGGAAGCATGAAATAATACGTTTTTTAATAAAAGCAAAATACTGCAAATGCTGGAGTTCAGAAATAAAAATCAGATGCTGCCAGACCTGAGTTTTTCCAGCACTCTGTTTCTGAATGCATATTTTAATGTTTGTTTTCACTTGATTGCATACTCTAAAGGAAAAATGCTTAGAAGTGTTGGTGAAAATGTTAGTGTTGATTACAAAGTTGCACTGACTGTCCCTGTTCTTGGCTGTTTTTAAAAGTTGATGGGAAAATTGAAGCACTGTCCCTGCTTAAATTATTTTAACCGGATTTGTCTTAAAACGCTTTTTCTTAACTATTTAAATTATTGCAGTAATCCATTTACTGGTGGCATCGCAACCCAAGTATTCAGCAATTGCGGTAAGTTAACCTTGCATTTGAAATTGACCTGAAAATGGACAAATGTGACAAGAACTGGGAATAGCATGCTGCATCTTTTTGTGGGTTAACACACAATCCAACCAAATGCGATATGCTGGTCTTTGTAGCCAAGAACTAGCACAACTGAGAATAGAGGCACTAATTCTGTAGTTCAGATACTATCCAACAATTCACTGCAGCCTCTTGATAGCAGAATCACTGTTTTATGGTCGGTCTTTGTGGAGGCAAGATCTATGTTTGATCTGTCAGTATTGTGGCTTTATTAGTCATGAGCTGACATGATATATTATTTAGGATAGTGGTCATTAAAGTCATGGAAAGGGCATGAAGGGGAAGTTAGACAAATTGAGGCCCTAAAACAAGTGGAGATGTTAAAACAAGTTGATATGCTACTGTGCAAAGGGACCTGGGGGTCCTTGTGCATGAGACGCAAAAACCCAGTCTGCAGGTGCAACAGGTGATCAAGAAGGCAAATGGGATGTTGGCCTATATCGCAAGGGGGATAGAATATAAAAGCAGAGATGTCTTGCTGCATTTGTACAGGGCATTGGTGAGGCCGCAGCTGGAATACTGTGCGCAGTATTGGTCCCCTTATTTGCAGAAGGATATATTGGCCTTGGAGGGAGTGCAGAGAAGGTTCACCAGGTTGATACCAGAGATGTGGGGTGTTGATTATGAGGAGAGACTGAGCAGATTGGGTTTGTACTCGTTGGAATTTAGAAGGCTGAGGGGGGGATCTTATAGAGACCTATAAGATAATGAAGGGGCTGGATAGGGTGGAGATGGAGAGATTCTTTCCACTTAGAAAGGAAACTAGAACTAGAGGGCACAGCCTCAAAATAAAGGGGGGTCAGTTTAGGACAGAGTTGAGGAGGAACTTCTTCTCTCAGGGTGGTGAATCTCTGGAATTCTCTGCCCACTGAAGTGGTGGAGGCTACCTCGTTGAATATGTTTAAATCACAGATGGATTCCTGATCGGTAAGGGAATTAGGGAGTTATGGGGATCAGGTGGGTAAGTGGAACTGATCCACTTCAGATCAGCCATGATCTTATTGAATGGCGGGGCAGGCTCAAGGGGCGAGATGGCCCACTCCTGCTCCTATTTCTTATGTTCTTATGTAAAAGACATCAACAAAATGTATCAAAACAGGGCTTAAAGTCACAAAGGCAAACTTTCCCTCCTCACTCTTAACCTGACTGCAACCTCTGGCATGGTTAACCAGACTACCCTCCTCCAACACCTCTCCATTGTCATTCAGTTGGGTGGGACTGCTCTCACCTGGTTCCATTCCTGTCTGTTTAATCATAGCATCACTTGCAATGGCTTTTCCTCCTGCTCCCATACAGTTTTGACTGGTATCTCTCAAGGATGTAGCCTTGGCCCCCTCCTATTTCTCATCTACACACTGGCACTCAAACATCCAAAAGTATTTGTTATTTTTCACATGAACAGTGATGACAGTCAGCTCTGTCTCATCATCACATCTCTCAGCTCCTTCACTGTTGTTAAGTTATCAGATTGCTTATCTGCCATCCAGTACTGGAGAAGCAGACATTTCCTCAATTAAATAGCAGAAAGACTGTAGCTAATGTTTTCAGTTCCCCCTTCAAACTTTGTTCACTGGCTACCAACACCATCCCTCTCCCTGGTAATATTCTGCCATTAAACTAACCTGTTTGCAATCACACTTAACCCTGAGTTGAGTATCTGACTTCACCCTTGAGTATTAAATTCACCCTTATCCCAGCCAATCTGTGAAATAACTCCTCAGAGGCCAGTGTCCCTGCACCAGATTCCCTTTAGTTACATGCTCACCTCCCAGCATGCTTCTGGTACACAGTCAGAATCTAGGGTGCTAGAAGACCTGACACTCCCATTTTTATAAACGGTGAAGCTCCCTGATTGGGCAAGCAATTATGGCCTTAATCAGGGAATTCCTTTTGTGTTCAAACCAAATAAACAAAATCAACTTAACTTAGGGACAACTCAAAAAGGGCAGCTCCCTAAAAGGAAGGGAACCGCCCAAAACAAAAGATAAAGCAGAAAGGAAACTCAAAACATCAAATTAAAATGTGATTAAACGGGTCAATAATACACCCAGTCCTAGCTGTGCCCAGAGGGCACTGAAGCCTTTAACAGTGCCCTCGGACCCTTTGGTCACCTAGTTACAGGAAGGATGTAAATAAGGTTGAAAGAGTGCAGAGAAGGTTCACAAGGATGTTGCCGGGACTTGAGAAGCTGAGTTACAGAGAGAGATTGAATAGGTTGGGACTTTATTCCCTGGAGCGTAGAAGATTGAGGGGAGATTTGATAGAGGTGTATAAGATTTTGATGGGTATAGATAGAGTGAATGCAAGCAGGCTTTTTCCGCTGAGGCTAGGGGAGAAAAAGACCAGAGGGCATGGGTTAAGGGTGAAAGGAGAAAAGTTTAAAGGGAATATTAGAGGGGGCTTCTTCACGCAGAGAGTGGTGGGAGTGTGGAATGAGCTGCCGGATAAAGTGGTAAATACGGGGTCACTTTTAACATTTAAGAAAAACTTGGACGGGTTCATGGATGAGAGGGGTGTGGAGGGATATGGTCCAAGTGCAGGTCAGTGGGACTAGGCAAAAAATGGTTCGGCACAGACAAGGGCCAAAAGGCCTGTTTCTGAGCTGTAATTTTCTATGGTTCTATGGACACCGCATGCTGCCTCTCCAGGCACACCCGGCTGCGGTAGCGGGGAAGACAGTCGGGTTGGATAACCCCGTCGATTGCCTGCTACCTGGACCTGTAGAGAAAACTGAAAAAGTTGTGCAGCCTATAACATAGAACGTAGACATGGTCCACGGACTCCATAAGGTTGCAAAAAGTGCACGCTTGGGAGCCTGTGGGCATTAATCAGGGATATCTTTCAATATCAACCAAATAAACAAACTCAAATTAACTTAGGGACAAATTAAAAGGGGCAGCTCCCCAAAAGGAGGGGGAACAGCCCAAACAAAAAACAAAGTCGAAAGGAAACTTAAAACATTAAATCATTATGTGATTTTCGGGGTTTATAATACACCCCAACCCCTGCGGTGCCCAGCGGGCGTGGAAGGCGTCAGCTGTGCCCGTGGACACCGCATGCTCCCTCTCCAGGGACACCTGGCCCCGAATATAGCTGCGGTAGGAGGCAGACAGTCAGGATGGACGACCCCGTCGATCGCCCGCTGCCTGGACCTGTAGAGAAAACTGAAAAAGTTGTGCAGCCTATAACATAGAACATAGGCATGGTCCACGGACTCCACAAGGTTGCAAAAAGAGCACGCTTGGGAGCCTGTGGGCATTAATCAGGGAGTTCATACTCCCTGATTAAGTAGCCAACCTCATATGCCTGATTGAAGTCATTACAATCTGTTATTGAAACTCTCACCCAGTGTGGATAACTTGACATTGAATTTGAAATTGAGCTAAAAATGGACAAATGTAACAAGAGCTAAGATTAGCATGCTGCATCTTTTTGTGGTTTAATACTCAATCCAACCAAGTGATACCTCCAGACTTGACTATGCCAACCCACCTCTACCTGGTTAATGGCATCCAAAGCTGCCCATGTCTTAACACACACCAAGTCCTGTTCCCCTATCACCCCTGTGCTTACTGACCAATTTTGGCTCCTGGTCAGGCAATGTCTTGATCTTTAAATTGCCATCCTTGTTTTAAAATCCCTCCTGTCCCAAAACCCTCCAAAATATCTGCGCTCCTTTAATCCCGCCTCTTGCACACTCCCAGTTATAATTGCTCCCTTGTGGGTGGCCACATCTTCAGGTGCTACGGTTCCAAACTGTTGAATTTCTTCCTTGCATCTCTCAGTCTTTCTATCTCACTTCCTTCTTTTAAGACACATCATAAAACCTACCTCTTTGACCAAGCTTTTGATCATCTGGCTTTTTATCTCCTTATGTGGCTTGATTTCATACTCTGTTTTATAATGCTGATGTGATGCACCTTGGGATGGTTTATTATGTTGAAGGTGCTATGTTAAAATAAGTTGTTGATACGGGGTCTGCTTAATTATTGGGGACTAACCGTTTGCTGATTGGTGGATTGGTAGCTAGAGGCCATAAATTTAAAATTGGCACCAAAATAATGAAAGGAGCGTTTAGAAGGGAAAACCATTCCATGCGGAGGGTAGTTCGGAGAGGTAATGCCCCACTGGAAACAGTGGTGGAAGCAGGATCCAAAATAGCATTCAAAATAAATAAATATTTGAAAAGTAGAAATGTTAAAGGGTGTGCAGGAAGGTCTGGAGAATGGGACTAAGTGAGAAAACCCAGCTGAATAGTCTCCTTCTGTGATGTCTTCAGATGTCCTTAAGAGTAAGACAAGAACACTCACAACTAGACGAGCTCTGAGATTAGATTCAGACTTTGAGTCGTGCCATTTACTGCAAAACTGAGCAAGTACAACCACTGACTGTGTAGATTTGAGAATTGTTTTGATTCTAAAATCCTTCAAAGGGAGAAAACCCACAAAATCTGGCCTGTGGAATGGCCCCTTGTCCACTTTATACTGAAGAAATTGTCAGTGGAAGTTTTTGAAAGATGGAAGCGCAGGAGCACGCGAACTCAGTTTTTAACGCATGTTCTCACCTTGGAATTAGTTTTGCCTCATGACCTATACTGACATTTAATAACTGATTTTCGTCAATTGTATTTCAAGATCGTGGAGTCCAACTTGCGGCATGGAGAATGTGCAAACTTAAGGAACTTGGATAATGTCAGGGTTTAAGAACACGCATTATGCAAAGAATACCTTTTTCTCAAGCTAGCCTATACATCAAACACTGGGATACTGGTAGGAACCTGGTTAGCACCTAATTTCCCACACTGCTGTATACTGCTCATATTAATTAGACTGCCTAACGAAAATAGAGACCAGGCAAATCAAAGGGTTTTGGAGTCATTGTTAACTGATACCAGGCAACTTTTCAGAGTAGCATAACCAAGTTTAGAAAAGGGCAGCTGTCTGCTCCGATCTAGTGTTGTAGGCTAGCCGAGATTAGTAAAAAGTGAAAAGATACCTTGACTGGGGTCGGCAAAAAAAAAAGACAGTGAAGAGCTGCTGGATCTGGTGCAAATTAACAGGGCACAACCAACCTATTCACATTCTGGTTATTTGCCATGTCTCAACTCGAGAAAGCAAGTGTTAATACAAATTGCCATTGTACAGATAACCTATATCTGTTTGCTTTTTTTGAAACTTCCATAGGCACGGACCACAAAAACACTCAGGTCCCTACAGTTTGCTAATCCGGGTCGTCAAATAACAGAGTTCACACCAGAAACCAGTCGGAGAGAGAAACGGAAACTACAGACGAAGCCATCAAGTCAATCTAATGCAGACAGGTAAGATATATGTGATTGTTCTTTTTAACATTTGAAAAATAAAGTTGAATGATTGAGTCCACATTGGGTTTGATCTGGACCCAGCACCTCTTAGCCATTGAGATGAGGGATGGGAATTGATTTTGAAGTTTCACTTGGGGAAAGTGGATAAATGGTGGGGAATGCAGTGGTTTTTAAACCTTCCCCGTAAGAGGTGGGAGAGGTTGTTGTTGTTGAGGTGTGTTGGTGCACAGTTCTGAGCTGAAATTCTGAAACAACAGGCGGCACAGTGGTTAGCACTGCTGCCTCACAGCGCCAGGGACCCGGGTTCAATTCCTGGCTTGGGTCACCGTCTATGTGGAGTTTGCACATTCTCCCCTTGTCTGCGTCAGTTTTCTCTGGGTTTCCTTCAGTTTCCTCCCACAGTCCAAAGATGTGCAGGTTAGCTGGAATGGTCATGCTAAATTACCCCTTAGTGTCAGGGGGACTAGCTAAAATAAATACATGAGGTTATGGGGATAGAGCCTGGGTGGGATTGTGGTTGGTGCAGACTCGATGGGCCGAATGGCCTCTTTCTGCACTGTATGATTCTATGAAAGCATCAGCTCCCAATAGGAAAGCAGTGCCTGTGTGGAGGAAAACGTGTTACAGCAACAAGAATTAAAAAGATTGTGAAGACAGCATGTGCAGAAAAATACCAGAAATCAAAGGTCCTTCACAAAGTGCTCAGGTCTGTGGGCTCGGGTTTGAAAACCTCAGCATGTCTGCCTGAGTATCCCTGATGCTTGGTTGCGCGTCAACTTCACCCCCTTTAATAGAATCCTTGGAGCTAACAGCACTGACATTTAAGCACACATCAAGTAATTTGCCTGCAATCCTATAATTTGCTTGCGCCTTGAGTGCATTTGACTCATTCAATGCAGCCCTCTTTGGATTATCAGAAAACCGAGGCCACAAAAGTTCCCTGTGCTCTTTGTGTAACTGCAGCAAATTGTATTACTTGAGATAAACAACTAACTGCATTTTGTAAATTCTGCATTCTGGTTAGTGAATTGTCTGGCCAGTTTGCTAGTAATGCATCTTATTCATTGAACTGTTTTTTTCCTAATGGATCATTCAAACAAGGCACCAAAAATAATAAACTGGGGCTGATTCATGATCAATGAGATTCTAATCAAAGGAGCTAATTTCTGTATCCAGTTATTCAAAATTCTCTCCATTAAGTTATTGTGCACAGCCAACTAAACTGAAAGCCTTTTCAGCTACATCGGCTAGAAAACTCTGGTTTTTCCAACGCTTAAATAACACAATTTCTAGCTTCCAGCAACGACATATTTAACTGGTTTTCTTCTCCTCTTCCATGAAATGTCTTCTTTTAATTGCTTTCCTCCTGAATTTGTTTGTCTCCAGACAATAATATTTCTGTTACTTGGGTGATGCATTTATTGATTTTTTGAATTGCAACTAACTGTGTGTGAGGATTTCCTCACACACCTTAATGTGCTTTATCCCCACTCAAGTTCACTTTTGAGATGGAGCAGTCTAATGCATACTAGCTGAGAAATCCAAAGTTTATGACTTTATGATTGGCTTTATCAGATATCTTGTAAATAGCACCCTAGCCATTTGCTCACCTTGCAAAACTCGATGCAAAAATAGAGAGCACACAGTTGTCCTGCTGGACAGTGTCTCTCCTGATCAGATCATTACTCACGGTGTATCAGGCAAACTAACAAATGGACCAAAGGTCCCCAATTTTGAACCTGAAAAGTGTCTGATCTATCTCATTTTACCCTGGAAAGGCAAAGTATCTCAACAATTGGAACAACAGGTGAAGCAACCTGTTTCATGGTGCGGCTATGCAGTGGCAGTGGCATTAACAGGATGTTGCAGTCAGTCCAAAAGTATTACTACACAATTGGGCAGTATTCTGTATGAAATTCAGAGCTGGTGTGATGCCAGACACATCCCAATAATTGGCCGATCGAATCAAACAACATGTTCTTCTGGCTGTTCATAATACAGACTGTACTCAACCACACCGCACTTGCAAGACCAAAAACAAAACTTTAATGATGAGATGTGATTCCATGATTGGGCTGCACTTGCTGAACAATCTTGAGTGTGCCAAGAGCTGCACTAACAACCAATTTAAAATAACCAGTCGAGCTTGTAATGGGGTTTGTTTTAATTGTTTGTTGCAGGGACCTGTTTGCCGAACGCCACAACAAGTCCACAACAAAAGAAATATGTCCAATGCCTTGTGCCTTTTTTGAATTACTGCGGAACTTGGGGAGCCTATAGTTTCCTTTGCTTTCTCCATGGCCTTGGCCACTCCAAGTCGAATTGCCAATCGTTCAGCACCCTTTTCTCCTGTGCTATAAATTGTTGTGATCGTTTGAAATTTGGCATTCTTGTATTTGTCCTAATGGACGCCAGATGAAAAGTTTTGGCAACATGCCTCTCTCTTTTCAGCAAAGTACAATTAGTGATGTCCCACACCATGTCCTGAATGGCGGAGGGAAAAAGAAAGAAGCAGAAACAATCTGTTGTAAAAATCCAGAAACTGATTTATGAGCAAAAATAAAACCACACAAGGCCAAGGCTTCCCTTCCTTTCCAGTTACTGGATCCTCTTCTCACACTAAAACTCGATTAACGATAATTCCAAGAGGGATGAAATCCAAGGATGAGAGTCAAACTTCACATGTTGCAGGGGGTGGATAGAAACTGAATTCTTCGTGTCTCCCATTGGGATTCAGAAGTTACCTCTTTGGAGAAGAAGGAGCATTTCTTATTAGCCCAATATTTTCAAGTTGAAATAAAGTAAATACCTCTTCAGAGAAACAGCTTGAGAAGTATGTAAGGTGACCCCATTGAAATATATGAACTCCTTAGAGGGCTTGACAGAGTAGATGCTGAGGGGCTGTTTCCCTTGTCTGAAGAATCTAGAACTAGCAGATCACAGTCTCAGGATAAGAGATCAGTCATTGAGGATTGAGATGAAGGGAAACATCTTCACTCAAAGGGTTGAGAGTATTTGACATTCTCAATATTAGAGGGCTGTGGATATAGAGAGCGATAGATCTTTGAATTTTTAAGTAAATCAAAGGTTAGCGTGACAAAGTCATGTAGAAAATCAGCCACGATCTTATTGAATGGCAGAGTAGGCCCAAACCTCATGACCTATTCCTGTTTCTATTTCTTGTGTTTAATAAGATACAACAAATATTTTTCAATTCTCATTTATGCAATTAAACAGAATATTAACAATTGCATTGTGGAACCAACAATGGGGTGTGATCAATAACTCTAAAATTCATTGAATGCAACTCCACAGCTGACATTTTCCAAAGGAAACTGAAGGTCTGCTGTGTACTCTGTTTCACGGAGACATGGCTCACTCTTGCTTCACTGGACTCCGCCCTACAACCAGAGGGCTTCTCAATCCATCGAATGGACCATACAGCGGTCTCAGGCAAGGCTAGGGGAGATGGGGTCTACTTCCTAATCAACACCTCTTGGTGCCTAGATGTAGCAATACTGGCAAGTTTCTGCTCAGTAAGAAGTCTAACAACACCAGGTTAAAGTCCAACAGCTGTTGGACTTTAACCTGGTGTTGTAAGACTTCTTACTGTGCTTACCCCAGTCCAATGCCGGCATCTCCACATCAAGTTTCTGCTCCCCAGAACTAGAATACCTGACGCTAAAATGCTGCCCCTATTACCTTCTGCGGGAGTTCACCTCCGTTATCCTGATGGCGGTTTATATCCCATCCCATGCAGACGTGAAGATCATGCTGGACGAAATATGCACAACTACGAATAGCCTTGAGACGAAACAACCCGAGGCCTTGTTCATCGTGGCCGGAGACTTCAATCAGGCCAAGCTCAAGAGCATACACATGTCCTGTTCCACCAGAGGCCCAAGCATCCTAGACCACGAGGATGGGTGGCACGGTAGCACAGTGGTTAGCACTGCTGCTTCACAGCTCCAGGGGCCTGGGTTCTGTCTTGGGTCACTGTCTGTGTGGAGTTTGCACATTCTCCCCGTGTCTGCGTGGGTTTCCTCCGGGTGCTCCGGTTTCCTCCCAGAGTCCAAAGATGTGTGGGTTAGGTTGGTTAGCCATGCTAAAATTGCCCCTTAGGGTCCTGAGATGTGTAGGTTAGAGGGATTAGTGGGTAAATATGTAGGGATATGGGGGTAGGGCCTGGGTGGGATTGTGGTTGGTGCAGACTCGATGGGCCAAATGGCCTCTTTCTGCACTGGAGGGTATCACTGTGACACAAATATCAAACATGCCTACCGCTCTATCGCCTGCCCACACTTTGGCAAATCAGACCACAAGGCTGTCCTCCTGTTCCTGGCTTACAGCTGAAGCGGGAGAATCCATCAAAGAAAGTCGTGCAATGTTGGTCTGAGGAATCGGATGATCTCCTACGGGACTGCTTGGAGTCAGTGACTGGTCAGTATTTAAAAACTCTGTGACCAGCCTGAACGAGTACGCCACTACAGTAACTGACTTCATTAGTAAGTGTGTCGAAGACTGTGTGCCAAAGAAGCAAATCCGTGTGTTCCCCAACCAGAAACCATGGATGAACAGGGATATCCACTGCTTGCTGAAGTCCAGGTCCGAGGTGTTCAAGTCAGGCGACCCGCGCCTATACAAGAAAGCCAGATATGATCTAAGGAGATCCATCAAAGATGCCAAAAGATAGCACCGGACCAAGCTAGAGTCCCAGGCTAGCCACACAGACCCCCGCTGACTATGGCAAGGTCTGCAAGACATAACAGGCTACAAGATGAAGGCATGTAAAATCACCGGCTCCAATGCACCCCTCCCTGACGAGCTCAATGCATTCTATGCCCGTTTTGAGCAAGAGGTCAGCGAGAGCATGCCCTCCACTCTGGAAGCCCTGGGTGAATGTGTATCTGGGGTCACAGCTTTCTCGAAGGTCCACCCATGAAAGGCGACTGGCCCAGATGGGGTGCACGGACGAGCACTCAGATCCTACGTGGATCAGCTGGTGGGGAGTATTCACAGACATCTTCAACGTCTCTTTACAACAATTTGAGGTTCGTATCTGCTTTAAGAAGATAACCATCATCCCGGTACCTAAGAAAAACCAAAGCAGCGTGCCTCAATGACTATCGTCTGGTGGCTCTGACATCCATCATTATGAAGTACTTCGAAAAGCTAGTCATGGCACAAATCAATTCCAGCCACCTGGACTACCTGGATCCATTACAGTTTGCCGAACGCCACAACAAGTCCACAGCAGACGCCATCTCCCTGGCCCTGCTCTCAACCTTGGAACATCTAGATAACAAAGACACCTGTGTCAGACTCCTATTTATTGACTACAGCTCAGCCTTCAACACTCAAGAGCATACACATGTCCTGTTCCACCAGAGGCCCAAGCATCCTAGACCACTAGGATGGGCGGCATGGTAGCACAGTGGTTAGCACTGCTGCTTCACAGCTCCAGGGAAACTCATCTCCAAACTCCGTGGCCTGGGCCTCGGCTCCTCCCTCTGTGACTGGATCTTGAACTTCCTAACTCACAGACCACAATCAGTAAGGATAGGCAACACCACCTCCACGATCATCCTCAACACAGGTGCCCCCCAAGGCTGTGTTCTCAGCCCCCTACTATACTCCTTATACACCTATGACTGGCCAAATTCCCATCAACTTGATTTTCAAGTTTGCTGACGACACCACCGTAGTGGGACAGATCTCAAACATTGACGAGACAGAGTACAGGAATGAGATAAATAATCTGATGAACTGGTGCGGTGACAATAATCTCAATGTCAACAAAACGAAGGAGATTGTTATCGACTTCAGGAAGCATAGAGGAGAACATGCCCCTGTCTACATCAACGGGGATGAAGTAGAAAGGGTCGAGAGCTTCAAGTTTTTAGGTGTCCAGATCACCAACAACCTGTCTGGTCCCCCCCCATTCCAACACTAGTTACAAAAGCCCACCAACACCTCTACTTTCTCAGAAGACTCGGGAAATTTGGCATGTCAGCTACGACTCTCACCAATTTTTACAGATGCATCATAGAAAGCATTCTTTCTGGTTGTATCACAGCTTGGTATGGCTCCTGCTCTGCCCAAGACCGCAAGAAACTACCAAAGGTCGTGAATGTAGCCCAATCCATCACGCAAACCAGCCTCCCATCCATTGACTCTGTCTACACTACCCGCTGCCTCGGCAAAGCAGCCAGCATAATTAAGGACCCCACGCACCCCGGACATTCTCTCCCACCTTCTGTCGGGAAAAAGATACAAAAGTCTGAGATCACATACCAACTGACTCAAGAACAGCTTCTTCCCTACTGCCGTCAGACTTTTGAATGGATCTACCTTGCATTAAGTTGATCTTTCTCTACACCGTAGCTATGACTGTAACACTACATTCTGCACTCTCTCATTTCCTTCTCTATGAACGGAATGCTTTGTCTGTATAGTGCGCAGGGAACAATACTTTTCACTGTATGCTAATACATGTGACAACAATAAATCAAATCAAGACATTTAGTTAATAGTAGTTCAGTAGAAATGGTGTCACAGTTTGAGTATCATGAAGTACAAAGAATCTGATGGACTTGATACAAATGGATAAATTGTAATTTAAAAAAAATGTCTTGTGTCATAGGGTCTGTTGTTGTACTGGACAGTGGAATCATTATCTGTCAAACAGATCTGCCAAACTGGAGTTTATCTTTTTGTGTGTGCTGAATACTATCCTTTGCAAATAAATTCTCCCTTGTAACAGTGTCCTATGCTTCTCAATTCAGCTCCTTTCTATGCAAGGCCATGAGTATCTGTAATTTCTTGGGAAGCATCTCCAAATCTATGACCTTCACCATCATTTCCATGTTCCACCACGCAGCTCTTCTCTCCCCCTCCCATTGCCCCCAAGTCTCAAACCATTCGAAGAAGTCTCACAACTCCAGGTTAAAGTCCAACAGGTTTATTTGGTAGCACGAACTTTCAGAGCACTGCCCCTTTATCAGTTGAGTGGAGGATTGGGTTCACAAACAGGGCATATATAGACACAAACTCAATTACAAGATAATGGTTGGAATGCGAGTCTTAACAGGTAATCAAGTCTTTACAGGTGCAGTCAATGTGAGTGGAGAGAGGATTAAGCACATGTTCAAGAGGTATGAATTGTCTCAAGCCAGGACAGTTAGTGAGATTTTGCAAGCCCAGGCAAGTTGTGGGGGTTACAGATAGTGTGACATGAACCCAAGATCCCGGTTGAGGCCGTCCTCATGTGTGGAACTTGGCTATCAGTTTCTGCTTGGCAATTCTGCGTTGTCGTGTGTCTTGAAGGCTGCCTTGGAGAATGCTTACCTGAAGAGGCTGAATGTCCTTGACTGCTGATGCGTTCCCCGACAGGAAGGGGACACTCCTGCCTGGTAATTGTCGAGCGGTGTCCATTCATTGATTGTCGTAGCGTCTGCATGGTCTCACCAATGTACCATGCCTCGGGACATCCTTTCCTGCAGCGTATCAGGTAGACAATGTTGGCCAAGTCACAAGAGTATGTACCGTGTACCTGGTGGATGGTGTTCTCATGTGAGATGATGGCATCCACGTCGATGATCCGGCACGTCTTGCAGAGGTTGCTGTGGCAGGGTTGTGTGGTGTCGTGGTCACTTGAATCTGGTATTGTGAGACTTCTTACTGTGCCTACCCCAGTCCAACGTCGGCATCTCCACATCGTCATACCATTCTGACGAGGACTGGATCAAAGTCCTGGAATTCCCCACTGAACAATATTGTGGGAGTACTTTCTCTACACAGACTTCGATAGTTCAAGAAGGTGGCTCACCACCCCCACTTCAGTGTTGCCATTGGGCAATAAATTCTGTTTTCCTAGCAATGCCACATGAACCAAGAATTAATATCAAAATTGGGGAAACTGCAACTGTTTGCATAATTTTGGTTTTACACAAAAATTGAAAACAAACTAATGAAATTAAAGCATCTTTCAGTAATCATAGATTCATTACAATGTAGAACTTCCCTGGTGGTCTAGTGGTTAGCATTCAGCTCTTACCGCCGCAGCCCGGGTTCGATTCCCGGTTAGGGAATGTAGATTTTGGGAGGCATGGTGGCACAGTGGTTAGCATTGCTGCCTCACAGCGCCAGGGACCCAGGTTAGATTCCCGGCTTGGGTCACTGTTTGTGTGGAACTTGCACATTCTCCCCGTTTCTGCATGGGTTTCCTTTGGGTGCTCTGGTTTCCTCCCACATTCCAAAGGCGTGTGGGTTAGGTGGATTGGCCATGCTAAGTTGCCCCTTAGTGTCAGGGAGACTAGCCAGGGTAAATGCATGGGGTTATGGGGGTAGGACCTGGGGGGATTGTGGTCGGTGCAGACCGAATGGCCTCCTTCTGCACTGTAGAATTCTCTGAAATCTTGCGGGTACAATTTTGTCTTTTAAAAAGCGTTTAGACAGTTACATGGGTAAGATGGGTATAGAGGGATATGGGCCAATTGCGGGCAATTGGGACTAACTTAGGGGTTTAAAAAAAAGGGTGGCATGGACAAATTGGGCTGAAGGGCCTGTTTCCATGCTGTAAACATCTATGACTCTATGAGGCCATTCAGCCCATCGAGGCTGCACCAACAACAATCCAATCCAATCCCGGAAACCCCATGTATTTATTTACCCTGTAATCCCCCTGACACCAAGGGGCAATTTAGCATGGCCAATCAATCTAACACTACATCTTTGGAGTGTGGGAGGAAACTGGAGCACCTGGAGGAAACCCACGCAGACATGGGGAGAATGTGCAAACTCCACACAGACAGTGACTCGAGGCCAGAATTGAACCCAGGTCCCTGGCGTTGTAAGGCAGCAGTGGTAACCACTGTGCCACCATGCTGCCATAATTCAATTGTTTATCCCTTTTCTAAAAGTCAGAGATGGTAAACTGTCATTCACATTGTACACCTTTTATTAAAATAGTGTCTTCGAATTATTTTTCATCAATCTGTTGTGTTCTGGCCAAACTGCACTGAGTTCTGTGACCAGCTTTGATCTCCAAGGTACAAAGGAATATTAAAGCTTTGTGGGTGACAAGCAGCACAAGATTGGCCTATGCAATGTTAGAGGATTGAATCAATGAGGGAAGCCTGATCCTTCTAGAACTGTTTAACCTTGAATGCAGACTTGTTATGGAAGTGAATATGCTGTAAATGGTCTGAGCAATCAAATTAAAAACAGTGATGGTTGAATGATGGTCCACACTGGCTACATTAGAGTTGAGTTTCTTTGCACACTTGGAGTAGATTTCTTTGTAGGTTAGTGGTGGGAAAAATCCTGGTCATTGTGGTGCTGGTGATGTTGGGGGAAGGTAGCTCTTTCTGTGCTATGAGCTAAGATGGACAGAGTAGCCTTCAGTGTCTATGGGGGCGATTCTCCCAAAAGTGCTGAATTGATGAGAAAACTGGTCTAGATCTTGACTTTTTTTCAGTGCAGCTTCAGACCTGAATCTCCGCACTCTGTGCAGTGCAGAGGTCACAATCATGAATATCATTAAAAACTTGGGGGGCGGGGCCTATTCGCACTGGAGTCTGACAGCTCCGGAACTCTGCGCATGCGTATTGGCTCCAATCTGTCAATCTCCCCGTAAGCTGGCCAGCTCGGAATCCCCGCAGTGCTGCCCCTCCAGCTCCCCACCACAGCCCGATCGTGGCCCCCACAACAGTTCCTGGGCCAGCCCTGACACCCCCCCCCTCCCCCACCCGCAACCCGGAGCGCCCTGATGTCCAGCCTACCCGCCCCCCAGCAGCGGTGATGACTCCACCCCCCTCACTCCGGCAGACCCCCCCCCTTCTCGGAGTCAGACCCCACCCTGGGAGGCAGAACAACACCCCTCCCCCGCTCCGATCGCTGGCCTCCCTTCAGCCCAGACCGATCTCCATGCAGAGTGGCAGCAGGATCCCCCACCCCCCCAAACGCCCTCTCGGCCCTGCCCACAATAGGCCCCACCCTGGCACTGCTCCATGCCAGGTGGGCAGTGCCAAAGTGCCCCCTGGGCATGGGCACTTGACCCCTTGGGCAGTGCTGGGGGCCAGCACTGCTGGGGTGCACATGCCCAGGGAGCACCACCCCCCCTGCCGCCCGACCCCCTGGGGGGGTCCCGATTGCTCTCCCCCCTCCCCCCCCCCTTCACTCCGGCGGAGTCTCCCGCTAGTTCCCTGAACGTGAGGAGCTAGTCTGAACCCCCACTGGAATGAAGTACTCCTGGCAGGGTGGGAGATGCTATCGGGTCCGGCAAGTTCCGTGCCAGGCCCGATAATCACATGCAAAATAGATTTAAAATACATTTTAAAAGATTTAAATGACTTCCCTCTCTTCCCGTCGGTTTCCAGTGCGGTCCCGACTGCGACTGTTCTCCGGCTCTGGGAGACGCGCACGCATCGGGAATACGTGCGAATCCCATGAAATGGCCGACACGTGATTCTCCCGACCGGACCCGCCAGAAAATTTGGGGGTCACAATGGGAGAATCGTCCCCTATATTTCTGAAAAATGTTGGGTGTGTAGATTTTGTTGTTTTTGATAACTCGGGCTGGAATTCAGTGTGTGCCAGATGGGAATTAGAAGGTGGGGTGTATTCAATACTTTGATTCCATGCCAATGATCAGGACAGAAAGACTTTTGTTTATGCAGCGTTAAGTGTAATATTTTCCATTGCAGTGTCAACCTAAATGCTCAAATTCACCTGTTTGTTCTTGCAGGCAAACGATGCCCATAAAAAGCAAAGTTTACGACAGTCAAGGTCTCCTCATCTATAGCAGGCTGGATCGGTGTGACTGTTTGGATGAGGATTGTTTAGGGTGCTTCTACCCCTGCCCTAGCTGTGGCTCCCAAAAATGTGGAGTAGAATGTCGCTGTGACCGCAAGTGGTTGTACGAGCAAATTGAAATTGAAGGTGGTGAGGTAATTCGCAATAAGAACGTGAACTAGGTTTTCAGAGATTTTGAAAGCTCTTTCTATTTATAACTTTAAACTAGAATGTGCCATTTCCCTCTGTGATTAATTGGCAATGTAGTCTTGTCAAAGTATTGGCTTAAGAAACCAAGGTACGTTCCATAGAGGGGAAACCTATTGCAGATCTTAAAAGATATACTTTACATATTTAAAGGTTTTTAATGTTAGAACATTTGAAATGATTATATGATCAGCAGTGTTAAATATTTCATGTATGCTGCAAGTGCTAATATTGGCTGGATAAGTGTATAGTAACTACTCTGAATAATCAAATTCAATTTTTTTAAGCAATAAATCCTACCTTTGTTAGTTACTTTGTTTACTTTGAATTACTGGATAATTCAGAAAAAAAAGTCAGTGCAAAAATTGAATTGTCAGGGTTAATCTGTGCCCATGTATTAACTGTAAATAAAGCTTACTACTTTGCATAGCATTCTGCTTCTTAATTAATTAAGAGATTATGGGTATAGTGCTTGAATCTATTTACCCACCTGCCTTTTGAAAAGTAGTGATTAGTCAATCGTGAATTAGTTTTTACTGGTAGACATTTCTGGTGAAATTAGTATCTTTATTGCAACGATACTTCCATAGACCCTGATCTTATGCTAGTCTATCTGTCCTCTGCCCTCTTATGTCAAACCCATCCCATTCCGTTCATCCATCCCATATCATTCCCCCATTTCACACTTCTCAGGACATTCCAGCACCCCCTCCCACCCCATGCCATCCCCCTTCTCCCTCCTCACATGCCATTTCCATCCTCCCATGTCATCGTCTTTCCCCTTCCCGGCTCTCCCTTTCCAATGTCATTCCTCTACCACATCATCCCCCACCCCCTCCAATTGTCTTCCAGAACCCAGTAACCAAGACCAAGGAGGCCAGCAAGTGGGGTGCCTGCATCAGGCACTGCCGACCTAATCAAATCACTGACCTATCAGCAAATGTGGATAAGCAGAAATTTGTGTATTATTATTGTTACAGATTCAAGAAAAAAATATACTCCCTTTTGCTCCAGAGATATTATCCCTTAATAAGACAATAAGGCCATTGCAGGAGATGTCTCCTGTACTGAGATGTATATTAGAAGAACAAAGAAAAGTACAGCACAGGAACAGGCCCTTCGATTCTCCAAGCCCGTGCTGATCATGATGCTCTAACAAAACTAAAAAAACCTGCTCTTACATGGTCCATATCCCTGTATTCCCTCTCTATTCATGTATCCATCCAGATGCCTCTTAAATGTTGCTAATGTGCCTGCTTCCACCACCTCCTCTGGCAACGCGTTCCAGGCACCTTCCACTCTGTGTGAAAAACTTCCCCGCGCATCTCCCTGTGTGGCAACCTTCCCCCTCTCACCTTGAACCTGTACCCCCTTGTAATTGACATTTCCACTCTTGGAAAAAGCCTCTGACTAGCCACCCTACCTATACCCCTCATAATCTTGTAGACCTCTATCAGGTCTCTCCTCAGCCTCCATCTTTCCAGTGAAAACAGTTCTAGTTTATTCAACCTCTCCTTATGGCCAACGCC
Organism: Mustelus asterias; assembly: GCF_964213995.1. Classification (NCBI taxonomy): domain Eukaryota; kingdom Metazoa; phylum Chordata; class Chondrichthyes; order Carcharhiniformes; family Triakidae; genus Mustelus; species Mustelus asterias. Next base: position 647 of record NW_027590276.1, on the reverse strand, counting down.
CTCGAGACCAGGCAACATCCTGTGAACCTTCTTTGCATTCTCTCCAAAGCTTCCACATCCTTCTGGTAGTGTGGTGACCAGAACTGCATGCAGTACTCCAAATGCAGCCAAACTAAATTTTATATAGCTGCAACATGATTTGTCAGCTCTTGTACTCAGTGCCCTGGCCGATGAAGGCAAGCATGCCATATGCTTTTTTAATCACCTTGGCCACTTGTGTTGCCACTTTTAGGGAACTGTGCACCTGTACACCTAGATCCCTCTGTATATTAAAATTCCTAAGGGTTCTGCCATTTACAATATAATTCACACCTAAATTTGATCCTCCAAATGCATCAGCTCACGTTTGTCCGGATTAAACTCCACCTGCCATTTCTGTGCCCAAGTCTCCAATCTATCGATATCCTGTTGTATCCTCTGACAATCCCCGGCACTATCAGCAACTCCACCAATCTTCGTGTCATCCACAAACTTGCTAATCAGACTGCCCATATTTTCCATCAGATCATTTATATAAACTATAGAGGTCCCAGCACTGATCCCTGTGGAACACCACTTACTACAGATATTAAAGGAAGAATGAGTGTGCTCAGGTTTGATTGCGATTTGAGCTTCACTCCATGAACAGGAAAGGATATTTCATTCAC